>NC_059336.1:139954998-140285831 GCF_018350155.1 Leopardus geoffroyi
GTGACTGCTTCCATAATAGTGCAATTCGGTGCTGTAACAAAACGGGATCTGTCCGAATTTCAAAAGAGTTCAAAATAACTATCAAAACTAAGGAGAGTCGATGTCAAATGTCAACGGTACGGTCCGTTCCCATTAGTTATTCGTTCCCAACAACTAACAGGCGCGGCACCAGGCTCCTTAGAACCCAGCCCCGTCAGCCCGGCATTCCTTTAAGTGGAGACGGGTTTATTTCCCTAAATCTTCATTCTTTGCTTAATTAAGCATAGCTAATTAACAACATTTACAGGCTCTAAAACAGCAGACACTGTAGAAAACACAACTATTTTACCCAATAACTTTAGTTGAAAAATCACAAAATCATAACTGTCCGGCATCAAAGCAGATGTGGGATCAGCACGGTCCGGAAGGGCGGGCTTCAGGGGCGAGGGGTCAGGCCTCACGGCTCTGGGTCCCCAAGAGCAGGGAGGTTTAGTCTTTGACACAGCAGGAGAGGTCGAGCCGCTTCAGTGTGGGCACAGACTGGGGGGACAAGTGACATCTACTGTCCACTGGAAAGAATCTGAAGCCTTTCATCCAAAACCACCGCCTGGACGACAGGACGAGGTGACCAGCCTGAGGGTAACCGCAAGTACCGGCCCCTTTAAAATGCAAATACGTTTCTTCTGGACCTTCTCAGGCATTTTTCCTCCAGAGGCATTTTTTACCCTTCCTTATCTCAGTAAAATACCTGTCGGTTCTATTTAAATAGCAGGTGCTGCATCAGAGATTCAAAACCACCCTGGGCACCCAAACAGCACATTCTTGGGGTGAGACACCAGAGGGAGGGAACACCACCGGCTGTACGGCTGTACTCACTACGGGGGCGGGGGGGGGGGGAGGGCCTGCCCCCTGCCAACAGGACACAGACAGCCATGGAGGGCCCCTCCCCTTCCGGAACTGTCCTTTCTGGGCCTGAGGTCACCAGGTGCTGCCCCCAGGGACAGGTAAGCTCTAGGGTCTGGGCAAAACGGCCACCTAACTTAATTCCTCCTCAGCCAACAGCACAGACTCTCCTCCCTCCTTCCCGTCAGAAAGGAGCCAGGAACCCGAGTAAGTGAGTCCTTCCCTGGATGGAATACAGTCAGCCTCTCCCAACGCAGGTGTCAGGGGCATCCTGGGAAGTGGAGCTACTTAAAGTTGGGAGTTTTAAAACCCAGGTCTCTGTTCTGGTATCAGACGGACCTGCTGCTGTAAAAGGCTGTCGTCCCGCGTACGTATGTCTGGGAAACAAGGCGATTCCAACCTCTGGGGTTTTCGATAAATAAGCATGGCTCTAACTCGGATCTTGTTGAAATGTTCACTGGCAATTACATCTCCTGATAAAATCTGATTCCTCATTTTAAATGACGTGAATCTTGCTTTTATGATGTCACAGACCTCACGAGAAATTCCACAGTTGAAACCAAAGATGAGTCAAGCAAGGAGAAGAAACAGGTAACAAAAGCATAAAAGGAAGGGACCGCCTTGCCGGGAGGTCGCACGCGTACATGACCTCCCACAGTAATTCACATCTCAAATTACCAACCGCACGTTTAAGCGACCTGTTCTCACCTTTCCAGGGGCAAGCTCATCGCACACAACAGCAGGCGCGCTGCTGGCCCAGAAGCAGAGCACACTCTTCCACTGCACTGCTGCTTCTCGAGCAATGCACTTCAGCAGGGGTGGGGCGTGGGGGAGCCCGGGTCCAGCAATGCACTTTAGCAGGGGTGGGGGGTGGGGGAGCCCGGGTCCAGCAATGCACTTTAGCAGGGGTGGGGGGTGGGGGACCCTGGGTCCAGCAATGCACTTCAGCAGGGGTGGGGGGTGGGGGAGCCGGGGTCCAGCAATGCACTTCAGCAGGGGTGGGGGGTGGGGGAGCCGGGGTCCAGCAATGCACTTCAGCAGGGGTGGGGAGGTGGGGAGCCCGGGTCCAGCAATGCACTTCAGCAGGGGTGGGGGGTGGGGGAGCCGGGGTCCAGCAATGCACTTCAGCAGGGGTGGGGAGGTGGGGAGCCCGGGTCCAGCAATGCACTTCAGCAGGGGTGGGGGGTGGGGGAGCCGGGGTCCAGCAATGCACTTTAGCAGGGGTGGGGAGGTGGGGAGCCAGGGGCCCCCCTGGCAGAACCCAGAGGGAGCAGACCATGGAACAGCTATGGAAAAGGGACTGCAAAGGAAGAGACATTCACGTTTGGCCAGGTTCCCACGATTCAAGCAACCAGTCCTTGCAAAGACTGCTGCATTTGTGACTTCCGAAAAAATATCTGCCACTAGAAATATAATGGGCTTAAAACAAGTTTCTTTTTTGTCATCAATCTTTCTCATCAGAAGCACGGAGTTCCTTCCTTAACAGAAAGGATGGAATAGCTATGCAAATTCAATGACATTACGTAAAGTTACTGACACAAAAATTCGTAATTCTGCGTGGTTGTCTGGACCCCAATCATCCCAGTAAAAATTAATGACCATCCAACACGTATAGTGCCGTTTCCCATACCTAAGCCATGATCACATGCTCTGGATGCTCATGTTTTTAAAGACAACATGTAAACGGGATGCTTAGATGGGTTTAAACAGAGAGGAATCTGAAGCTTCTCCTACACTGCAGCCCAGTGGAGCACTGAGAACAGCTTGCTGTTTATGTACCCAAAGTTATTATTCTCGCCCTCACCACGCTGTCCATCATGATTCTAATATTTGGCCTCCAATCCTAACAAGAGCTTACTTGCAAGTATAATTCACATAGGTTGTATCATATAATCAAGGCTCTTCTTACAAAGAAAGCACTAATCACATCTTACGCAAACTGGTGAATAGACTCCATCTCGACTAGCACAGCCCAAATTTAGCACCTCAGAGGAATCAACACTTGGCACAGTGGAGACTACTCATCGGGCGACTTGCAGTTGATACAGTTTTTAAAAGCCAAAGTCACTGCCAATAATTCATCAACTGGGTCAATGATGATAAATCCACTCGATTCTTCCACTACAAGAGCAACGGTTATAAACAGGACTTGTTGGAAAAATACCTCAAGGAAAACGTACAATTCTAACCATGGGGGGAATCGCTTTAAAATTCGAAGCAGCACTAAAACGAAAGCCTCTGGCACTTACTACAAGCACATCTTGTCGGGTTTAATCGCCACCCACAGTGGCTGGAGAGCGGTTCATGTCACAAAGTACTTTAAAAATACACACAGAACTTTACCTGGGATGGAGTTTTAAGATTTTGTAACAATATCCCAGAAATGCATAACGTGATGGAAAAGGCATCTATTCACAGATTGAGAAAAAACAATCATAGTTACTACTCCTGCCCTAGTTCAGAAGCATCAGGACCCGTGACCATCTCTGAAAACACTTGTCAGGTACCCCGAAAAGTACAGCCAGTGTATCCTGGGTTCTCACCGGCGTCCGCGGGGTGAGGGGACGTGGGGGCAGCCCCACAGGGGTGCTGCTGTGACACCTGCATGAACCACTTCAGTGTCTCCAGAAAGCCTCCTGTGGCTCCTGATAATCCGCTGCTTTCCTAAACTGTTTCCAGGAAGCTCGGTTATGCTGTGGGTGGCAACTTGAAGGCTTCCAAGAACTTTCCGTTTTTGTTTGTGCCAACATTTGTTTTCTGTCAACAGTTCAGCTATTCAAAAATACGAAGCTGGCAGGGGGGCTGTTTGAACCAGGGACTGGAATAGGGGGTCCCAACAGCGTCCATGTTCCGAATCCGAATACGGCGCACGGGGCTGTGGGTGTCCCCGGCCCCGGAGAGACAGAGGGGTACGGGGGGGGGGCAAACTGGGACCGACCCCCACCCGGCCGCAACCGGGACGGGGGCCCCCGGGCCCCAAACCCCCGGACCCGGAGTCGCTCGCACGAAGGAACCAGCCAACCCCAAACGCCGGATTCTGGAAAACCCCCGTTCCCATGGCCCAGGGCGCCCCCGCGCTTCCAGCCAGCCCTTAGGGACGTCAGACAGCAAATCCAGTTTCCAGCCGGGGTATTGGGGTGCGGACAGAGAGAGGCGGCCAGGAGGTGAGCGCCCACTGTGGCCGAGGTCCCCGAGCCCGCCCACCGGCACCGGCTGCTCCAGATGACAGAGAAGGAAGGGGGAGGGTGTGGGAGGGGGCGCGGGGGGCGGAAGGAGACTCGCGGAGGGGAAGGGGTAAGAAAAGGAGTGCGGGAAGGGGTGCGCGGAGAGGGCGGGGCGCTGAAAGGCTAGGTGGGTGCGGGGAGGGGAAGGGGCGCGGGGAGGGGAAGGGGCGCGGGGGGCGGAGGGGGACTCGTGGAGCGCAAAGGCTAAGAGAAGGGGTGCGGGAAGGGGAGCCGAGGGTAAGGGGGCGGGAAGGGGAAAGGACGTGGGGAGAGGAGGGAAAGGGGTGAGCGGAGAGGACGGGACACTGGAAGGCGAGGCGGGAAGGGGAAGGCGAGGCGGGGAGGGGAAGGGGCGCGGGAAGGGGTGCGCGGGGAGGGGAGGGGAACTCGCGGAGCGGAAGGGCTAAGAGAAGGGGTGCGGGAAGGGGTGCTCGGAGAGGACGGGGCGCGGGTAGGCGAAGGGGCACGGGAAGCCGAGGTGGACGCCGGCGGGCGAGGGGCTCGGAGTGGGGGACGGGGAGCCGGGGGGCGGAGGGGGCGCCGAGGGGCCGCACTCACCCGCGCGGGCTCCAGCAGGTGGTCGGGGCGGCCGCTGGGGGCGGCGGGGGGCGGCGGGCCGTGCGCGCTCATGGCCGCCCAGCGCCGGGGCCCCGCGCCAGCGTCCGAGGGTCCCGCGGGCGGCTGGTCCGCGCCCCTCCCGGGCCCGGCGGCAGGGGGAGGGGCGTTCCTCGCTCCGCCCACATGGGCCCGCCCCCGGGGGGAGGGGCGCGCTGCGTTCCGGGTGGGCGGGGCCGGCGCACGGGCGGGGCCGGGGCACGTGGCGCTCCCGCGGGGGTGGGGGGGCAGGGGTCCGAGGCGGAGCGGGCGTACGGGCCCTGGGCCGGGCCGGGGGAGCGCATCCGGCTGGGGTCGGCAGGGGGCACTAGGGCCGCACGGGGGGTGGGGGGGGGGGGAAGGGTGGGAGAGCTTGGATGCTCCGCTCCCTCGGGCTCGAGGCGAGCGCCCCCACCCCGGGCTGGGCGCCCCCTCCGCGTCCTTCTCCAGGGTGTCTGATTGGGGGGCTCCCCTCTGCCCTCCCCGCCCTCGCTCGGTACAGCCCCGCTGCTTTTCGGGTCCCTGGGGACCCACCGCCCCACCGCACCCCGTGCCGTCGCCGGTCTCACCGCAGGTGACGTGGGACCCCGGGGACCGTCCCGCGAAGGAAAGCGCGCGGAAGCCTCGGCTCTTCCCCAAGCACTCGTCCAGCCCGAACCCGGGGGTCACCGCTCCGTGGCGCCCCGGCCTCCCCGCCCTGGGCCCAGTCGGGAGTCCGGTCCCAGCCCCCAGCCCGGGGCTCCGCAGAAACGGCTCTCGGGCCGGTAACACTGGCGGTGTAGACCCAAATACTCCTCGTTTAAATGCAAATGTGGATTTGAGACACATTTGGGGAAGAAACGCAAAAACACAAGGCCCCCAAGCTGTAAAGAAGCAACCAAGTGTCTTCCTCCCTTTCTGAGCCCCACGTGCCGGGCCGCGCGGGCCCTGCTGGGCGGAGCCTGCATATGAGGGGCTCTTCCTGCCCGGGATCCCCCTTCCTCTCGCTGCCCAGGCCCGGAAGAGGCCCCAAGCTAAGTCCCTAGACCGCCTGACGGAGGAGGGCGGGGGGTATATACTGAACAAACATCAGATTCCAACCTGGGTTTTTTTTCCAGCTTTACTGAGATGTACTTGACGTAACCCTGTGTACGTTTAAGGTGTATGTGGTGTTGATCTGATGCACTTCTATACTGCAGTGTGATCACCACCCTAGCATTAGCTAAACCCTCCAGGTCACACTATTGCCACTTCTTTCTGGTGGTGAGAACACTTAAATCTCTACTCTCTCACCAACGTTCAAGTGTGGAGTACAGTATTAACACCTGTAGTCACCATGCTGTTCATTAGACTCCCTACAACTCACTGCTCTCGTGACCAGCGTGTCCCCATTTCCCACCCCCACCCCAGCCCCCTCTTTGCTTCTTTTTAGATTCCACGGTGTGAGGTTAGACAGTATTTCTCTTTCTATGTCTCACTTACTTCACTGCACATAATTCCTCCAGGTCCATCCATGTTGCTGGAACTGGCGAGATTTCCTTCTTTCTCATGGCTGAATGATATTTCATCATATACATATGTATATGCATATATACATATGTATACATACAAACATACATGTTCATATATGCCTATGCACAAATATGTGTCGACAGCATATATATCATAGGTATGACATCTGATACGTACACGCACACACCTACATCTTCTCTGTCCGTATATACAACCACCGCTGGACACAGGATCTCTCGGTATTCTGGCTGTTGTGAGTAACATTGCAGTACACGTGTGAGTGCAGAGATCTCTTCCATGCCCTGTCTTCACCTCCTTTGGTAGAGGGGTTGCCGGATCCTATGGTAATTCTATTTCTAATCTTGTGAGGAACCGAGGCACTGGTTTTCATAGCGGCCGCACCAGTTTACAACCTGTTTTGACTGCTGAGCAGGTCTGGGCTTCTAACCCAGATGCACAAAAAGAGCGAGACTTTCCAGGATGCTCTCTCCTTTGCATCCCATCTATCCTGTACAGAATATTGGAGCTTCTAACACTTCTGACACTCAGTGGCTTACTAGAACATAAGCTCTTGAAACACAGAAATCTGGTCTTCTTTCTATCCCTGGCACGGTAGGCCCCAAGCAAAATAAGTGTCTTGGATGGACTGGCAAGGAACATTGTAGTACTTTTTGTCCACAGCAAAATCTAGAATAAGGACGAGGAAGTATGAGAGAGCATTATTTGAAGTTGCACGTAAGAAAGCGTTTGCAAAGAGTGCAGAGTTTTCCCGGCTGCCGCCTTTGGAGCTCTGTCCCCCTTTTCCATCAGGGGCAGATCCTCAGTTGCATTTACAATTTACACAGTCCCCCGGTGTCTAACCAAGCTCTCAGAAGGTGTCTCTTCCACTGCACATCAGCTCGGTGGCCCCAAACACACAGGCCCCTGTCAGCCCCGCCTCGCCTCACACGGCCTGTGCCAACCTTGTCCTGGTCCTTGGCCTCTGCGTGTGGCCCCTATTCCTCCAGCAGCTCCGAGGACCGGGTGCAAAGCCACACAGGACACCACAGCTCCACCTCTGCTGTGGTTTCTTTTCTCGTGGCCTCAGTCCCTCAAGTCCTGGTCATTTTGGTAGCATGGAGCTGAGGTTTCTATGTCCCCAGAGCTGTGGGAAGGCAGTTTCTATGTCCCCAGAGCCCTTGGACCGCAGCAGGCACTGAGCCTCCGTGAGCTCTGACACAGGAACCTCAGAAGCTCCCCTTCTCTCCCGCGTCTCCAGCCAGCCCGTCCTGGTCCTGCCGCTTCTTCTCCTCAGTCACAACTTACGTCGTATTTTATTCAGCTTTTATATTTGCTCGATTTCAGAGGGATGATCAAATACAGGTTTCCCCAGCGTAGCTGCAAGCAGCAGACTCTTGTGTGGGTTTAAAACCATATTTGCTACAGAAGAAATATGTTTGTATACGACATAATTTCTTGGTGTTGTTTAAACTGTGAAAATTTACTGGAGAGTAAAGAAAGTTTATTAGTTATTTAAGAAAAGAACATCATTTATGATCGAGTAAGCCTTTCAAAACTGATACGTTTATGAATCATGTCTGAAACTCACACGCTGTTATGGAAATGTGTTGATATTTATATGCTAAGGAGTTGAAGTGAATACTCTTTTTGAGGCTGTTTCGGAAAGACAGTAGTGTTACATTATAAAGACAGGTGTGAGATCATCCATGCTCAGAGCTACTCAGAGAAAGGAAAAAGGAAACAAGAGAAAGGAAAGGCTTCCACAGCAGGGGACCTGGATTATCATATGGAAATTTCTCCCAGGGCCTCTGGGGGCATGGGGGGGGGGGCTCACCTCTCAGAGGACTTAGTCCCTGTGATAGCACCCGTGTCCACGGGCCCAAGTGAATGCCTAAAACTGTGAATCTTTGTATCTTTTGCCGCTTGTAGTTTGCGGTATTTTTTCAGTCACCAGGCTCAGCCGCTATTGACCGAGTGCTGCTCAGCGCACAGGTGCTTCCGCAGATGCTGGGGTACGACTGACCTAAGAGCGGTGGGTCCTCACGGGCGTCCAGCGGATCGCTGACACAAGAGTACCTCCCTCCCTAGGGGCACTGCTGACGTTTTCTTACCCAGGTCATACAAATGTCCACAAGTGAGTTTCTTCACATGCACGTGTTAAGTATTTTTGAGAATGAATAAATGAGCGCACGATGCATTAAGTCACCATATCCTTACCTGAGTAAGATATTTGGAGAAGATATTAAAGAATATCTAGTAGGCACTGGAATATTCAAATATGCACTTCAATTTTTAGAATGGTCTCCAAATAGAAATAAAGCGTGAATATATTTAGGCTTGACTCATAACCAAGTACTCAACCCTTATTTTCAGTTATGTAAGTGTGCAGAGGCTCTGAGGAGAGAATCAGTTTCTGAACACAGAGATACTTAGATTTTCACAGGCTTAAGTAAGATGAATGTAAGTATTTGAACAACTTTATATGGTTCTCAACTTTGGCCGTGATAAAGATAATTATAAGGTTATCTTCTCAATGCTTTCATTCTCTTAATGAGTACTTTAGAGATGTATAAAGTATATGAATTTTGAGAAGTCGGAACTTACAACTTATTCACTTGTTCCTACAGAACATTACTTGTGGTCCATAGATCGTTCTTCATAAGAAAGTGCTCTCATCAAACACCTAGCCGTAACCGAGGCATATGGGGTTCCTTCGCTTCGTGACCTGATGAAGTGGTCATTTATCTCATTCGTTCATTATTTATTCCACACTAGGGACAGAACTTGTGTGATACACTGTGCTCCATGGAGGACAGGACGGGAAGGGCAGGTCCCGCCTCCGTCAGATGCACAGCACAGGGAGCAGCAGACAGGGGAATCGGGAGGGCTTGGCATTAACCAGGGAACCGTGTCAAGGATCAGTACCCTGCCCACCGCCCCCAGCCCCCAGCCCCACCAGGGTCCTCACCTGGGCCACTGCTCCACCCACCACGTGACGTGGTACCTGCCCCCCCCCCCCACAGCAGCCCTCCCCTTCCAGACCCTGGGCCTTCCCTCCAGCTCACTGACCTGTCAGTCCCAGGTGTCTCACTCCCAGGTCCCGTCAAGGACTGGAACCTGTCCTCACCGCCAGCCACTGACCCCCCCTCAACAAGCGTCCACTTCTCCCCTGTTCTGCTTGACCAATGAGATCCACAACTACCAGCCCCTTACAGCCCATTCTTACCCTCGCCCCGTTCAACCCTGCCCCTTCTTACCTGCCTGGAGAAGCCACAACCCGTTAGCCCAGCTGTCCCCGCATTCCTTACCTGTCCCCACACACCTGAGCGTGCAGGAAACCACAAAGCTGTGCAGAATGCTCTCCACCCCCCCACCCCCGGCCCTGGATCCCCAGCCTTCCCTCCCCCTCCCCTGCCCTCCCTGCCCTGTTCTCTCCCTACCTTTCCCTCCCCCTCCCTGGCCCCCCTCCAGTCCCTCCCCTCACTGCTCCCTTCCTCCCTGTCCCTCTCCTTCCCCTCTCCTGCCTCCCTTTTCTGCTCTCTCTTTACCTTTCCCTACCCCTCCCTTGCTCCTTCTCTCCCCTTCCCCCTCCCCTGCACTACCCTCCCCATTCTCTCCCTACCTTCCCCCCTGCTCCCATTCTCTCTGCTGCTGCCATCTTGCTTCCTGACCCCACAGAGAGAAACCAGAAAAGAGCTGGAGCCCCCCCCCACTCGCCCATCACCCTGCAATCACATCTACCCCCTTTCTGCTTTTCTGCGGACTCTCTGCTTCCACTTTCTCCGGAGGACTTCCTGATGTCCACTCAGAGGGGAGAGAAGCCCCAGTTGCACTATGGAAGCTGTCGCTTTGCTTTTCTTGCAATTATGTATTCTGTCTCCTTCTCTTGGTGCTCTGCTAGAATATTCTCACCCATTTGGAACGTGTCCTGCGCTGAGAAGAGTAAACTGTTCCCTCTCCTGGTCCTTGGAGACTGGTACCCCTCGCTCAGCCCTCCTGCCCTCTGGCTTCTGCAGGGGCGACCACAGCCTTCCCTCCATCTCACTCCCAGTGCTCTGCCAGGGCCTTGCCCCGCCCACCCTCAGCCCTGTCCAGGCTCCCGTGATGACGCCCCTATTCCCACACAGTCAGGTCACCGTGTATCAGGTGCACCTTCAGTGATTATCAACGTGAGTACTTGATTTATGAAAGAGGAGGAGGTCTTTTGTAATTACCTGGAGGCCCCATTGCAAGTGGAGACTTGGAAAATTAAAACGTTGATCACCTTCCCTGGAAGATGTAAGAAGCCACCCAATGGTCATTCAGGAGTAATCTAGGCAAAGCTAAAAATATATTTTCAGTTCTTTGGACCCTAAGCCATATCTGAACGGGATCTCCTTGTTCCTCTTTGAAGAGAAAAGCAGGGTCTTTGAGTCTTTGGAAAGCAGAGTCAAGAAAGGGAGACGTACAGAAGACAGTTTTGGAAGGCAGTGGTTCCCCATGTGAGGTGCTGAAGAGGTTAATCTGTAAGCTTTTGACTCAGCCATGCTGTACCTAAGAATTTGTCACAGTTCGTGATTAAAACACTCGTGGGCACACATCTGTTAAGCTTCATTAATAAAAGAAGGTACCACCTTTGTGCATAAAGAGAGGTGAAATAAATGCAGCCCGTGCATACCGCTTATGCGGCTGTTACTCTGAGGTCGGTCTCCGCTCATGTGCATTAGACAGGTCTGCAGTACGTTAAGAGAACAAAATAAAGTCATAAAATGTGAACAGTGCATAATGCACTTTACGAAAAGCAGAAATTAAGACGATTTATGTAAAAATGTATGTGTCTAGGGGCGCCTGGGTGGCTCAGTCGGTTGAGCGTCCGACCTCAGCTCAGGTCATGATCTCACGGTCCGTGAATTCGAGCCCCGCGTCGGGCTCTGGGCTGACGGCTCGGATCCTGGAGCCTGCTTCCGGTTCTGTGTCTCCCTCTCTCTTCCCCTCCCATGCTCATGCTCTGTCTCTCTCTGCCTCTCAAAATGAATAAATGTTAAAAAAAATTTTTTTAAGAGCGATTTTGGAGGCGCCTGGGTGGCTCAGTTGGTTAAGCATCCGACTTCGGCTCAGGTCATGATCTCACGGTTCATGGATTCGAACCCCAGGTCAGGCTCTGTGCTGACAGCTCAGAGCCTGGAGCCTGCTTCAGATTCTGTGTCTCTCCCTCTCTCTGCCCCTTCCCAGCTCATGCTCTCTCTCAAAAAAACAAATAAAAAACATTAAAATTTTCAAAATAAATTTAAAAATAAACATTTAAAAATTAAAAAAAAAAAAACGACTTCGTGTTAGCGTAAACTGAAGGCATTCACACGCAGGCACACGCAGGCGCACACCCACAAGCACACATCTTTGCCTTCCCATCAGGACTTCAAACTCGGGGAACACAAGTGCTCTGTCCTGGGTGGTCCTGGTACTGGGGGGCCCTCACTCCTGAGCACTCCAGGGATGCTGAACTAGTCAGCTGGCACTGAGACCAGCCAGGCCGTTGACAATCACTGAGCCATGGAAACCAACTTCTTTTCCAGGGTCCTCCAGGAGCCGGAAGCTCTGTGCTGCACCCTGAGACAGACTGGCCCTCCTATTGGCCCAAAGGACAGGTCCTCCCAAAGGACTGTTAGCCCAAAGGACCCATCTTCCCGAAGGCCTATTAGCCCAGGGACAGTCCTCTGGAGGCTCTACCCAGCTGAGACTGGGTGGGTAAGCTGAAACTTCTTGGATGAGCCACGAGTCAGTGGCAGCAAATGTCTCTGGAGGACCTGGTCTCACTCCTGGTGAAGTTGTAACACTGATCACTGATCACCAATCACGTTGGCATCCATTGGGGTTGTCTACATTACAGCCACTTTCTTCTTTGTAAATAATGTATTGTGGGAAGATACTTTTAGGTGTGTAAAATTGTTATTTATCCAATTTAAACTCCATAATTTTAAGTTTCATGAAGACTGATGATAACATTTAAATGAATAATTTTGTGTAAATCTCTGCCTTAATTTTGAACTTTACATCAATATTTCCGAAAATGAATCTGGGTAAGAGCACTTTCAAGGCTCGATGTGAAAATGAGGGGCGCCTGGGCGCCTCAGTCGGTTGAGTGTCCAACTTCAGCTCAGGTCATGGTCTCACGGTTTGTGAGTTCGAGTCCCGCGTCGGGCTCTGTGCTGACAGCTGGGAGCCTGGAGCTGCTTCAGATTCTGCGTCTCCCTCTCTCTCTGCCCCTCCCCACTCACACTCTGTCTCTCTCAAAAATAAACATTAAAAAAAATTTAAGACTCTATGTGAAAATTAAGTCACATTTCAGAAAGGTTTTCATGATGTTTTCATGTTGTCTGAGTTGTAGTCAAGAGAATCAAGAGACACGCTGTCCCTTCGTGTGCATTTGCTGCAACTGTGTTTGCCCATATCACGGCCTCTCTGCGCCCCACTGCGCGCCCCCAGCTCCCCACTCCCGTCCAACACATGCTCCCTGATTCTGGGTAAGCTCCACTTGTGTGCTTCCGGCTCAGCCCTAAATACCGCCGATTTGAGGGCTTAAACAATAGAATATCCTCTCCCCATTCTGGGGCCAGAAGTCTGAGATCCAGGAGCCGGCCCGGCTGGGCCCTTAGATGTGAGGGAGACTGTCCCCCACCTCTGGCAGCTGGCGGGCAGTCCTTGCTGCCTCGGCCTGGAGAAGCACCCCCAGACTTCTGCCTAATTCCAGATGGTGCTGTCCTGCTCGGTCTGCAAATTTCCCCTTTTTCTAAAGACAAGGATTGTATTGGATTAGGGCCCGTCCTAATGGCCTCAGGTTAACTTAACTAATTACATTTGCAACAACCCTCTGTCCAGATAAGGTCACATCTTGAGGGTTTGGGGCTAGAAGGTCACCATTCGGATTGTGAGGGACACAGCTGCACCTGTGATGTGTGACCGGCTCTTGCCAGCTGGACGGCACGATCGTGGAGGGAGCGAGGTTGGGAGGGGACGGCCCACATCTGGAGGTGGTTACACAGCAGGAGAAAGGGACACACTTTCTTCAGAGCCCTTTCTGCTCTGACTTCTGCCCGTATAGCGACACCTCCAGGGAAAGTGCTGAAATGAACATAAACGTAGGAGGAGGGCATTTTCTTGGGAAATTCATGGCAGCTTGCTTCACCCTCGTCTGGGCTCTGTGTCCCTTGGGGTCAAGGCCCCAAACATGGAAAAAGCACTGTGGCTGCAGGTGTTGGGCAAGTGAGGGGGTGGAGGGGGGCCTGGTGCCCCTGGGGTTCTGCAGGGAGGCTGGCAGGCCTTAGGGCAGCAGGCCGAAAGAAAGACTCGCTCAGGGTCAGGAGCCTTCGAAGAAATGAAAGGCCCATGCTTGGTTGCTTTCATGAGGAAAGGCCGTGGGGTGGCCTTGCACAGTAGTGGGTTCAGGCTGGAGCCCCAGACGTGGCACGGTCTCAGGGATGCCAACTCGGCTGTCTCTCCCTGCTTCCTGTGCACGTCCCCAGTGGGGGGCCAGCCCCCATCGCTGGCGTCCATCTCAACACCCTCCTGGCCTACAGACCAGATCAATGTGATAAGGACAAGGGTTATGTCTTCCCTGCACCATCCAGATAGGATAGGAGAAAACTGCCCTGAGCTTCCTTTATTTTTATTTCTTTTAATTGATTTATTTATTTTGAGAGACACAGAGACAGAGCACGAGCTGGGGAGGGGCAGAGAGAGAGAGAGAGAGAGACACACAGAATCTGAAGCAGGTTCCAGGCTCCGCGCTGTCAGCACAGAGACTGGGCTCGTGAGATCTTGACCTGAGATTGGTTGCTTAACCGGCTGAGCCCTCAGGCGCCCCACTCCTTTGTTTTTCATATGTGAATACGGAAAACGTAGTGGGAATGGCTTTCTTCCGTAGCAGCTTCATGGAAGGAGCTAATTCTCCGTGATATAATTCACAGTCCCTCCGCTGAGCCACTGCTGACAAGGTCATGTCCCCGCTTTGACAGGAGGGACTGGGCAGGGGTGTCCTTCCTTGAACAGAGATCGCAAATGTAAGAAATGAAGAAGTGACCCCTGGAGACACGGTCTACACTAGAAATAAAAACTAGAAGCTGTCTACTAGAAATTTTCCTTGAGAATGAGCCCAGCATCAAATCAAAGGTGTTTGCAGCTTAACTTTGTTTTTTCTTTAATGTTTATTTATTTTTGAGACAATGCAAGAGACAGAGTGCAAGCAGCGGGAGGGGCAGACAGAGGGAGAACAGAATCCGAAGCGGGCTCCAGGCTCTGAGCTGTCAGCACAGAGCCTGACATGGGGCTCAAACTCACAAACAGTGAGATCGTGACCTGAGCTGAGGTCAGATGCTTAACTGACTGAGCCGCGCTGGCACCCCTGTAGGTTACCTTTTAAGGAAAGCAGAAAACATTCGAACTCTGGGAAGTCAAGCGTTGATTAAAAGGTACCTGATGTTACTGGTTTCTTTCAGGGGTATCTGTTAATTTCCTGCCCTCGCCGTCAGAACACTGAGTGGCTTAAAACAATGAACCTTTATTGCCTCACAGCTCAGACCAGAAGGGTCTGACCAGAAACTCGCAGTGTTGGGGGGCTCCCCCAGGGCCACGGGGGTACAGCCTTGCCACTCGTGAGCTGACCAGCTGTGGTCTCCTGGGCTGTGGACACATCACCCCTGTCTTGTCTCTGTCCTCACGGCCTCCGTATGAGGACCCAGGAGTGTTGGATTCAGGCTCTCATTACCCTGGGATGACCTCATCTCTACCTGTTTTATTTTCATTGCCCCGATTTCCAAATAAGGTCACCTGCATAGGCACTAGGGGTCAGGACTTCAGCGCGTCTTTTATGTTGAACACAACCCGTCACATGCCTCATGGTGGTGATTTCCACAGCCCAAGTTAACACCGTATTAAGCATATTTGTGGTGAGGAATGCGTCCCGGAGAACCTCATCCTGCGGCTTGTAGACACCGGCACACGTTGGCAGAACACTGGTCCCACGCTGGTCCCCGCTTTTAACCTGTTCTTCCGTGACTCGTTGATCAGCAGCGAGCAGAGTCCTGGCCACCACCCGTGTGACAGAATACTCTGGAAGCCGCGGACAGCTGTAGATACAGAAATGGCAAGATCGGCAAATGATGGTAACGAGCATGGACAATTCTCATAAATTTGAGTGTTTTTTAAAGGAGCACATGCCATAGACTTCGACTGATGCCTTCACAAGGTAATAAGCAGGAAGATGAGGCTGGTTCATCGTGAGAACAAGGTACCTACGTCGGCTCACGTAAAGAATGCTGGCTTCGCGTTGCAAACACAACCTCCAACAGAGTGATGTCGTACAGACTGGAGGGGCTGTGACCTCCAAGGTCTCCTGTGCCTGCAGAGGTGACTGACCGGTCACTGGACAAATATACCTCCTTTGCTATGGGACGGGGGTCTCCGCACCCTCATTTTTCTGTAAGTTAATGTGTGTCCATATAGGGTTCTAAGACACCTGAGAACGCTAATATGTGGAAAGTCAGGGAACGGGCCCATCCCTGAAACACCAACCAGGTAACCCTGGGAGTCTGCCCGGCGACACCCAGCGTGACACTGGAGACAGACAGTAACCCTCTGACCTCCTGGTCGGCGTCCAGTGCTCCTCTTGCCACGCTGGGTACCCTCCCCAGACTGTGCGCGACCCCAGGGACCCTGGTTTCCTTGTGTTTGGGTGTGGTTTGTTTACACTGGTCCACAAGAAACGTGAACGAGCCAGGATAAGTCCGCGAGCTCGTTCATCACCACCACTAAGTCGCTACCCAGTGTTTGCGCCAGAGGCTAAACTTCTTTTGTTTGTGAGGGATGTAGGATTGTGTTTTCAACACCCTCCAGGATTTCAGAGACTGTTTTGCTGTTTTTCTTTGTCTTTTATTCTAAGGGTAGGAAACCAAATTCAAGAAAACCATCTCTCTCAGTTTTGCCTGCTTCCTAGAAATTTAGGTGCGTCTCTCCCCGAGGTTGTTCAACCTGACAGAGTTCCTGATTTGCCTGGGAGACACATTCCTTACGCTCTTAGAGCCAGGACCCCAAACCACGGGATCACACAAGGTCAGCTCCTAGAAAGGCTTTGTAGGCACTGGTCCCACTGACAAAGGACATCCTTGCTTCTTAATGATGGACTTTCCAAACTTGGTCAAATGAGATTTAGTCTCCAAAACAATACTCCATTATGACGTGATTTGCACAACTGATTGGGGCAAAAAAAAAAAAAAAAAAGTGTATCATTTATTTTTGAACCCATGAAAGTGATTACTTTGCCATTGAAAGTAAAACTATTCAGTAAAAATATTTGCTCTTGAATATTTTATTTCCATGGTAAGTGCTTGGTTACTAAGTTAGACAGTAACCCTCTGTTCTGGGCAGGAACAAAGGAACAGAGAGAGAGCTTCAGGGTTTCCATACAAACCTGTCTGGAAATAGAGAGGAAAGCTACACAGACCTTGTTCTACGACAAAACACATGGCCGTAATCAGTGAGACATAATTAATTCTCACTGTGCTGGCTCTCGGGTCACCTGTCTCTATGGAGCCGCTTGTTGCCAAACCAAAGGCAGTTCTGGGAACAGGGTACTGCCCGGCAGTTGTCTGATCGGCCCTCCAGCCCGTCCTTGAGGGTCCGTGGCGGGTCAGAGCTCGCGTCAGCCTCTCCCTTGGAGTACACAAGGCTGCCTTCTTAACAGAAACCTAACTTCTAGCTTTTGGGGAGAGCAGAGCAAACGCAAACCCAGCTGTTGATGATGATGGGACACGCAGTTAATATATTGCGATGTCTCCCACACTGGGACAGAAGAAAGTCACACCCTCTTTTCCCATTAAACACACAGTCGTTTCATTAGGTCTGGACGCTCGGTTCCCCTCTGAGGTGAGGACACCCTGCACGTGGCAAGGACACTGGAAATGGCCAGCGTCTTCCCCAACAGCTCATCTCTGAGACCTGCCTGCACCCACTTACCGGACAGAAGTCACCTGGTGGTCGGGCTTCTCCGGACGGACGCCTCTCCCCACAGGCTCACACCTGTGGTCCGCGAGCAGCGTGTGCGGCATCCCAGGGAAACAGGGCGGCCTCGCGGTCATCTCTTTGTAAGGTGAGGCTCATCTCAGAGGCACTTCCTTGGCCACGGGGGACATCGCAGAGGAAGTCTGAGCATAAAAGTCACCCTGAACATTTCTTCTGGTGTGTGTGTGGGGGGGTGAGATTGGGTTTGTAATGTTGAATATCAACGTTTATTTATTTTTGGGACAGAGAGAGACAGAGCATGAACGGGGGAGGGGCAGAGAGAGAGGGAGACACAGAATCGGAAACAGGCTCCAGGCTCTGAGCCATCAGCCCAGAGCCCGACGCGGGGCTCGAACTCACGCACCGCGAGATCGTGACCTGGCTGAAGTCGGACGCCTAACCGACTGCGCCACCCAGGCGCCCCGTGTAATGTTGAATATCAAAAAAATAATAAGAAATATGATGAAGATACGATCCTCGGTGTCTTTGGACAGTGAATGGCCTGTTAATCGGTGACGATACAGACTCAAACAGAACACAGAAGCCATGACATTTTGAAAAACATTGGCCCCCTCACAAGTGAGAAACCATTTCCAAATTTTTTAATAATGAAAGAAATGAGAGAGTGAACACACGGAACAGAACGTTATTGTGGCAACGAACAGAATATCTGCCATCGTGGATTACACGGAAGGCAAGCCGTCACCCGTTACTACTTGCTATTAAAACAGGCTGAAAATTCTAAGGCTAGATTGTCATTCTTACAGCGGTAAAGTCAGTTTTGCATTAAGGTAGCAGTTGGCTGTAATGGATTCCCAAGATCCGTTTTAAAACTCTGATGAATGAATCCATCAAAACGGAGCCAAACTTGCCAAGATATTAACACGTTGTGCTACTTCCTTAGAGATTCATTATTTGCAGACATGGAACCCAAAGCAAATAAAATGTCCATTCACAAGCTCTCTTCATTCACATACAGGATTAACCAGCAGCCTTAAGGAAAATGTTTCTCTTTTTTCCCTTCATTAAATGGACATTTCATCCGTATACCCATCACCATTGCTGCTGGGATGGTCTCAACCACCCATAACCATGGAAACTTCTAACCAGGTAAGTTAATTTCTACTTCACAGAGGAAAGCAAGAGATAGGAACTGAGAACCTCACCTTGCAGAAGCATTTTGCAGATGAGCAAAGCTACGTAATCTGACTCTTTTTGGGGAAGCACATTTTAAAATTCCTACATAATGTATAAAAGTGGATGCATTCATTAACATGGCCCAAAGATATAGCCACTTTAAAAACAGGAGAAAGCTAAGTTCTATTATTCCAAGGTCTTAGTTTAAAGATCTTAGCAACTGTTTGTAAGGTCGCACACGATACGTAACTACTGTCGCGGTGAAGAGGTTCCTCAGTCAGAACCACAACTACATTTAGTTGAAGGTATAATTATACATACTTTACAATCTTAAACATGATACAAACACGTCGTTAGTTTATCCAAACAGTAAGTAGTAGAGGAAATTTAGGAAGTTGAAATTAACTAGACTTGTCATGACAAAACAGAGACCTTATAAAACTTAAATGAAAAACTGTATCAGACATTGAGTTTGTAAATCAGAATTATCCAACGAGATTGTTTTGTCAAAGGATTATCTGTGGTTTCTTTGAATTTGCTTTCTTATGGGGAACAAAAATGTTTTTGTGCTAGCGGTTTCTCTAGAAAAGTTGTTCTTTCTTTCTTTTTTTTCATAAAATTCTAGTGTACTTCCAATGTTAGGTGGTAGTTCTCTTCAGTTTTCTTGGAATTCAAGAAATATTAGTTTTCTATAAACACCTATTAGACTACCCACCAGCCAGAGAAGAGTTCCTTGGTTACAAGGGCCCCATAATCTAATTTATTAGTACACTCCGGGGCAGGAATATATTTACCGTCCCACAGTGACAGGTAAGGCGTTTTTCCAACTACTGTGCGCACAGACTCACAGAGAACTTGTAGCTTTAGTTGCTCGAGTGCAGAGCAAAGTCACACAGAACCATGACAGACAGGTCCTCATGCCAGAGGGCTGCTCCTTCCGAGCAGAGATGACACATAGTCACGTGCAGTCAGACACGGGAAAAGATGAACTGACCCAGTTCTCTGTCCTCTCTGCGGGACAGGTGCCGTCGTGGGTCAAGTCCCCACTCTCTGCGAGGACTTGGCCACACTGGACGGCAGCACACCTGGCTGACAGCCGGGAACGGGGCTGTGACGGTCAGCTCCAGGGTCCCCTCGGCTGTCCAGGCGCACCCGGAGTGTCACCGTGTATGTCTCCTGTAGGTGTGGTCGGCAGCCTCGGAGTACATCGGCGTTCCCTCCACGCTGCGGGGGGCCTCGGCCGATTAGCGGAGGACTCCAGAGCAAAACCGGGGTTCTCGAAGAAGAGATTCTGCCTGATGAGGGAGGTGCTGGCCCGCCCTGCAGATTCCAGCCTTGCAGCCCTTGGTCCGTCTCCCTCTGTCTCAGCGCGTGGAGGGACGCCTGGGGATGCTATCACATTGTGGGGAGACACAGACCCCATTGACTTGAGGTCTCCAGGGAACCTGGGCTAACATGGATCCCCTCGGGCCCGTGCGGAAGCTGTGATGTCCGTGCTCTCGACGGCTGTAATAGTTCCAGCTTTGTGTTTCCCTCATCCGTTCCCTCATCTGTACAGTTACGAAGGTTACACTAAATGACAAGACATGAACGTAAGGTGAGCAGATATTAATACACAAAAAACTGGGTGATATGGAGAAATCCCTGAACGGTGCGTCTTTCTAAGCGGGGTAGGTATGGAGCATGGATGTTCCGGAACTGCTAAGCCCGCCGAATCTTGTAAGTGAATGCTTCCCGCGAAGAGCATTCTAAACCCAAAGAAGTTTAGCACTGAATCTTGCAAAAATTCAACCAGAAAATAGAAAAGGAGGGAACACTCCCCCACCCATTTTTTATCGGAAGACGGACCCCAGCCAGAAGCCGGAGGCAGTGGCAGCAGATTCTGGCAGGGTGCTGCAGAGCTCCGGTTTCCCGAGACGGACCAGGACGCTCGCGTCAGATTGGCTCTTATGCAGGAGCACCTCTGGCGAGGACTGGAGGACAGAGACATCCTAGCTGTGCCTGCTGCCAGCTCTGCACAGCCCTGCCTTCGGGAAGAGGCCGGTGTCCCTTCCAGCCGGTCAGCCTTCCGGGGCGGAGGCGCTCTCCGGGGAGGTCTCTGCGGCTGGAGGAAATCCGGAGGTGACATTTTATTCAGCCCTGTGTTGCCAAAGGCCGGTATGGAGCGGATGACCACGGCTTAGGCAGTGGGGCACCCGCACCCGTGCTGTGGACGAGGGCGGGTCGGGCCCTCCAGCCTCTTTCGTGCAGGAGAGCTGCTTCGGGCCCCCACGCAGACCTGTGCACAGGTCCACAGCCACACGTCCACGGGAGACCAAAGGTGGGAACAGCCGGCGTGTCCATACAATCACCTGTACGACGAAATATTGTCAGACACAAAAGGAGTGAGGCCCTCATACTTGCTACAATGTGGATGGACCTTGAAACCAGCCAGAAAAGGACAAAAATGGTGGGATTTCACTTATTTGAGGTGTCTAGAACAGGCAAACCCACCAGGGGCTCGTGTGTGAAGATACTGGCATCCTTGCAGGGGATGGAATTGTTGTAGGGTCACACTGTGGTTATTGTTCCATAGCTGTGGATGTTCCAGAAACCCCACTCAACCATGCACTGGAAATGGGCGAGTTTTACGGTAAGTGAATTATCTCGGCAAAGCCGGTAAACATATGAGCAACCATAATCAGTGATACATATCAAACACGGAGTATTATAACCAAGCAAAGTTTGTTTCAGGAACAAAGAGTTGGTTTAACATTAAAAAACTAGTCAAATTTGCCACATTAACAAATTAAAAGAAATAATCAAATGATCACCTTATTCGATTAAAAAAAGCCTTGGATATAGCAAATGTCCGTTCACGATAAAAATTCTCAGCAAACGAAGAATAGAAAGGTTCTACCTTAACTATAGGAAGGGATCCACCCAAACCTGCCTTACTGCAAACATTGACTTAATAGCAAAGGCGGGACGTGTTCTCCTTGAGTGTGGGGTGTGGCGTGAACGTGGCTGTGAGCCACGGCGTGGGCAAGGAAGGCGTGACGCCCCGAGAGCCGCAGGTCAGCCACATGTGCCCCATCCACGTGGCCGACCTGTCCCCGGGCACGTCCATCGTCCACCCTCGAAGCCTGCATGCCCAGAGCCTGCGGCCTCCTGCTCTGCGCTGCCGGAAGCAAACCCCCAGGTATTAGGCCTGCCCGCCCCCCACCCCCCTCCGTAGGCACGAGGCAGAAGAGCCACCTGCCAAGTCCCCAAGAAGGCCCTTCACCTCACGCGCAGCCGAACAGTCCTGCGACTCCACTGGAGAGAGATCCGGACGCAGCTGTTGGTGGAGCTGAGCCTCCCACCTCTTGATGACCACACCCCCTCAGGGCCCCTGCTTCATGCTCTGAGAACAGGTGGCAGCCTTCCCAGGGGTTCGTGAGGGGTGTTCTGTCCTTGTGCGTGTGTGCATGTGCGTGCACGTAGGAACGTGTGTGCACACACGCATACATGTGTGAGGGCGTGTGCATCATGTGCACATGTGTGTGCACATGTGAGGGCGTGTGCACACGTGTGCATGCATGTGCGTGACATGCATGCACATACAGGCACGTGTGCGTTGCGTGCACAGGTGAGGGTATGTGTGCACGTGTGTGCACTTATGTGTACATATGAGCACGTGTGCATTGTGTGCACATGTGAGGGGTGTGTGCGCATGTGTGTAGGTATGCGTACACATATACACGCGTGTGCAGGTATGTGCATGTGTGCGTGCATGTATGTGCGTGTTCCAGATGCTTCACATTTAGTCCATCTCACCACAGATGAAGAAACGCGGGTGGAGAGTCAGGATAGGGGTCCAGGCGCTGGGACCCTCTGAACCAGATGCTCCCCACCCCCCTGTGCCCTGCAGCCACGTGCTGCCACAGCTGCTCCGTGGACTTCCAGAGGGCCATAACCGTGGGTCCCGCTGGGATGCGCAGGTGCCCGCCCCCACCCCTACCTCTGAAGGACCCGCAGTCTTCAGGGAGGCAGCCGTGTAGGCGCTAGATCAGGGCTCAGCAGGGACCCGCGTGGGGCCTGAAGGATGTCGCCTGCCACGTGGGTCCTGCTTCCCCACAAGTAACATGAGGGCGGTTTTCTTTGCCTCCTAAGGCCATTTTGACAATCAGTGAGATAACGTGAAAACTGTTTCATTCTCCCTGGGCTCAGAGCGAGTGCCCCATAAACATCAGCTGGGGTGTTGAATAGAGTCGTAGTCAGGTGCCGTGCACGGGGAGATGGGCGCGTACTCAGTTCAGTACCTCGAGGGAGCACAAGGAAGAGAAGTATTAAATTTGGTGGATGTAGTTCCCAAATACTAACTTTATGATCTTGTATCTTAAAGGGTGTCCAAAAATGTTAAACAGGACAACTTAATTGTCTTAAATTGTACAATCTATCAGGGAGAGAGATTAAAAATAATTTAGACACTAACGATGAAAATACAGTTTATTAATCTTTCCGCCTTTTATTTATTTATTTAAAAATTTTTTTTAACATTTATTTTTGAAAGAGAGAGAGAGATAGACATGGGCAGGGGAGGGGCAGAGAGGGAGACACAGAATCTGAAGCAGGCTCCAGGCTTGAGCTGTCAGCACAGAACCCGACGCGGGGCTCGAACCCACAAACCGCGAGATCATGACCCCAGCTGAAGTCAGACTCTCGACCGACTGAGCCCCCCACGCGCCCCTTTCTTTCCCTCTTTTAATTTAAAATTATTTTATTCCCAGAAAATACTTTTATGTGGTCATGGAATTTCAACATCCTCAGTTTAGGGGGTTAAGGACTAGTTGGATGTGCATTCACTATCAAAAATCTTTTATTCCTATTTTGTAAACATTTATGAAAAAAGAATTTTGTAAGAAATTCCATTTCAAACCAACGTGTTCTCAATAATTGATCGGTGGACACCGTGGCTTTCGGCCACAGTCCTGCCCCTAAGCCTCTCATCCTGGGCCCACCAGTGCATCGTGAAGACGCGTGGGCTCACGCTCACTCCCTGGCTCACCAGCCCGCGTGACGCATCCCACCCCCCAGGCGTGGGCTGCAGGTGCGTCCGGAGCAGGAGCCGCCATCTTTCCTCGGGCAAAGGTACGACGATAAATCTGCAGATCATAACCTGGAAGTCTGAAGACAACATGCGCACAGGGCGGGCAGCGTGTGCAGACGGGGCGGAGGGCAGGGGCGCGCCCTCCGTGCACACGTGCCTGTAAATTCCGGGGTCTGCCCCCCACAGACCGACGTCTCCCTCTCTCCTGCTCTAGAACACTCTGTCGTCGCTTGGCTACTCTCCAAGAATCGTCATAGTCCGGAGTAGTATTCCTGTGAACCCAGAATCGTCACTTTTGATCCTCAAACCTGGTTTCGTGATACTCATACCCTTTTACATGCACACTAGGTACACGTTTATTAAAATTCATATCTCTTGAAAAAACTTTGATGAGGTAAATGTCCTATGTCACATTCTTAAGCCTCACTCTAGGGAATCTGATGGATTTGTTACTTTTTATTCCCCCAATTTTTGTGCCTCTTCTCACCATGCATTTTATGATGAAATTCTGATTTATTCACACAGAAATTCTTTGCCAATGAGATGGCCGGAAACTGGTGCTCTCTTGCTGGGCAAGGGTCTTGGGAAGGAGGTCTAATTTCTTTTTGCCTGTTTTATCATTGGGTAGAAAAATCTTAACCATTTCTTGGTAGAGTTTGGTCTGGTTTCCGTCCGTGTGGCTCCCAGTCTCAGAGGCAGGGGCAGGGAGACAAGCCCCACTGACCCGGGAATGGGGCTCGATGCTTTGGACAGAGGAAGCCGGAGTTTAGGAGCAAAAGAAAGAGCTCCTCTGACTTTGCAAGCGTCACCCTGTTTTGAGGATTGTCCTGACTTACTTGATCTCATGAAGCCCCTGTTGGTTAGAGGTGGACCCCAGGAGTCCCTGGAGCACCCGCAGCCTGCTGGTGACGACGCGTCAGCCTCTCTCCCGCCGTGGGCACCGTGTCGTCCTACCACATCCTCACGAGGAGCATGGGGGACCGTCGTGAACAAACATCCAGGTGACGCCTGGCGTTAGGGCTCCATGCCCAATTAGCTATCCCCTCACGGTGCCACAGACACCCATCTGCCGGTCACCAGAGCAGAAGCTAACCTTGGGAATAGGGGACCCGCAGGGCACAAGTGGGGGCGCTAGACCTGGTCTACTCTGCAGTGTCAATGACCTTCTTGATTAGAACACAGGTGGGCAGAATTTTCCATCGCTGGGACAGGTTTTCCAGTCTGATGGTTGGTTACAGTTTTCCAGATGATTGACTTTGGAGTTGAATATCCAGAACCGCCACAATATTCAGACTTTTTGGTAACAGTTGACCTTCCCAATTTGGGAATCGATTTCATTTATTTATCATTTATTTATTTATTTAGGAAAGGATTACTGAATGTTGATTTAGTTTATTTCATTTAGTAGCAATAGAAAAAGCTGAAATCCTATGCTTGTTTAACTATTGTTCCTCAGATTAGCATTTTAGATGTGAGAAATAGGTTTTTTTGTCATTTGTAGGAAGTTTACATTATGTGTCCTTTGCTAACCATGCGCCAAGTTAAGGAAATGTCTCCATTTTACACTTAATATCTTCAAGTGTACTTCAGTGAGGCTGATTAATTCTACAGAGTAGGAAGTTTTCTTAACACTTTGTTCATTTGCCTTATGTTCTAATGTTATTTTTTACTGATGTGAACATGAGCATGTTGACCTTTCTCGTTTAACAAGAATGGTCTTTATGTTTTAATTGTAATATTTCAACATCAGATGTTTCATTTCAACAGAATATTTTCTGAGCGGTATCAGTTGTTACAATGAGTTTCTTAAACTTCCCTTTTTATGGAAGTAAGTAAACTGTTTCAAAGAGATTGGGTTGTTAATATTTTGCTGTTATAGAACATAGAGCCAATTACGACATTACCAATGCCGAAAAGAGCCTTGCAAATTTTAGCCAACTGACGTGGAATTTACCTGGCTTTATTGAAATGTCAACCTAACTTCATGGAAACAGAAGTTATAATTGTACTACAAATGCTTTATATGACTTTATTTGAAAATTATCAACACTTACACAGAGGGCTCAGTGTGAATTTTTCACTTTAATGCAAATGTCAAAAAAACACATCAAATCTGTACTTTTGGAAAACATCCAACTTATGAATACACACACAAAAAACCATTTTGTATATATTATCTCATTACATATTTCCAGTAGCTTTCAGACACAGGTAGAAAGGCAAACAGAAACCAGAGAAAGTATGGTAACAACATGAGGCCTCAGGGGTGGGAGATCAGAGCAATTCACCAGCAAACACTGAGTTATAAATCTCTCCTGTTTATTGAGATCTCAGGTTTAACTCAGATAGGGCCACCGATTCCCTATCTTCCTATCCAGTGTTTTCCTGGGAGCCGGTGGCGGGGAAGGTGCCAGAGGGACAGGGTACCTGGATGTGGCGGCTGAGGGTTAATCCGCTGTTGTCCTGGGCAGTGGGGTAGGACCGCCACATGTGACAGGTGCGTGTCAGGTGGGAGAGATCAAGATGTCATCAGACATCCTCTGGGGTCGAGCCGCACCTGTTATAACTCATCACAGAACTCTCCCTCAGGTCCCCGGGGCACGTGCGGAAAGCCAAGGACGCAGTTGCGGAGATCCGAGTGACAGCTTTTGGTGTGCTGTGATAGCTCATTTATGTGTTGCTTTCCACAGGAAACGAGGCCTTTGGGATCTTGTACCCCATAAATGCAACTCTCTGGACTTCTTAATTAGCACAGAAAAAAATCACGGTATTTGTTAAATAAGTAAACAGATGGGGTTTCTTTCTCTGTAGTACTATTATAAGGGAAGTTGTTACGTCTTATTTGTGAGAATTGAAATGAACGTCATACAATGTTTTTAAAAGTGCAGAACTAACAAAGAATTGTACTATTCCATCACCTACTTTTAAGCGATCACTGTGTGCTGGGAACTGTTTCAGGTGGTGTGGCTCCAGTGGAAGCAAGATTGATTTCACTGGCAGGATGTAGCCACAGTGCTGTTTTATTAGGATGATTTATCTTTACCAGATGGAGTTGAGGGCAGCGTCACAGAAGTGAGCAATGGATTATTTGCAGTGTTTTAGTGCCTTGAAGAAGATTCTCTGCCCTTGCAAACTCACACTAGGGTATCTTTTCAAAACATTTGGATGCTCAGTAGGTGTTTGGAATACACTTCCTCCGACATAAGCCCTTAATACAGGAAGGCTTACTAGGGCTGCATATGGAGCTAAACACAGGAGAAGCGATGATGAAGGCAGTTTGGTAGAAAGGTTCCTCGGGACACAGTTAACCTCCTGTTGTCCTGGCTCTTTGCTCTTTCCAGCTTTGCTTAGAGGTCACCAGCAAGTTAGCACTCCTGGAAACCTCACCTGTCCTCTGTTGTCACCAACCCTGGGTGCCACGTGGATCGCTCTGAAAGCTGCCGGCCCCTGCCTCCACTAAGCAGAATTAATCACGGTTCAGGAGGGTCTTCATCAGTCACTTTCAGAAGACTGCTTTGAATTCACTTCTAACTTATTCTAGTCATTATAAAAAATCTTTCCATTATGGGCAATGATAAACTCACCCCTTACTTTGAGTTTATAAATAAGTCAAGGTATTGGAAAAAAAAAAAAAAAGAAAATCTAGATATTCAGAACTATAGAAAAATGTTAACCAAAATTCCATTACGGTGCTCTAACCATTGGTGCAAATCTTCTCACATATTACCCCTCCTGCATGTGTGAAGATACCTTACCTTAAATGTAATATATATTTTATCTTGCCAGTGTGCTATTGGGCATTGAAGCATGCTGTCACGCTTTCCCATCTCAGATATATTTAAACATTGGTCTGTGTAATTATAAGGTGAAATCCCTTGTTACACAACATTTCCATTTTGGGATGTGTCATGAGATTTTACCTCATTTTATGGTGTTGAACACTGTGATGGCTAATTTTATGTATCGACTTGATGGGGACCCCCATCACAAGGCACACCGGGATGAGGTGCCCAGATATTTGGTCCAGCATTATCCTGGATATTTTTGAGCACGTTTTTGGATGAGATTAACATTTACATCAGTTAACTGAGTGAAGCAGACCGTCCTCCCCAGTGTGGGTGGGCCTCATCCAACCCCTTGAAGGTCTGAGTAGAACAAAAAGGCTGAAGCTCCCCCAGGTAAGAGGGAACTCGCTGTGCCTGAGTCATGCTGAGATGTGGGATTTTTCCTTCCTTCACGCCCAAAACCTTGGTCCTTCCTGGGGCTCCAGCCTGCAGAATTTGGGGCTTGTCAGTCTCTCGATCCCATGGTCACATTCCCTAGAGTAGAGTTTATGGATTGTATCTCTCATACCATATCATGTCAATGTTATTGTGTTATAATGCTGTATCATATTTTATTATAATATTATCCAGATATCTAAAGCAGTATGTTTCTCTGGAGAACCCTAATACAGCTACTTTTGATGTTCCTGCCCCCTTAGCGATTTTAAAGAGTATTATACAAAGACCCCCCACTCCCGAGACGCCCCTTTGAACATTTACTTCTGCCCAGAAAGTAGTTGTAGGTGAAATTCAGTTCATACTTTCAATTCCTCGTTTGGGGCATTGTATCCAGAAAGAGATTTTTTATCTGCCTTCTTTTTAGTGGATCCCACCTCCTCTGAATCTATTTATCCTTTTGTACCTGGTTTGATTGTTACTCACACACACACGACCTATTCTACACAGAACCTGAAGGAAAAACGTCTGTGCTTTCATTATCAGTAGCGTGAATACTCACGGAGAGCGCACAGTAGGTGCCCTGCGAGTATCTGCTGGGTGGATGCCTGGAGCAAACTCCGACGTTCCAGGAAGGTGACTTTGCTTACTCAAGTCCGGAGAAATCAGAAAGTGACTTATTTTTGGGGAGCTGTCTCTAGAGGTCTGACTACATTTTCAAGTGGATTTGCTTAAGTCACTTTGAACAAGTTCGCCCTCGACAGAACTGCAGTTTCTTTGCCACCACATCTTACGAAACTTGCGAGCCAAAAATACAGCTCCCCAGGGGGTTATACACCAACTATCAAATGTAGGCACCAGGAGGAACTTTCAGTAAGTCTTTTCTGGTGTGACTTCTCCATTGTGTGTAATAGAGCTAAAATAGATCAGTTTTATTTATCGTGGAGAATTTCTTTCGTTTCCGTCGTTTTGTTGTTTTCCCCCCAGAAAATAGCTGCTCTGACACTCGGAGTGCATCGGTTCCTCAGACCTGTGCCGTCTGTATCAGCACCTCCCCGTGGAGGCTGCCTTCCTCCCTGGGGCTCCCAGACCGAAGCCCCCGGGGGCCGCACAGCCCAGGGATTTTCAAAACAACCATCCTGGCAGCCGGAACTGTGTGGACACCTCCAGGACGGAACACGCCGTGATAGGAGACCCTCGTGACAATTTCCTTCCCACGTGGCTCCAGGGAGATTCTCCCGAAGGGTCCTGAGGTCTTGGAGAAAAGTCATCTAACATGGGACATTTTGCTGCTGTTTCTTCTTGTTCCCACGTGTTCCCTTCATGAGGTCACTTCTAATTCTGAGTTTTGGTTTTCTTGGCCCCCAGTACTTTGCCAGCTTCGAGAAAGTTTCTACCGATAATCCCTTTGCTTATCGACCTCAGGGTTTACGCCTGAGTCTTGCTGCAGACCCAAGAGCCACAAAGTTGTTGTGGGAAGGTAACGAGGTTGTCACGGGCAGAGGAAACAGGACATTTTTGGAGGCGGGAGGGTAGGGAAAGGTTGTCCCAGAGTTTCTGAGTTCTCTGGGCAGATGCGGTGCAGGCACAGGACGTGGTCAACGATTCTGGTTTCCCCGCGAAGGGCTCGGGCCAGGGCTGGGGACGCAGGGGAAGATCAGGGCGAGGTTGGAGACAAAACAGATGACGACGCGTTGGGGCACCATTGTCCAGTCACATTGCATGCGGTTGGCTCTGTGTACTTGCACGCACACCACATGCACATGCTCTCACACGTGCCTGCACACATGTGCACACACACGTGCACACACACATACAGGACCACTCTCGCAAGTCTCACACATACCTGCACACACACAGTCACACACCCCCCTGCACATTCACACATACATACACACACACATACACGCACACTCACATGTGCATATCACACTCACATGGAGGACCACACTCACAGTCTCACACATGTGAGTCACAGATGTGCAAACACACACAATTCACACAAATGCCTACACACTCACATGTGCACACTCACATGAACACACCCATTCAGTCTCACACACTCTTGCACACACCATCACATGTGCACACACTCATATACATCCATTCACACATAGCCTCACACTTAACCTGCGCACACACCTTCACACACATGCCTACACACATGCACACTCACACATACACACACTCACACGCACACATACACACACACGTGCACACACTCATGTGAGTACTTAGTCTCACACACGCCTGCACACACCATCACATGTGCACACACTCATATACACCCATTCACACATAGCCTCACACTTAACCTGCACACACACCTTCACACACATGCCTACACACATGCATACTCACACATACACACACTCACATGCACACATACACACGCACATGCACACACTCATGTGAGTGACTACTTAGTCTCACACACGCCTGCACACACCATCACATGTGCACACTCATGTGCATACACACATGTGCAACACTCTCACACACTTACACATGTGCACATGCATGCACACATACTCACATTCTCTGCTGATGTGAGTTGTAGACACAGCAATAAACAATAAGGACACAATTCTTACTCATTGTTAGTGTATTCAGCACAGGAAGGGACAGGGAAAAGTAAGGACACGTTTCACAACCATTAGAGGCTGTGGGAAGAACTTGTCACTCGGGCTTTGGGGACTGGGGGGAAGTTTCCAGAAGGAAAATCTCAACAACTTGAAATTCAATCTTGAGTTGGCTGTCGAGGGCAAAGGCGACCAGTGAACCAGCAACAGAAGTTTGGCAGGGGGCGCCTGAGTGGCTCAGTTGGTTGGGCATCCGACTTCGGCTCAGGTCATGATCTCACGGTTTCGGGTTTGAGCCCCGCATCAGACTCTGTTCTGACAGCTCAGAGCCTGGAGCCTGTTTCAGATTCTGTGTCTCCCTCTCTCTGCCCCTACCCTGTTCACGCTCTGTCTCTGTCCCAAAAATAAATAAGCATTAAAAAAATTAAAAAAAAAAAAAAAGTTCAGCAGGTGGAGAGCCTATGGGTCGGGACAAGGGAAGGTTGGCAGGGGGAGAGCCTCAGGTGACAAAGGAAAGGGAAAGTGAATGTCATCACAAAGTACCGGGATCATATGTCTTTTTTCCTTCAGCTTTGGCTTCACACACAGGTGTTGTGTATGTTAACACAGTCTGACGATATGGACAACACAACACAAAGAACAAAGCTTCTGACTTTCTGTCTTCTCTTCCTCTTCCTCATAACTGACGTGGGGACACCAGGTCACGTTCACTACACTGCGTTTGCACACCCAGCATAGCCCATGAAGTCTGGGGTGTACCAATAGTTTCTGTAAAATGCCAAATACTAATATTGTGGGCTTTATGGGCCATATATGAAGTATCTGTCACATTATCCTTTTCGATTGAATTAAAAATGTTTACCACCTTTGAAAGAGTAAGGAGGTGCGTCCGGGAAACTATAAAGTGCCCGTGATGGTCCTGCCTCCCGTGTTGATGTCCTTGGAGGAACCCCATGCCCCATCGTGGGTGGGACTTGTGGCTTGCTTCCAACCTGGAGGATATGGCCGAGGTGACAAGCCATCGATCTCTCCAATGACTACTCCGTGTTACAGGACATCTCCGCAGGGTCTCTCGCTCTTGCCTTGGCCATGAAGAAATACCCATGATATGACCTGCCTGTGGAGGTCTCGGTGGGGAACTGCAGGCAGCCCTGTGTTCAGGACGCAGACGGCCAGAGACCGAGGGCCCGTGGTTCCCAGCAGCAAGACTGGATTCCACCTACACCTGCGTCACTTGGAGATGGTCCCCCCGGCGAGCCCGCGGATGAGGATCCAGCCCGGCCGACCCCCTGGGAGAAGCCTGCGAGATCCCGAGCACCTGATCCCGGGCTCCAGCAGAAACCGGGACCATAAATGGGGGCGTCTGTGTGTGGGGTCGGCGGTGAGGCGTCAGAAGGCGATGAGGATGAATCATTCGCAACTTGAAGGCCGTGCGACACGGCCACCGCTGGAACTGGCCGGGAGCTGTTGTTTGCAGACAACACGGTGCCGAGTCAGGACCTGACACCAAGCATCCTAAATATCGTACAACGTACGTTCGCTAGTGTACATAAAGCACAGTGTGAACGGTTACTACAAAGTCATACAAGCGTCTCAAGTAAGCTTACGATAAACACCAAGAGACAGAGATATAAAGGGAACTAAAAAACATGGAAAGTTTGGAAGAAAACCTTTAGAACATCTCATAAAGACGGAGATGGAGAAGGCCTCCTCCGGAGAGGAGTTTCCGAGCCGGGTACAAAACGCGTCCCGCTTTGGGAAGCCGGCGCCCGAAGTTGCTGTTTCCTTAACGTGACCGCGTGCACGTCCTCTGCCATGGTCCTCTGTCTAAACCGACAAAAGACAAATATGGTAGCAAGTCCTTTAAAGTAGATACATTATTTAATTAATCTGAAAAGGAGAAAATCTGTTTGAAAATCTTCTCAGCGACAAGCGTTGCAAGTTTCGCAGCGGCTCTGATTCCCACACCGAAACACTGGCGGTGTGTTACCCTCATTGTTGGCTTTCGTGCCACACACATCCTGAGACCCCACGTAGACAGTGCACATCGGTGGGTTTCAGTGCTTGCCGAAGAGTCTTCTCTGCTGGCGATTAAAGTCAGTTGTGTAAGAGAAACCGGACGAAAGGCGTGCGTTGTGGGGCGTTGCTAGGGCTCCCGCAGGGCACCGTGCCTGTGCATGGACAAGGTGCCGGGGCTGTGTGGCCCCAGGGAACATCCCATGGAAGCCACAGAACTTTGCATGGAAGCTTTGGGGACCCGGAGCACGGGAGGGCAGTGCCGGAGGGGCTGAGGCAGGGCTACAGAATCCAAAGGGACGGCGGGATGTCGGCATCTGCAGGAGATGTGCAGAGTGGGGGCTGTGGCTGTGTCTCCATGTTGTGAATGGCCGGGGACCAGGCGCCGTCCTGCCTCATCAGAGGGATCATGGACCCCTCGGTCCCTGAGAAGTCCCGCCATGGGTCACTCGGTGGAGCCCTTGTGGGGAGGGAAGACCGGGTCACTGGGCAGCTGACACTGTGTCTGTAGGGGTGCATCTGACTCACATGTGGCTGTAGGTATTCTGGTCCTGGCTTCTCAGGGGACCTCCGAACACACGAGCGACTTTCATTTCTGTTTCCTCCTTTCTCTTAAGGAAAGCAGCACTTCACCGCATAGACCTTGTCTGTCTTATCCTCGGTCGGCACTGCCTGCTCTCTGTCCCCAAGGGCCTGTGGGCCGTGAGGCAGGGCACAGGGGTGTCATCGTCCAGTGAGCACTGGCTGGCACATGCCAGATCATAATGATGGGTCTGTGACGCTGCAGGAGAGTGCAGGAGGGTACAAGAAATCTTTGTCTGGGTGATGGTGTTGAAGACACAGCCTTACCAAGTGGCACACTTGAGACGAAGGGAAGTCTGGGCGCTCCTGGGCCTTTGGGGGACAGGTGACATAAGCGGTGAGTCCACACGTGGTCAGCCCACGCAAATCTCCACCTGCAGGCACGTTTTCATCTACTGAGATGCAAACCAAGGTGCTTTTGGTCAGTTTTTCTGCCAGTAGCTTAATGAAGACACGGCGTCATCCTTGAAAACGACCTAAAGAACATTAACGTGTGCAGGACAGGAAACTAGTTTTCTCCTGCTTCTTTATAATGCAGTAGGAACGGAAACACATTCTCGGGTCTGCAAGCAGAATTGGAGGGAATGAGGCCGCCAGTCCGTGATTGAGCCAGTCCTCATTCGTGGCTTCTTGATGTTTCCAATGGTTTCTGGTGACCGAGACTGGGGATCACAGTCTGAGAAGATAATCACAGGAGGTCTGGAGACAGCCCCCAAGCCAGCAGCAGCGTCAGAGGGGCGGTCCTAGCGCCGGCCCCCCAGCGTCCCAGGCGATGCTTATGGTCTTCCCTGGGGCGACCAGTCCCCTGGGAGCCAGGACGTACCCCACAGTCTGCTGAAGAACTTTCAGACTTCGGTTGTTAAAGCACCTGCTAGAGGCCGCGGTTACTCCAGTGTTTCAAGAGTAACCCCTTCTAAGGATCAGAAATCCAAAACAGGTTTTCTGAGTGCACAGACTCCGTTCGTTGCACTGAAAGATTCTGACACATTGTGAAAGCCACCTTTCCTCCTCAAGTATAAAAATCGTGGTGTGTTTCCTGCAGCCCTTCACACCAAGACGCTACGTGGGGGGAAATTACCAGAGTTAAATCAGGCTCTCTGGACCGCAGACCTCCTCCTCCCACAGGTTAGATTAATACGCATGGGTGTGCAGACATACATCCACTCCGAACTTGTAGGTGACGCCAGATACTAGCTTTGTGGGTCCATTCGTTTTACTGAATGAGATTTGAGGATCTTGATTAAGATTCACTTAAATCAACTGACCAGAAGCAGAAGACACTGGCATGCTTACGACTTAAGAGCTTATCAGGCAAATCTTTTAACGGAAGCAATCTACTAAGCAGAACCCACACACAGATGGATGCTTACACACTCGAGAACACCGGACATTTTCACGTGGTAGGCACTGACCATCCTCCAAGAAAAGGCTCTAAAGAAAAACATTTGGAACATCAGAGACAAAGGGATGATGCAGTTGTGTTTGCTTTCTCAAAGAAAATAGCGCTGGAGTTGCTCGCCCTGGCCATAGAAGCTACAGAAGAAATACATCTTCAGACATAACACAACTGAAACACATCAAGACTTACTAAACATGATCTAAAAAGATGATTTGAGCCAAATATTTATAAATTTGCCACTTCCAAGCATTTATACCTCTGGGTCCTGATGGAACTTATGGAGGACCATTGCCTGGCTCCTGGTCCAACTGTTTTGTCTCCCTTTTTACAGGCAGCTAGCTCTCAAAGCTCTGAATGTTGTCCCAAAGTACAAAGTTACTAAAATACATACAAGGTTATTGAATCAAATAATCACTGAATCTCTTTTACAAGAAGCCCTAAAAGTTGTAGGATTTCTTCCCTAACTTCTCTTCCGGCTGTTGGTTCAGCCAGGAATGTGAGCCTCCAGGTGTGTGGGACCCAACAGCCTCCTGCTCCTGGCGGAGACGGTTTTCCTTGCCCCATGACACCACTTGTAACCGCCATCTGTAAGCCCATCCCGCCTTGGGGAGCGGCCAGTCATCAATGAAAACCTAGTTCATCTGATCGCTTCACGTTATTTCGAGACACACAGCATTTCCACCTCCCATGATAAAGTATTCAGAACAAGGATGTGAAATATCAAAAATGCTATAATTTCTAGCTGATGCCTGAGATGGTTGCCCAATGCTCTGTGCTGAGTGCTCTTCAGAGTGTTTTTATCTGTGTCTCTATTTAGCTATTTTGGTGAAAGCTTCACTGATCAGTGTTGGGTGCCAGGATCTCCCGACTTTTCCATTTCCACATGTGAGTCGATGGAGGGGTCCTGGTACTATCCATTTCTGGCCACAGTGTCACTTATCGTATTGATCCCAATTAAAATCCCATAAATCCTTTAGCTGAAATATGATCTAACCCACTCTTCCTCACTCTGTACGTGTGTTTCTTTTTTTTTTTTTTTTTTTAATTTTTTTTTCAACGTTTATTCATTTTTGGGACAGAGAGAGACAGAGCATGAACGGGGGAGGGGCAGAGAGAGAGAGGGAGACACAGAATCAGAAACAGGCTCCAGGCTCTGAGCCATCAGCCCAGAGCCTGACGCGGGGCTCGAACTCATGGACCGCGAGATCGTGACCTGGCTGAAGCCGGACGCTTAACCGACTGTGCCACCCAGGCGCCCCTGTACGTGTGTTTCTAATGCAAATGTAGGTTTGACATTTCTGTTATTTCATTTCATCCGTTTTGCCCCCTTGATCTCATCTCTGCGGTGGTCATGAGCCAGGACTATCACTTGACATAGACTAGGCTTCCTGGCTTTGTGTTTCGCGAAAATTGGAGAAACGTACTGTTCATGTCCTAACATAAAACTGTTCACAAAAGTGAGTGAACAGGATTAGCAAGGCTCTCCAAGGAAAACCCTAATTCTGCACCGGGGTCTCTGGGGACAGTCGTCCAAGCTGCATGAGGATGTCCGGGGACAGCTGTCCAAGCACACGAAAATCGGCCAAACTACATTACCATTTGGCCCAGATGGAAAAAAAGTAGACCTGTCAGGAGGGAGATGTATCAAAAAGGTACACCAATTCTTGGAGGTCTGTGATTTGGAGTGCTTTAACTACACCCATCTCTGGCTGTGAAAAACCAGACGGGTTATACAGGGAAACACATGGCCCAGCAACACACAAGTGGATGTGTCACAACAGTAAACCCGGTGAGGTTTATGCTAACGTGGTCCAAGTCAAGAGTCTTCAAATAATATGGAAATGTCACGTGGAAGCACAGGAGTTGACACCAGCTGCATGTGTAACATCTGGGAGAACCACCTGGGGACCAGCTGAATGTCACACAGAGTGACCAACGACCCTGGAGGCAAACAGGAGGACTGGGGTGTCCCTAGGAAAATGTGCCAGGCCCAGGTGCACTGAAAAAAACTGTTCTTGTATCTTATATGCAGAAAGCTTGTAGGGTTCCCCATTTTTAGCTTCATTTAGTTGAATGCTTCATTCCACAAATAAACTGAGTCCTGAGAAACTTCATTTCCAGAACCAAGGATCCACAGGAGAACCACATCGTTCTCTGAGGCTCCTTCACTGAGTCCAAAGGTTGGAGTCCCTACTGCCAGCGCCCGGGACCAGTTACCAGGGGAAGTGATGTCCACAGGTGATCTGTTGGAAAAGTGAGACACGGTAACTCTTGAACGCGGGGTTTATGTTACGATGAGACTTCCCTCAACAACTATAATAACTATGTAACTCAATGAATATATAATAATTATAATTATAATAATTACAAATACTCATTTACCAGAGTGTGATAAATATTGTAAACGTTACAGAAAATAAAAGAAAATAAAAGATGCGTTAAAGCTTGGGGTTTGAGCCTGGGGTTGGGAGAGGTCTTGAAGTGAAGCCAGGACCAGACCCACAGAGAGGAGGGGGAGGGCCGGTGGCACCCGGGAGCCTGAGCCAGTGCCCTGCTCCTCTGGGACCGAGGGACCGAGGGGAAAGTGTGTGCAGTCAGACGACTTAGAATCTAGACGTTATTTTTCTTTTTTTTTTTTCTTTTTTTTAAATTTTTTTTAAAATTTTTTTTTCAACGTTTTTTTTATTTTTTGGGACAGAGAGAGAGACAGAGCAAGAACGGGGGAGGGGCAGAGAGAGAGGGAGACACAGAATCGGAAACAGGCTCCAGGCTCTGAGCCATCAGCCCAGAGCCCGACGCGGGGCTCGAACTCACGGACCGCGAGATCGTGACCTGGCTGAAGTCGGACGCTTAACCGACTGCGCCACCCAGGCGCCCCTAGACGTTATTTTTCTTGACAGAAGGGAGGAACAGCTAAAGATTTGGGCTTTGTGCCTTGCATAGGAAGAGGACTGGAATCCCCTGGGTGGGGGATGGTGAGGCCACAGCGAGGACACCTCCTTTGTGGCCAAGCCACACCCACACGGATGTTAAAGATCACAGATATACCTGAACGTGACCAATAACCTAACCTGCAGGAGGTACTTCTGAGAGGCCCGTACGTTTTCCACTTCTGAAAGTAGGGGGAAGTGCCGAGTTCATCCTCATCAAAATCCAGCCATCCTGGATTCGCAGAGGCACGTGTGTTCCAGGTGGCATGTGCGGGTGGCTCAGGCGAGTCTCCTTGCAAGAGGTGGCCCTTCTGCCCCGGCAGACCCGGGGCCCGGCCGTCCGCTCCGAGCTGGGAGGCTGCGCCCAGGGAAACGTGCAGCGAGGGCAGCGTCTGGAGCCAGGCTCTGGTGGGCCCTGCCCTCGGCTCCCGGAGGCCTCTCTGTCCCGGCCGGGCCGGCCCTGGCCCCAGGCGCGCGGAGCTGGACCCGGTCCCTCCCGGGGCGGTTGCCGGCTCGTCTCCGCAATGACGGCGGGTCCCTGCTCCTCCGCCTGCCTCCGGGGGCCCCCGGCATCCTCCCCAGAGGCCGGGCGGCCTCACGCCACCACCCCCCTTACGTCCTCCGCGGCCCCGACCCGGACGCAGCTTCCGTGAGGCCAGGCCTCTCCCGGCCCCTCTGCCGCGGGCGTGTGGCGGGCACACACTGACCGTTCTTGGGGACATTCCGTGAAACTACCTCCTGCTCTTTCTGAAAGCCCACATGGGTCCCCTCCAAGGCCTCCTTCCGTCAGATCTCAACACACGGCCGGCCCTCGTGGTGCCGAGTGTCTCCCGGATTCTTGTGTGGAAGTCCTAACACCTGTTCCCCAGGCGTCGGGTCTGCCAGAGCTAATTAAGATCGTGGCGTCAGGAGGTGGGCCCTGCGTGACCTCGCATTTGCTCCATTCCGGGTAATTTGCAAAAGGAACGCTTCTCTGCCACGTGACTGTGGGGTCGGGACCGCTCTCACTGCGGGCTGCGGGTGTGCTCAGCCGACCAACGGAGGAGGAGGAGGAGGAGGAGGAGGAGGAGGAGGAGGAGGAGGAGCAGGAGCAGGAGGAGGAGGAGGAGCAGGAGGAGGAGGAAGGGGAGGAGGAGGGGGAGGAGGGGGCGGGGCGAGGGAGGATGTGCTCATTGGGGACTCAACGTAGGAGGAGGCGGGCCGAGGAAGTTTGTGCTCAGCGGAAGCGGAAGCAGCTCCTGGAGGCCCCGCCCTGCCGCGTGCCCGCCCAGGCCTGGCTCCAGCCTCTCCGAAAGCCCAAGCGGGAGTCTTGCTCCCAGTTCGCTGGCCCCGCGAACCCCGAGCAGCCTCAGTCCCAGTCCAAGAAGTGTCGCTGAGAGGTAGCGAAGAAGCGGGTTCCATGCCTGGTGTCGGGCCCTCGTGGACGTTTCGTCCGGGGGGTGCCCGAAGGCGACATGAATCTTGCGCTGGAAAAACCGCCAACGCCTCTCCGGGTGTGGACCGGCCTGGTTGCAGAGGCGCAGGGCTGACGGCTTCGTTTGCGCTCGGCTGACCGTCTCGGGGGGATCAATGCCCCAGCACAGGCCCTGCTCGCGGTGTTGCGGGAGCACGTTATCCTTCTGAGTCCGCGTGGGGCTTTCTTCAAGGGCACTTACACAGGGAGCACCTTAACTTCAGCCAGCACAGGAGGAGGACGCACTGATCCCATACACCGACTTCTGGCTCCAAACACCGCACACTTGTCTGTGGGTCGCCTGTGAAACCGAGGCTGCGTGTCTGAGCTGGACTCTGTAGCCGTCCGGGGCTGCGGAGGTGAAGTCATAGGGGGCGAAAATGAGGCTTCGAGGCAGAGGAACAGTTGTGCCTCCGCTGCTCCCTGTCCCCGGTGCCACCCACAGGGCAGACACGCCACCTGGACCGGATGTGGCACGGCCCAGAAGGGGGCCTGGGGTCTGACGCTGGAGCCCGGACTTGGAAAACAGAGAGCCCAGGGCCGACCGCGTTGGGCGTGCAAGGATGTGGTTGTGTCCTCAGATTCCTCTGCATGGATCTCCTGGCGAAGTGACGTCAGCGTTGAAAATCAGGGGTGCAGGGGGAGGAGGCAGGAGGGAGGGAAAAGGAGGAGGGGAAGGAGGAGGTGTAGGAGGAGCAAAGTTAGGAGCGAGGGAGCCCGAATCTGAGGGGAAGTGGGGGCTGCAAGGGTGTGGGGAGGAGGGGGAGTGGGAGGGAGGAAGACCCTGCCGCTCCCCTAGTCGCAGAGCTTGCCCAGCAGGAGTGAGACTGGCAATGGGATTCCAAGTTGGGAGGCCTGGGCTTAAATCCCAGTTACTATGCCCGTCAGTTGCGAGGCGGCAAAAGACACAGAACTGGTCGAACTTCCTGCCAGGTGCCTGTAGTAGTGTCTCAGTGTCCACGTCTGTCTGCATCCATCCAGCCACCTAGTCATCCCTCAGTCATCTGTTATCTATCCTCTATCTGTCATCTCATCTGTCAATCATCTGTCATCTGTCATGTCTCGTCTAGCTATCCTCTGTTGATCATCTGTCTGTCATCTCTCAATCATCTGTCAGGGACTTCGGGTTGTCTCTGTAGGAGTCACAATTTCTCCACGGTCAGTAAAAATGTCAGGGAAACATACGTGACTCCACTTCGCAGGGCTGAGCAGAACCACCGCCTTTATTATATATCCTGTCCTGTGATACTTTGCGCGCGAACATTTTGTTTCCCCATAAGGACTGTGAGTCTTGAGGTGCGAATCGGGCTTTCTTTGCCTCATTTCTCTGACAGGCACCAGCGTGCATATGTGGCTTTGGGTTGAAGGGTCTTTTAAAATATATCTGAGGTTCATTTGCAGGAAAAGTATCTGCAAGCACCAAGCCCCAGAAGATCCCTCACCCCCACAAAGACTAGTTTTGAATGTCAGAAGATATTTTCCTTCGCGGATAACAAAACCATTGCCATGTATTTTCACAACAAAACCATTGCCATGTTAGGTGTAAGTAACCTCAACACCCTCATCCCCAATGCCAAGAAGGACACTTACCACTTGCTGTTTCGATGAAAGCGGAACAAGTCGATAACTACATATATGCCAAGGACCTCGTGCGGCACCGCGCGACAAGAATGCTGGTTCCGGCTCCTGTCACGGACCGCGATGACTCAGCTCTCTCCACAGTTCCAGTTAATGACCCGCTAATAAAATGGCTGCAGTCTTGCCTGAGAAATATGTTGCCAGCTGATGCATGTTTTTATACCTACAAAGATAAATGTCATGCTGTACTAATGGAAAGAGAGATTACTCATATTTATGAGTTTTTTTTTCCAGGAAAAAAGAACTTTTCAAAATGCTTTCAAGAACCATATTGAATTCACTATATTTTTTCATAAGTAGAAATCATGGCCCAAAGTAGACATCCACTGATTGCATCGCATATTTTCCATGAAATACTGCTAGTTTCACAGGACAAAAGAAGGTCCAGAGCCTGTTTTGAAATATGCATCCTCCATAGTTAGAGATAAATTGAAAGGTTAATCATACTGGTTTTTCATGAAGAATTGTTACAATAATGTTCTGGGTGGCTTCAGGGAAAATAATTCCACGATTGTTGAAATCTATGCACTTCAGCATTGTATGAGTATTTCTTAGAACAAGTTAAAACAAACTCTAAGCTCTGAGAAAAACTGAGGAATTTTATGCCCAAACTCCTGAAATCCATACTCATATGGCACACTTCAGTGAGGACTTCTAACGTTTTATGAAGATACTAACAGAATAAATGTTCACCGTATTTTCATTGTAAGTTGTAAAAGACATTTTTACCAAATCATATTCCTTACAAAATTAAAAAAAACCCTCTCATCATTAGGTTTAAAAGAAAGCCACTTGGCAGTGTCTACTGAGTAATCCTTCATTTCTTTCACATTTTCCCTTGTGCAAAGATGCCGCAGAATCCTGTTATGGGACAACTTGGAAGGTATTTTCAGAGGACCGAATATTTCATGTTCCTCCAGAGGAGGTAGAACAGTGTTATTACCCCCCGTCCAGACAACACTTTGAAAGGCTTACTACCCTGCAAACAAGGACGACAGAAGAGGACGTCACCCAGCAGGGGTTTTCAGGAACACGGGACAGGCCATCGACACAGAGCAAGCCAGCGAGCTAATGGAGAAGGGGTGCAAGCAGGTTAGAATTTCGTCAAGAAATACGATCCTTGCAATTAGTGAGCGCTTGTCCTGTGCTAGAGCTCCGTGCACGGCAGCTCGTGTGTTAGGTACCTGAGAGAATATACCCAAACCGTGCTGCACGCACAAGGGGTGGGGGGGCGGCAGAAAGCTTGTGGTCAGCCGGGTGGGTGGTGCTACAGCGTCGGGAAGATGACGTCAGCGGTCAGTGGGTGGGTGGCGCCGTGGCCTCAGGAAGGTGACCTCAGCGGTCAGCGGGTAGGCAGCGCTACAGGGTCGGGAAGGTGACTTCAGCTGTCAGCGGGTGGGCAGCGCTGTGGCCTCGGGAAGGTAACGTCATTGGTCAGCGGGTGGGTGGCGCCCTGGCCCCGGGAAGGTGACGTCAGCGGTCAGCGGGGAGGCGGTGCTACAGCGTCGGGAAGGTGACGTCAGCGGTCAGCCGGATGGGTGGGCGGTGCTACAGCACCGGGGAGGGGACGTCAGTGGTCAGCGGGTAGACGGCACTGCAGCGTCGGGAAGGTGACGTCAGCGGTCAGCGGGGAGGCGGTGCTACAGCGTCGGGAAGGTGACGTCAGCGGTCAGCGGGGAGGCGGTGCTACAGCGTCGGGAAGGTGACGTCAGCGGTCAGTGGGTGGGTGGCGCCGTGGCCTCAGGAAGGTGACTTCAGCTGTCAGCGGGTGGGCAGCGCTGTGGCCTCGGGAAGGTAACGTCATTGGTCAGCGGGTGGGTGGCGCCCTGGCCCCTGGAAGGTGACGTCAGCGGTCAGCGGGGAGGCGGTGCTACAGCGTCGGGAAGGTGACGTCAGCGGTCAGCCGGATGGGTGGGCGGTGCTACAGCACCGGGGAGGGGACGTCAGTGGTCAGCGGGTAGACGGCACTGCAGCGTCGGGAAGGTGCCGTCTGCGGTCAGCGGGTGGGCGGTGCCACGGCATGAGGAAGTGACGTCAGCTGCTGTAAGGGCAAGCCCGCCCCGCGTGGTGGCCTCCGGCCGCAGAAGCCACGTCACCCTCTGTGCGCCGCATGGCTGGCCTGCTGGGTGGCCTGGCCACTCCGCGCACGGGGAGAGGTGACATGGATTTACTGACTCGGTGGCCTCACCGCCGCCCACCAGAAGCGCACCAGTGTCCTTTTCTCCCTCTCCCCACAGAGGGAAACCTGGTCTGCTCTTGTCTAAGGCATTCGCCCTCAGCCCAGCTGCGGCACCCCGCCCATCCCGGGGTCATGCGCCACCACGTGCCACCCGGTCAGCGGCCCGGGATGAGGCCCCCTGCTCGCCGGCCTCTGACTCCAAAAGCAAGTTTCTGCCCCTTGGCAGGCAGAGGAAGGGCTGGGTAAGTGATAAAAGCTCCCAGAACACAGAACAGGCACAGAGGTCCTGCGGGGCGGGGGCGGGGGCGGGGAGGCGCTGCCGGCACCGCGGACACGCACGTTCACACTGGGCCCCGACTGGGCCACGGAGACCTAAGCAGCGAGGAAGGACCCCCAACGCTTCCCCTGCCCAGAGCCTCAGCAGATGACCATCGGACGCCGTCCGACGTCCTGGCAAGAAAGCGTTTTTGGGGGGGGGGGGCGAGCCAGGCAAGTTCCGCCCTAAGTCTCGACAGCAGACCCAGAGCTCCTCTTCTGTTTTCGCGTGAAATTCACCGGGAAGAAGAGTTCTGCCTCCGGTTGGCAGAGCTGCAGTGATTTCTGCGGTGAAACCCCCTCCCTTCTGCAGCCTCGCGGCCCCCGGGCTCCTGTCCTCGTCCTCGTGCAGGGTAGACACGCGTCAGTCACACACTGACTACACCATCCGCGTCCGTGAATGACAAGACTTCATTCTTGAGCCCGTGGTAGCGTCTGAGGGGGACGTCACCTTACCAAAACTCAACTTTGATGATTACTGTCTTACTTTTTCCTAAAGTTTTCTTAATCCAACATCCTACCCCGAGGATTTGCTCCCACAGCCACCGCAGGGGCCCAGAGTGACATCATTCCTTCTCTCTGTCTGGGGCCAGGCCTCTGCTGCCTGACTTCTGGCACCCGAGGACACCGATTTCAAATATTCCGTCCCATTTTCTGGATGTTTATGTCCCAAGATGAAGCTTGGCCCAGTCACCCCATGTAGCTGGTAGCAGAGGTCTGTGTCTGCTACTTTCCAAATGAGAAAACAAGCCCTGATGTTTTAGTTTCTTTTCATAAAGACGTTTTTAGACAAAGCTTTTAAATGGAATGAATAAAGCAACGAGCAATCTGGTCTTTCCATTTATAAAAATACATACATTATAGATCCTAAGATTTTCATTTGTCACCTATTTTCCTCTAAACACAGATGGTTCTTGGAGATAAAGCCACATGCCTGCCCGAATGGAATGCCCCATCCTGGCGTGTTCATCAGGGATGAAACGTAGTAAGTTTTTCTCTATTTTTTTTGAGGAAGGGGAGGGAGAAACAATAATGCAGGTGATTTCTTATCTAAGTTTTAAGGAAACCTACAGCACAGCCTTGGCCTCAATAAAATCTGTGGGCACACGTGTGCATGTATGTACACATTGTGTGCACAGGTGTGAGTGTACATACGTGTGCTTTGTGGGCACGTGTGTGCATGTGCATGCGTGTGCACGTGTATGTGTGCTGAATGCACATATATGGCTGCACGTGTGTGCACGTGTGTGTGCATGTGTGTGCGTGGGTGTTGGGAGGGTTTTCATTTGTTTGCTGCGTTTTTCTCCACTATCGAAGTTTGTCGTTGAAACGTGTTACGGTCTGAATGTTCGCATCCCCCAAATCCGTATGTTGAAATCCTAGTGCCCTGGGTGCTGGTGGTTGGAGGTGGGGCCATGGGATCAGGTCAGGAGGCTCCACCCTCCCGGGGGCCTTCTCACCGCCCCTCCCATGCAGACATGGTGAGGACTCTGGGGAAGGATCCTCACCCAGCAGGGGTGTTCCAACCCGGGCCCCCCAGCCTCCAGCACTGAGACGTGAATGTCTAGTCTGTATCTGACCGGGGGTGTGGTAGTTTGTCTTGCACCTGAGTGGGCTAAGACAAAACACAGTGTGTGGTTGCAGCCTTAAAACTCCAGATATTTCTACGAGGAGGATTGAAGTTTCTAAAAATGGCGCATGTATAACAGGGGGCAGCTCCCCGTTGTGTTTTTCTCTCCTCACATAAATTTCTCAGGCTGCCTTCCAGAACTCCCTGCAGCCAGTGGGTAACTCACGTCATACAGCGTTGGGTGTGTACAGGATGTCAGGGTTCCTCCGAGCCTTCAGTGTATATTGTCCTCACTGGATTCAGTGCAGCAACAGACTGCCCATCTGCCGTTTGTAATGACTTCTTTCACTGGCTCATGACCTTAAAGATCAAGAAGAGAAGACGACACAGTTATTGATGTGTGTGTAATATACAGTTTATGCTCTAAATGAGGTGTGTAGGCTACATATGTGAATAGAGGAGTGGGAAAATAAATGTTCTATTTTGACTTGGATTTTCTTTTTTTTTTTTTTTAATTTTTTTTTCAACGTTTATTTTTTTTGGGACAGAGAGAGACAGAGCACGAACGGGGGAGGGGCAGAGAGAGAGGGAGACACAGAATCGGAAACAGGCTCCAGGCTCTGAGCCATCAGCCCAGAGCCCGACGCGGGGCTCGAACTCACGGACCGCGAGATCGTGACCTGGCTGAAGTCGGACGCTCAACCGACTGTGCCACCCAGGCGCCCCTTTGACTTGGATTTTCTTAAAAAAGAAAATTCAGTATTAAAAATATTTTTACAATGGATCCTAGAAATATTTGTTGCATAAGTAACAAATTTGTATCTAAATATGGTTTCATTGGAAAAACAATGTGAAATATTTTTGGCTTACATTTTCGCTTAAGGTTTTAATAAGAACACGTACTATCATTATCACTTCAAACGTTTTATGTGAAGATTCTGAAGATGACAGGTGGATTTCAGAGGAAGGTATTTTTAGACAAGCGAACAAAGTCCAGCTGAAAGTGTAATGCAGAAACAGAATTATTAGAGTCATTCTGCAGTTAATGCAAGTGTGTTTTAGAAGCACTTTGTCACATTAAACACAGCCTTTAGAGTCGTGTTTGAGTCTGTTGGAAGTTGTTCCTTTAGGTGTTCCAGGCGCCAATGTCACGGGCACCTCGAACGATGCGCTCTGTGCACTGGAGTCATTCCTACTGCTCTGTCACGAAAGCCAGCACTGCACGCCTGCTTTAAGAAGCACACCGTTGCTTTCCCTGTTTCGCCTCTCACTGGAATTCTTGGGTCACCTCGCCCCACACCTCCAGCCTCGGCTGACGAGTAGATGTTTTCCTGCTCATCCTGTCCAGCGTGTGGGACCCCAGGTTCCCAGTCCCGCGGTGGGCACTGAGGTTACGGGGTTAAGACGTTATGGCCCGTGATCGCCAGGTGTGTGCTCACGTGCCATGATGGGCCAGGTATGTGAGGAGCTGAGCCCTGAGCACATCGGCCTGGGAGGGGGTGTGGTGAACACTCATGGGGGTGCTTCTTGGGCTCACTCATGGCTGGTCCTCCTCTCCTTGTGGGTGCGGGAAGGACAGCACCTCAGTCTGTCTGGGGAGTGGCAGACTAGAATTTCTGAATATTTACCTTGGCCAGACGGTAAGTTTTACGTGGGTGGGGAAGTGCTTATTGTTCCCAACCGCTGTGTACCTGGCACGAGTCCCCGCGCCCACAGTGGGCACTGAAGGTGTCGTCGTGTTTGCTCTACTGATGGGCATTTGTGTGGACTCCAGTGTTTCTCCATCACAAATGGTATGGCGTCCTGCCTCAGTAGTGTCTACGTGTGACGATCTCTGCGGGGATCGCACACGTGGGTTCGTGGAGTCGGCGCCTCTGCAAGGTTCTTCCCACACATTGACCAAACCACGTCGACCCATTTGTGCACATCTTTACACCTGTTCATGGGGCAAATCCTAGGCCCGTGAAATAACATCACATGCTTCTTTTGAGTTCTGTTTTATGCAAAATGTTAGCGAGGCCGACCGCCTTTCCAGAGGATTAACTGTGCGTTTCCTTACTACAAATTACCGCGTTCTGTGCGTTGTCCATGTTTGGATTAGTCGACTCTTTCTTGTTGCTATTATTATGAGCTGAACTTTGTCCCCGTGAAAATCACATGTAGAAGTGGGCCCCCCAGTACCTCAGAATGGAGACAGGGTCTTCAAAGAGGCAAGTGAGTTAAATCAGGCTGTTTGGGGGCCCAATCAACATGACTGGGGTCACTATAAGGAAAGGAGACCGGGGCACAGACAGACATGTCTCCATGTGAATGAAGACAGTCGTCCACAAGCCAAAGAAGGAGGCCTCAGAAAGCACCAGTCCTACCTGGATCTTGGAGTTTCAGCCTCCAAACTGTGAGAAAATAAATTCTGTTTTTTATGCCCCTGGTCTGTGGTGCTTTGTTGTAAGACCCCTGCCCGGCCGACGAACATGCTGTGCAGTGGGGTTTCAGCACAAGCTGGTGATACTTTGATGTACATTGTAAGTATTCTCTCTTAATGTCTACTTTGGTGGTATCTTCTTTTTTATGGAATTTATTTTTAAATAGCTCATTTTTTAAGGTATTTATTTTGAGAGAGGGGGGAGGGACAGAGAGAGAGAGAGAGAGAGAGAGAGAGAGAGAATCCCAAGCAGGCTCTGCGCCGTCAGCACAGAGCCCAACATGTGGCTTGAACCCACGACTGTGAGATCATGACCTGAGCTGAAATCAAGAGTCCAACGCTTAACTGACTGAGCCGCCAGGCCCCCCCTAAATAGCTCATTTTATCCCCTTGTTCTGTGTGACAACTCCATCATACATCCATACACTATTGTTACATCTGTCTAGGTCATCTGTGTCCTTTTGCTGACCACCTGTTCCTTTTCTTATCCATGACATATTGTGTAAGTTGATGGGCCACTTATAATTCCTGCTGTTTGTTGGGAATCTTCTGTCTGACTCTTGGTCTCCCGAAGCTTTGGCCTCCAGCCACCATACCTCCATACAGATATTAAATTCAGTTGAAGGATTCTTTCAGCATCTTGTTGGAATTTTGATGGAAAACGCATCATATCATTAGATTAATTTAGGGACCATTGATATATGGACTGTGTTATGTCTTCTCATCTATACCCTTTGTGTACCTCCCCATATATTCAGGGTTTTTGTCTTTGAGAACTTTAAGCTCTTTTCTCTCTAAAGTTTTTGTTCATCTTATATTAATATCATCATTTGATAACTGAGTATTTTATTCTAGGATAAGTGGAATCTTTTTTCCGTGAATGTTCTTTTATTATTATTATTATTATTATTATTTTTTTTAATGTTTATTTATTTCTGAGACAGAGAGAGACAGAGCATGAGTGGGGGAGGGGCAGAGAGAGAGGGGGGACACAGAGTCTGAAGCAGGCTCCGGGCTCCTAGCTGTCAGCACAGAGCCTGATGTAGGGCTCGAACTCACAGACTGCGAGATCATGACCTGAGCCGAAGTCGGACGCTCAACCGACTGACCCACCCAGGCGCCCCTCCATGAATATTCTAATTGTTACTGTTGAAAATAAATACAGTGGTTTTTTTTAAAGTGTATCTAGTTTGAAAGAGACAGAGACTGCATAAGTGGGGGAGGGGCAGAGGGAGAGGGAGGGAGAGAAAATCCCAAGCAGGCTCCTCCCTCTCAGCACAGAGCCCTACACGGGGCTCAAACTCATGACCATGAGATTATCACCTGAGCTGAAATCAAGAGTCTGATGCTTCCACGACTGAGCCACCCAGGCACCCCCTTCCTAACGAATGGGTAAGTATCCAGTACGTTCTCTCTAACGAGTGTTTATGTATACAGTAAGTACTCACTAATGACTGCTTAGGTATCCAGCGGGTAGTCACTGCAGGCACACCATCGCACAGCACACCTCTAGAACTTCCGAATCTTGCAGAACTGAAGGTTCACGCCCTCCGAACCACATCTCCCCCGCCCTCCCCACTTGCTGGCGCCCACCATTCCGCTCCCTGCTTCTGCGGGTCTGAGGACTCCAGGGACCCCTGTAAGTGTGTCCTTCTCGGCCCATTTCACCAGCATGACACCCTCCAGCTTCATCCGTGCTGTTGCCCATAGCAGGGTTCCTTCACCGTACAGGAGAAGTCACACCCGTGTGTGCACACACCACGTGCTCTTTATCCGTCCCCCGCTTGGTGGACATTATGTGGCTTCCGTGGTTTCAGTTCTTGTGGACAGGCATTGTCCAGGCATGGCCTTTTTAGGCTAAAGTAGCCTTGTGTTGTCTTATGAATGGCTGCTCATATGCTATTTGTTATAAACCTTCTTTCATTTTAAAATCTTTCTTTAAAAACTGGTTATAATGATAATCAAAAGTGGTATCATTTGAAGGGTTTTAGTCTAACGGTACTTTCAGTCTTCAATACTGATTTTGCTTTCGGCTGTATGCCTCCTGCTCATCACTTGTTTTTACCCATTTTACTTCTGCAATTCCACTGTTGTCTCTTCAAGCCAGCTTTCTCTGTTGCTGTGCAATCCATGGTGTTGTCATTTTGTATTTTATCTGTCCTCCGAAACATCGCCTTGTATTTAATGTTGTTGAGAATGCAGGAGGCACTGTTGGCTGGAATTCATTACTATCTCTACAGTACAAATCTGGGCATTTGTAAAACGATAAGTTGTAGCTCCCTGAAAGTCAAGCCATGTGAGTTTTTTCAAATTTAAATCCTGATAATGGTGTTTCATTCTGTGTGGTTGGGAGTTGGATAAATGGTCTATGAATTTACTCGCAGCCACAAACAATTCTTCCCTGACCTTCCTTCCTGTGTCACGTTCTTCTTTTTTTTAATATGAGATTTATTGTCAAATTGGTTTCCATACAACCCCCAGTGCTCATCCCAACAGGTGCCCTCTGCAGTACCCACGTTCTTTGTGCTAACTTCACCATGACTAAGAACATGCTGATGGAGCGGCTAAAGTACTTTTGTTTTCATTTATTCCCTGTAATTGTGGCTAACATTTTTGAGTGATCGCTTTGTGCTAGACAAGACTCTGAGCGTTTTGTAGCTTGATGAGGAGATGTGAGAGCAAACCCAGAAAGACCAGGTGCTTTGCCCAAACCAACTCAGTAACTTCAGGAGGTGGGATTGAACCCAGGCATTTAGAGCAAAGCCCACAAGTTAGCCAATACATCTTAAGATTCCTTTGCTTATGAGATGTGGCTAGAAAATTAAAGAGAACGTGAGGATAACTAATCATGGCAAAAATGGAAATAAAAACCAGTGATAATAACATTATCACTTAGAAGTATTTTTGGAAGCGCTGCTTTGATTTGGTAGAGAAGTGGAATCTCGATATTCAGTGTGTAATGAGAACTCACTATTCAGCCCACACGGATGTACAGCCGTCTCATTAATCTGCAGGCCTGTATGGCGTTAGAATTCTTTCAAATGAAAATGAAGTGTTAACTGAGAATGAAAAGAAATCAGTGTCTTTCTCTGAAAGCAGGGACTGCTCAAACCTTTAAAAAATACGGTCTTGTATGTTTTCTGATACAAACTGCCATTTTCAGGAACTCGGTGCCGATGCAACATTTGACCAAACAATCTCACAAATGACTATTCAGAGCTCACTGTGCGCTAAGCCTTTTATGTGGACTTTACATCTGTTTTCAATGAAAAAGTCAAGGCTCAGAAAGTTCAAATCTAAATGCCAAGGTCACGCAGCCAGTGGATGATGATTCTCAAACCCAGCCTGAATCTCATGCTCACATCCTTGCACACCGCCCAGCTTTTCACGGATTGGAAGTTCCAGAATTCGCTCCCGCTCTACTTCCTAGAGCTGTCGGTGATGTGGCTGCTTTGGTGACCTGAGATGATTCCTATGGGTTCCTGAGGCTGACCACAGACCCTGACTCGGGGCTCCCGGGCCCATCCGGCGTCTCCTGAAGGGACAGTGATGCTCGTGTGCTACCAGCATCGAGGGGGTGGAGGTGCTCCCACGCCCTGGGCATCGGTGGACACAGCACTTCCCGAGAGCGAGGCAGGAAGGACCAAGTGTCAGCCACTCTTCACTGTGGTGGGAAGCACACTGGCCGCAGAGTCGGAGAAGGGCCGGATCCAAAGCAGCCGCTGCCAGCAAAGCGGGCTCAGTGTGAGAGCCCCCGCCGTGCGTGTACCCGGAGCACGGTTGCACCCACTGTGCTGAGCGTGCCGTGTGGGGACCCACCTGGGCTGAGCCTCCGGGTCGTGGGAACAGGAGTTTCTGTGTGTAACAGCTAGGGGTCAGCTGGGGCTGCAAGCTAGCCTCAAGGGAGGTGTCATATGTTTTCAGTAAAAGGTGTGTGTGTGTGGGGGTGTGTGTGGGTGTGGGTGGGTGTGTGTGTGTAATAAACTCTTGGAAGCTGAGAACCACCTTATGCTCTCGTATTCAGTACTTTGCCTTGTTGTTTTGTTGATTGTTTCCTTCTCTGTGCGGAAGATTTTTCTTTGGATGACATCCCAGTAGTTTAATTTTGCTTTTGTTTCCCTTGCCTCCGGGGCCAGATCCAAAACACCCTATGATGTCACTCATAGGTGGAATTTAAGAAACAAAAGCAAATGAACAACAAAAAGAGAGAGAAACCAAAAAATAGATTCTTCACTATAGAGAACAAAGTGATGGTTACCAGTGGGGAGGGGTTTGGGAGGTGGGGGGAATAAGGATGATGAGCCCCGAGTCACATGTTGAACTGTTGGGTCAGCGTATTGTGCGTCCAAAACCAATTCGACACTGCGTGTTAGCTATGCCGGGGTTAAAAATTTTTTTCAATGGTTATTCATGTTTTGAGAGAGAGAGAGAGAGACAAAGCATGAGCAGGGGAGGGGCAGAGAGAGAGGGAGACACAGAATCCAATGCAGGCTCCAGGGTCTGAGCTGTCAGCACAGAGCCAGATGCGGGGCTCGAACCCATGAACTGTGAGGTCATGACCTGAACCGAAGTCAGATGCTTAACCAACCGAGCCCCCAGGTGCCTATGCTGGAATTTTTAAAAACTTGAAGAAAAAAGAGTCACATCACGAAAGCAGAACAGTTCTCGTCTGAAACATTCAGCATGAAGGCAGCTTCTAAAATCAAAGGAAAGCTTCAGCTGTGGGTTTCCCGTAGGACCAGGCAGCATGGTCCCATATCTTCCACTTTCTAATTAGCTGCAGAACACCCAAGTTCACCCATAGAAATAGTCTCCTAAAGTAGAGATATTTTTCTAGTAAGTTGAGACACAAGATGTTAAAGCCACATTAAAATCTATAATTAATAAAGGTACCGTGAGCTGAATTTCAATAAAGGCATTGACTCCACTTCTGAGTTATAAATTAGGAGGTCAAAAGCTTTTCATGAATTAAACTCCAAGAGAGGAAAGTGACATTGGGAGTACATACTTCAGAATCGTTTATGTCGCCTAACCATTGACCATTTCTATTTGCTACAGAAAAATTAGTGTGTCAGGTATGATTACTGAGGAAGCAGAAGCCAATGTCATTTCCTCCCGGCCAGCGGGGGCCGAGCGTCCCGCAAGCCGGGGGTCTGTTTCAGTCACGAAGTCTCTAATATACATCTCCTCAAACATTGCTTGTCCTTTAAACAGTGGGGTTGTTCTTTGAACTGAAATAATTAGCATATAAAGGGCAAGTCTTCTGTTTAAAGGAACTTAACACATTTCAGACGACATCCCCTAGAAATGACCTTGGTTCCACGATGCCTTCAAATCAGGGTGTCTCTGCCAGGATGCGCTTTGCTCTTGAGATAAAGGCAAGGCGTTGCTCAGATGTGGAGGAAACCTTCGCGACGCTCCCGGCCTAAAGACTCACGAGTGTGTTTTTAATCAAGATCACAAGGAACGCTGTTACTGTTTTATTGTACTGATCTGCAGAACTCTAATAATCACCTAAATTAATTTTGTCAAACTTTTGATTCTCCGTTTTCCATTTATTTCAGTGTTTCAGAATGCTCTTTTGCCTTCCCGCACAAGGGGAGAGCACAGCCTTGACGGCCGTCGGGGCCTGTGGCTCTCCTCATCAGCATCAGTCCGTGTCGGCCCAGGCGCCGCGCACCTGCCTGTGACCTTGGGCACCTGGCTTCCTGCCCCCAGCCTTCAGCATCAAGCAGATGTAAAATTCATGTCCACGAAGATGATGATGTTTTTGAGGTTTAAATGAGTGAATGATTGCTACAAATAAAGAGAACTAATAAAAATAATAACAGGCAGATTCTAATCCTTTCCTGTGCCTTTGTCGTCAGGTCTTGGAGCCTAGGATATCAGGCAAGCTATGTTCATCTTCCGTGAACTCCACAGATTGGCCCCTGCACAGAAGCTTGGCTTTCCAGATGCGGGAGGATGAGGGGCGTGGGCCCGTGATGCTGGGGGGACAGAGCGCCGGGATACGGGACGATGAGGGTCGTGGGCCCGTGATGCTGGGGGGACAGAGCGCTGGGATACGGGACGATGAGGGTCGTGGGCCCGTGATGCTGGGGGGACAGAGCGCCGGGATACGGGACGATGAGGGTCGTGGGCCCGTGATGCTGGGGGGACAGAGCGCCGGGATACGGGACGATGAGGGTCGTGGGCCCGTGATGCTGGGGGGACAGAGCGCCGGGATACGGGACGATGAGGGTCGTGGGCCCGTGATGCTGGGGGGACAGAGCGCCGGGATACGGGACGATGAGGGTCGTGGGCCCGTGATGCTGGGGGGACAGAGCGCCGGGATACGGGACGATGAGGGGCGTGGGCCCGTGATGCTGGGGGGACAGAGCGCCGGGATACGGGACGATGAGGGTCGTGGGCCCGTGATGCTGGGGGGACAGAGCGCCGGGATACGGGACGATGAGGGTCGTGGGCCCGTGATGCTGGGGGGACAGAGCGCTGGGATACGGGACGATGAGGGTCGTGGGCCCGTGATGCTGGGGGGACAGAGCGCCGGGATACGGGACGATGAGGGTCGTGGGCCCGTGATGCTGGGGGGACAGAGCGCCGGGATACGGGACGATGAGGGTCGTGGGCCCGTGATGCTGGGGGGACAGAGCGCCGGGATACGGGACGATGAGGGGCGTGGGCCCGTGATGCTGGGGGGACAGAGCGCCGGGATACGGGACGATGAGGGTCGTGGGCCCGTGATGCTGGGGGGACAGAGCGCTGGGATACGGGACGATGAGGGTCGTGGGCCCGTGATGCTGGGGGGACAGAGCGCCGGGATACGGGACGATGAGGGGCGTGGGCCCGTGATGCTGGGGGGACAGAGCGCCGGGATACGGGACGATGAGGGTCGTGGGCCCGTGATGCTGGGGGGACAGAGCGCCGGGATACGGGACAATGAGGGTCGTGGGCCCGTGATGCTGGGGGGACAGAGCGCCGGGATACGGGACGATGAGGGTCGTGGGCCCGTGATGCTGGGGGGACAGAGCGCCGGGATACGGGACGATGAGGGTCGTGGGCCCGTGATGCTGGGGGGACAGAGCGCCGGGATACGGGACGATGAGGGTCGTGGGCCCGTGATGCTGGGGGGACAGAGCGCCGGGATACGGGACGATGAGGGTCGTGGGCCCGTGATGCTGGGGGGACAGAGCGCCGGGATACGGGACGATGAGGGTCGTGGGCCCGTGATGCTGGGGGGACAGAGCGCCGGGATACGGGACGATGAGGGTCGTGGGCCCGTGATGCTGGGGGGACAGAGCGCCGGGATACGGGACGATGAGGGGCGTGGGCCCGTGATGCTGGGGGGACCGGGCGCGGGGATGTGGTGGTGTTTGTTCTCTGCACTTCCCGTGTCTCGTCGGGTCGTTTGCTGTCTTACTTCAGAGATTCATTTTGCCCCATTCTTTCCTCCTGCTCCAACCGCACGCGTGTCCCTGGGTGTCTGGGCCTCTGTCCTCTTCATTCTTTTGCATCTGGAAAGTTCCTATTGACCTCCCTTCGGGCTCCCCGATTCTTTCCTGGGATGTGTCAAGTCAGCTCCTGAGGGCACCGAAGGTACTTCTTTTGTGTCACCGTGTTTTGAGCCCTGGTGTCCCTCCCTCTCCCCCCTGCCCCCGTGTGTATACACATGACACTCATCTGCCTGATGACGACCCCCTTGGCATCGCAGTCTGTCCCTTTTCCCCACCAGAGACCCTCACGCGTGCGTCACACTTGCACCCCGTGCCTCGTACGGTCACTCCGACTGTGTCCTCTGGCTCTGGTTCTCATGATCGCTCTGTGTCTTCGGAGTGTGGCTTCTCCTGCCCTTCGGCTCGCCTGATTCGTTCTTGTTGGACATCACATGCGTGGAGCAGGGCCGTGGGCTCAGGGCGTTGTGCTGTGTGGCTGGAGCTCTGTCATCTCAGCCCCGGGGCCTGTGCTTTGCTCCCCACACTCTGCGTCCTGCCACCTCCGACTGACCCTCTGTCCCCGCGCTGAGGGGCTGGCCTGTAACCTTCTGACTGACCCTGCCTTCCCGTGGGCTGCGTGTTGGGGGGTGTTTCTGTGCCCCTCCAGGAGACCCCAGCCCCCATTCCCCCGCCAGCCACAGCGTCCCCCTTCTATTCCTGTCCCCCATGGACATTTTACCCCTTTTACTTCTCCCCAGGGAGGGAGAGGTTTCTGTGTCTCCTCGGGTAAGCTCTGTCCCCTGGGATGCTGCAGACACGGTCTGGGGGGCCGCTCCATGCCCTGTCCCCCTGTCCCAACCCTTTTGGAGCCACAAGGCCACGAGAGCTTGGCCCAGTGCGGTGGCCCATCCGCATCACTGGTACTGTTCCTACCCCTCGTGGTTTCTGCGGCCGGTGAGTAGCCCTCAGCTGCTGTCCCCCTCTGATCTCAGGGTGTGCTTGCCCCGTGGCCCTGGTTCTCTGACGGTTGACACTTGTCCCCCAGAACCGGGATGTGGGGGCTGCACTGATGGACTAGATGTGCAGAGTCCCCATTTTCACGGGGCCTGACAGCGGAGAGCTAAGAGGGAAGAAAAGTCAGCGAGTGGCTCACGATGAGTTAAGGCTGTGATAGGACGTGCTACCCGTGGGAAACGGTGGAAATTGCAGATCCCCAGGCAGCGTCTGCTGTAGGCAGGTTCTGGGGGAGGCTAAGCTGAGCCGTGAGGGACAGACAGACCTGGTGCAGCGAGGGGGCTGCAGGGGGAGAGAGGGAGCTGTTCTGCTGCACAGCCGCTGGCGGCTGGAGGCGGATTCTCGCGGAAAGTCCTCGCGCAGGGACTCGTCTGATGACCCTGTTATGGGCCGAATGGTGTCCTCTAACTTCGGTTTCTGAAGTCCCCAGCACCTCAGAATATGGCTGCGTTTGGAGATGGGGCCTTTAAAGAGGTGACTGAGGTTAAGCGAGGTCATCAGGCTGGACCCTGGTCCCCTCTGACTGGTGTCCTCAGGGGAGACATCTGGACACAGGCAAGGGGTCTGTCGCCAGGCAAGGGTGAGGGCGGTTGCCCACAAGCCAAGTGGAGAGGCTTCGGGGGAGACAGCCCCGCGGCCTCCAGAACCAGGAGAGCCGCTGGATGAGCCACTGGACGTGGGCACGGTGGACGTGGCGCTTGGGAAGTCCCGTCGTCCGGCCAGGACTCCCGAGCCGGCTGGAGTGTGGCCTCTGGCGTTGCCTGAGCCTCTGGTGCTGACCCTGGCTGGTTCGGGAGCCCGGCGGGGGCACCGTCAACTGTGCGGAGACCCTCTCGCCCAGGTGTGTGGGGTGTGGACGGCAGGGAGTGGGGGGAGGCGGAGGCCCGAGCCCGGGAAGCCTCCCCCCCGAGCCGCTGAGATTAGTCAGGAGGTGTGGATGGTCCTGCCCGCGCTCCTGCTGGCCCCTGAGCGTCGGGTTTGTGGGTCTTCATTTTACTGTGAAATGTGACTGTGTTTGGTAAAACGTACACTTTATGCTGCTCTCAGAGTTATTTGCTTCCAGGAAGAGGCAGCAAGGTCCTGCAGCAGGACTGTATCCAAGGGGTCTGATAGGAGGCCTGGGAAGGTCACTCCTTCCGTCAGCCCGGTGGGCTTCCCTGGGGCCAGGTGAGCCCTAGGTGGGAGGGGTGCGGCGGGGGCACTCGGGGGGGCGTCGGCGCGAAATCTTTTCAGACCAGCGGGTGTGACAACCACTCCTCAGTAGGAGAGTCCTATGCCCCTCACCCTGGGTGAGGAGTGCGCCGGTCTCAGGGGAATCCAAAATTCAGCAGAGATGAGTCCTTCCGACAGAAACCAGGCGTGAGGGCACCGCGCTCACAGGGGTGAGGAGTGACATGAGCTGCACTCACAGGGGTGAGGGGTGATGGGCGCTGCACTCAGAGGGGTGAAGGGCACCACACTCACAGGGGAGGAGTGATGGACACTGCACTCAGAGGGGTGAGGCGTGACATGCGCTGCGCTCGCAGGGGTGAGGGATGAAGGGCGCTGCACTCGCAGGGGTGAGGCCTGACAGGCTCTCTGCTCACAGGGGTGAGGAGTGATGGGCTCTGGGCTCACAGGGGTGAGGGGTGACAGGTGCTGTACTCACATGGGTGAGGAGTGAAGGGTGCTGCACTCGCAGGGGTGAGGCGTGATGGGCTCTGTACTCACAGGGGTGAGTTGTGACAGGCACTGGGCTCACAGGGATGAGGGGTGACGGGTGCTTTATTCACGTGGGTGAGGAGTGACGGGCGCTGCACTCGCAGGGGTGAGGGGTGAAGGGCCCTGCTCCCAGGGGTGAGGGTGAAGGGTGCTGCACTTGTAGGGGTGAGGAATGACGGGCTCTGTGCTTGCAGGGGTGAGGGGCAAAGCGCTCCCCACTTGCAGGGGTGAGGGGTGAGGGGCGCCCCACTCCCAGGGGTGAGGGTGAAGGGTGCTGCACTTGTAGGGGTGAGGAATGACGGGCTCTGTGCTTACACGGGTGAGGGGAGAAGGGGTCCCCACTTGCAGGGTGAGGAGTGACAGGCACCACACTCGCAGGGGTGAGGGGTGATGGGCGCTGCGCTCGCAGGGGTGAGGAGTGAAGGGTTGGGGTGACGGGTGCCCTGGCGTCCCTCTGGCTCCTGCCGTGGGACCCAGAACGCTGCCTCTCGGAGGCGCCGGGCCACGCAGGGCTCCCCGGGACCGGGGCTCCCGCCTGCAGGCACCGCGGGGGTGCTGAGTGCTCGGTTCCTCTGTCCCTCCCAAAGGTGTACGAACTGTAACAGCTGGCACAGAATGTGGCTCGTGAACCCAAGACCATCACTGGGCTGGACGTGAAAACGTGTGAAGTTCCCGCAGTGCCCCCGGCACCCCTGCAAGCCTCCCCCTGCGCCCTCTTGCTGCGCGGTCTCCAGAAGGCGGAGGGCGTCTCAGGTCCGGGTCACCGTGAGGGAACACCGCGTGCTTCCTGTGGGACGACCGTGGGGTTACACAAGGCAGCGTGTGCGCCCTCCGGACTCCGCGTGGCTGCTGACGCTTCCTTCTCCACGCGTTTCAATCTCACCCAAGCGTCTGCACTCTGCTGCCCGCGGTCTGTCCTGGCACCTGCTCCCCCAGATTTCCCTCTGCCTTGGAAGGCTGATCCCAGCCTCACCTTCGTTACGAGGAGTCGCAGTGTTTGCTGTCCCGCTGGGTGCGACTCAGCGCCTGAGCTACAGGACAGCGTTACCGCTGGGGACTCAGCTAGTGAAAGCTCCCATTTTGCAGATGAGGAGCCTGAGGCTGGCGAAGGACAGGGACACCCAAGGTCACAGGGCTATAACGCCTTGTGTGCACACGTGGGCTCGGCGGCCCTCTGTGCCTCGCCCCTGCACCAGGGCTGAGCCCAGGGGGACCCTGCTCGCCGGGTCGGCCTGAAATCTGCACAGCACGGGTTCCCCGGGGGTGTCGGGCTGGAGTCCCTGGGGAGACACGTACCCCACCTACGTCTGGGAGCTCGTGTCCTCAAGGGGCAATTCGCAGGGTGGAGTCTGATCCACACACAGAGGAAATTCAAGTCAGTAAACACGGCCCGAAACCTCCTCACTGGATGGAGCTCCTCCAGAGGCATCTCAGAGACTAGCCGGTGACACCCGCCTTGGGACAGTCAGGCAGCCGTCACAGAGAGGCCGGTGACACCCGCCGTGGGGTGACACCCACCTGGGGTGGTCCCTGGGTGGGGCTGGGGTGGGGCCCTGGGTGGGGGACCTGGGGTGGGACCAGCTTCACTGCCCTTCAGCTGTGCTGGGAGGGAGATGTCAACATCCCAGCCTGAGTCAGCCGCGACCTTCCAAGGGCTGACCTGAAGGTGGCCGTATTTCAGTCGTTGGCATGTTTCTGTCTCCGTGAGAAGCGGCCCGCCCCTCTGCCCAGGGTTGGGGGCAGGGGTGGGGCGTCTTTGCCAGTTTCAGGGCACAGTGTGTGCATCGGCCCCAGGTCAGGGAGGAGGGCGGGACTGGGCCAGGCTGGGCCATGACCACTAGATGCTCGGTGGAAGTTGAAAAAAGCCACTCACTGTTGCTTGAGCTCCTACTGTATCCCAGGCCATGTATACAGTGGCCAGCAGCACAGATGCCTCTCTTGGGGAGCTGCGTGGTGAATGAAGGGCGGTTAAATAAAACCAGCTGTTGATAAAGAGACTAGACCAGGTAGGGTCTCCCAGGTGTGGCCTCTGCCATCGGAGGCCATGGGTCGGCTGTTCAGGGACGAGGAGAGGGGACCCGGGCCAGTGAGTGGGTCCCGAGTGCCCGCCGACGGCAGCAAACTCAGTTTGCAACCAAGGAGCGACCCCAGGACCCAGCACAACCCAGCGGTCAGGCCGGCTCTCCTGATGGACACGCTCCGGGTACAAACCTGTGCCCACCCAGGTTTAGAAGTTCATGTGCATAGAACGGAGACTCCCCAGTATCTCTGTCGTCATCGGGGAAGTAACACTTAGAAGGCTCATGACAACGAAAATTTGTACCTGTTGGTGTTGAAATCATCATGAGGTACAAGCTAAAACATTAATGGAAAATCAACACCAAAATTAAGTCCTTCAAACCCCAATGCATAGGGGCATCTCATTACACGGAAATCTGTGTCTGAAAAGCATACAGAATCCTGGGGCGCGTGAGCTTAGAAATTGGGAGCATATTTGTAGATGAGAAATAGAAACGATGATTTCTTTAAAAATTACTAAAATTTAAAATATCAACACAGAGATTTTATCTAAGAAATTTTCAGACATTTAAGCTGTTTGTGGTTTTTGTATGAGTAAAGAATTCTTTTGACTAATTCTCAGTGCTCATATTTCCAGCAATATGCTTACACATTTTGCTAATGAAAGTCAAACTGCATTTATGAATATGAATTATTAACATTGATACATAGTAGCTAATTTTCAAGCTACTGTGGGAAAACACCATAAAGTTGTATTAAATATTCATATAATCGTTGTGATAATTAATCCATAAAGCAATTATAATTAAGATGGAAGTATCTTGTCTTATAAATAACCAAATAAAATATAACTTTATTTTTTTTAACATTTGTATTTATTTTTGAGAGACAGAAAGAGACAGAGTGTGAGCAGGGGAGAGGCAGAGAGGGAGACACAGAATCCGAAGCAGTCAGCACAGAGCCCGACGCGAGGCTTGAACTCACGGACCTCGAGATCGTGACCTGAGCTGAAGTCAGACGCTCAACCGACTGAGCCCCCCCGGTGCCCCTAAGTACAACTTTAAAAGGCAGAAGGCATCACTTGGGTATTCGAGCTACAAAGTCAAAATCTCAGTCACCCCCACGGGCCAAGATACCAAGAGTAAAAGAACCGTCTCCCGCATCCAGAGTCTCCTGCTCGGGAACGACACAGGGAGTGGCCGTTTCTGCAGGGGGATGACTGTACTGGCAGCCAGTGCTGCACGTGGTCACACCCTGTGCCCTGCTCCGTTTTGGAGCCTGGTCGTACTTGTCACCGTCCGAGTGAGGAAGCCAGGCGGTCAGGGTCGGCTCAGCACAGCATCCACAGGACGTGGCGCCAGCAGAGACGCAATGAGGGCCGTTGCCGGCTGTTCAGACGGGCCCAGGCTTGAGGAAGCCCCGGGGGCTCTGCCCTCGGCCTGGCAGGTCCTTCTCTGGAAAGTAGGAGGAGTTGACGGGGAGCGAAGGGCGGAGGGTAAACTGAGGGTGCGCGTGAGTCGGAGATGCCCCCGGCGTCGGTCCAGCGGCCGCGCAAAGGCACCTGCCCACCTTCCAGAGCTGCATCCGGTGCGGCCTGCAGGGGGCGAGGGCAGGGCGCAGAAGACCGCGGCCTGTGCCCTCTGCCCGCCTGCTCGTCCCCCGGATCCGCCGACACCGAGAGCACGGCCACCGGAGCACAGACAAGCTGGCTGTTTGTTGTGGCCTTTTCCCCTCCTCCTCTTTCCCGTTCAGAATTCCCAGGGATCTGGGATTAAAACGCTGGGATTGGGATTCTGGTGAAGGAGGAAAGCCGTTACGACATCGGCACAGGGAACCGTGTTTTGTGGCTAAGTGAACATGTTGTCCTACTTCGCGGATGAGCTCAGCCTCACAGAGACCGATGGCCACGCGGGTGGTGTGGCCGCCTTAGTGCTTCCTGTCACCCAGCAGAACGGTGGGAGTGTGTCAGTGACAGGCAGAGTGTGGAAACAGAAGTAGCAGGTATCCGCGGGCAACAGAAGCCACTCCGGTCACTTTAAACGGAAGGGCTGTGCTTCCAAGGATGAGATGGTTTCCCCGATGGCCGCGTCGGAGGCGACGGCTGGAGCGGATGAGCCTCGCGCCCCCGGCTCAGCCCCAGGATGCTCGGGGTGGTCCGGAGCTCGTGGCTGCCCACACGTCCCCCCGCAGCACCCGGAGGCACGTGCACAGTGCCGGCTCGGCAAGTGGGAGCGGGGCCGACGGGGCCGAGGGGCAGCTCGTGATGGTGAGTGAGGCCTGGCTTGCGCCCGGCATCGCTCAGTCCGCGTGGTTTTCAGAAGACGGTCGTGTGTTATGATCAATACAGACTTGGAAAACTTCAGACGTGGTCCTCAGTGGAATCCGACCGGCTGGCCATTAACTAGCTCGTTTGGGCCATTTTCAGAACAAACTGCTTTCTAGACATTCCACATTTGAACTTGGGTTTCTCATGTACCCTTTGCTCTTTTCCCCAGTGCATTAGCTCTCACCGTGGCCGCCCCCCAGGCTCCCAGCCGAGCTCCGTCCCTGAGCGCCTGTGAGCAAGGAACTGTCGGTTCAGCCGGGAAAGCAGATTGCCGCGAACAGATAAAGCACTTAGCGGGGTGCTGACCCCAGGATGTTGAGCTGGCTTCCTTCTAACACGGAGAAGTGAAAGAAGGTTCTAGCTAATTAGCACCAGTGACCACCGAGGCTCCTTCTGGAGCTACGGGGGCTTCTCCACAATTAAGCAGCTGAAAACGGTCCCCGTCCGGCAGCCTGGACTTGTGTTTCTGTCGACCTCTACACACGTGTGACTGTGAATCCGAGGTGAAGCAGAGACTGTGAAGAAATACCTGAAACGTTGAATCTGGTGAGTCAATAGATCATAGGAGACATGTGCTCAGGTTAAGTTATATGTATCTTCTCTTTGATTGTGAGGGTACCGGGGCCCTTAGTCAGGATTAGCTTGGGAACCACTTTACACAAAAATACTTTGTGCTTGAAAAAAAAAATTCTACCTTTTAGAATGCAATTGGGAAAAATCAGTTTACGTGCCCACATAAAGAAGGACGTTTGTGAGCCATTTACCTGGTTATGGAGGGGTTTTCTTAAAAGCTGGTTTATAGCCATATTTGTAACTATTTTTTCTTTGATGAAATGTTTTTCTGTAATGTCATTTGGGAGTGTCCGTGAAGGCTGGCCGTATTGATGAAAGACCCCGCACACAAACAAGGAAATCCCTGTGGTTGTAACTCTGGCACAGATGGAAAGAAATACCCTTCCTTCCTCCACTGCCGGAACTGAAATGCCTTTGTGAGAAGTCTCCAAGGTCCAAGGGTGACGTAGTTAACCCTTAACGGAGGCAGCATCTGGAACGGATGCTCTCGGTGTTCAGGTATGTTCCTGCGGACGAAGAGCGTCCCAGGTGGGACCTGACTGAGTTGAAGGAGGGCGTTTTAAGGGTGAGGGAGGTTCTGTATGGGTGCATCGAGGGACGGATGAGGAAGCTGCTAAGGGCTTGAGGCCCAGGGATTAAGGGCCAGCGATCCCACCCCACTGCTCCCCTGGCCGCTTCCCGCCTGGGTCTGGCAGGCCTGGAATGATCCCCACACCAGTAACCACAGTATCAGGGCCCCTTTCCGTGCCTCCAGCCTGGCCCCATCCTTCTTCTCATTCTGCAGTTAGTACTGTCCCCTCCGGGACACCTTCCCAACTTCCTGACTCCTTCTCCCCCGTCCCTGTGCCACCTGCAAGACAGGGCACCTGGCTGCCACAGTACTCACCAGCTCAGGCCGTGAGGACCTTCCAGGGTCAGGCACGTAGGTCCTGGGAACCTGAGGGTGAGAACCTGAGATTGTGTCGAGATCGGAGACACTCAGCCAAATGGTTAGTGGCTAACAGGCCTGTAACGCATGTGAGCAAAGTCAGGGATGTTTCTGGAAGGACAGAGAACAGTGCAGATGTGGGTCATCTACTCCAAATCGCCACAGTAAAGTCTCCTTGCCTCTAACAGTGTGTTTTTCAAGTTCTTTCACCAGAATCACTCGTACATTTTATTGACATGTCTGTTTGCTGAGCATTGACACATGAAATAAAAAACGTTGTAGGTGATTGGATAGAAACACAGGCTATTGACGTCCTTGTACGTTCGGGGTCGGCAGGGTCCCTGGACCCTGTCATGGGGAACTTCTCACAGCAAGTTTGGTGTCATAACACATCCTGCGGGCATCCGGCAAGGTCAGGTGTCCGGGTGGGCATCCGGCAAGGTCAGGTGTCCGGGTGGGCATCCGGCAAAGGTCAGCTGTCCGGGTGGGCATCCGGCAAAGGTCAGCTGTCCGGGTGGGCATCCGGCAAGGTCAGCTGTCCGGGTGGGCATCCGGCAAAGGTCAGCTGTCCGGGTGGGCATCCGGCAAAGGTCAGCTGTCCGGGTGGGCATCCGGCAAAGGTCAGCTGTCCGGGTGGGCATCCGGCAAGGTCAGGTGTCCGGGTGGGCATCCGGCAAGGTCAGCTGTCCGGGTGGGCATCCGGCAAAGGTCAGCTGTCCGGGTGGGCATCCGGCAAGGTCAGCTGTCCGGGTGGGCATCCGGCAAAGGTCAGGTGTCCGGGTGGGCATCCGGCAAAGGTCAGCTGTCCGGGTGGGCATCCGGCAAGGTCAGGTGTCCGGGTGGGCATCCGGCAAAGGTCAGCTGTCCGGGTGGGCATCCGGCAAGGTCAGCTGTCCGGGTGGGCATTTGGCAAGGTCAGCTGTCCGGGTGGGCATCCGGCAAGGTCAGGTGTCCGGGTGGGCATCCGGCAAGGTCAGCTGTCCGGGTGGGCATCCGGCAAGGTCAGGTGTCCGGGTGGGCATCCGGCAAAGGTCAGCTGTTCGGGTGGGCATCCGGCAAGGTCAGGTGTCCGGGTGGGCATCCGGCAAGGTCAGCTGTCCGGTGGGTGATACACCAAGTTGTTAGTATGGAAGCAGGTCTAACTGGTGGCGAGATTCACATGCATTTGTGGGGCGTTTTCACCTCAGCACCATAACTGCTCTGCGTTTTGTCGATCTCGTTTATTGGCACTTCTTCCATAGCGTCTTTTTCCCGTTTGGACGAGCAAGAGGTTGGTTGCTGTTAAAATGGAGTCAAAAGCATCTTTCCTAAGGTTTTCATTAAACTCGCAACACACGGTATGAAGTGTCTACAAGTTAAAATTACACAAAACCAGTTTCCTTCGTTGCTGGTTTTACTTTGAGAAGAGAGCTCACCCCCATTTTACCTTCGTGGGGGTGACCCCTCGTGGGGTTGTGAGCGAGGTACCCCAGTAACCAGCTGTGAGGAGCATAGAGCGGTTAGCCCTCCGTCCACGCGGCCTCTCAAATCACATGCCAGTCACGGTACATAAAATACCTTGGAGGGGCGCCTGGGTGGCTCAGTCGGTTAAGCGTCCGACTTCGGCTCAGGTCATGATCTCACGGTCCGTGAGTTCGAGTCCCGTGTCGGGCTCTGTGCTGAGATCCCGGAGCCTGTTTCAGATTCTGTGTCTCCCTCTCTCTCTGACCCTCCCCCATTCATGCTCTGTCTCTCTCTGTCTCAAAAATAAATAAACTTAAAAAAAAAAAATACCTTGGAGCCAAACTCTGCCTCTAAATAAAAACGGAAATTTCACAGCTGTGGCAAAATTTCGGCAACGTACGTTCTTGTAGGTTAGGAACCGATCGATTTTCCTTGATTAAAATGGTGACGTCTCCAAAATGTATCTGGGGGCCCCGGTCCAGACCCCGCAGCGGGAGCCCGGACCGAGGCATCGCCAGCAGCACGTACACGCGTGACAGGGGGTCGGGTGTCCCCTTAGCCCTCGCTCCCTGTGGAGAAAACAAAATAGCAACACAAGTCTCCTGGGCCCCCGGGAGACCCCGTAGTCAGCGCACATCAGGTGCTCAAGCAATGAGGGCGACGGCTCCCTCGTCCGGGCTCCCCTTCCCACGTTCGGCAGCCACCAGGGGCTCTCTGTCTCTGTGCCTCGTCTTTGTCACTCTGTCTCCATGTCTCTCTCCGTCTCTGTCTCTCTCTGTCTCTCCCTGTCTCTGTCTCTCTTCCCTCCTGCCATCGTCTCTCCCACAAGAAGGTGCCCAGCAGCCCGTCAGGTAATAAAGTCTCTGTCCCTGGCGTTGAACGTCTGAACCCTCTCCTCTGGATCAGAAATCAAGAGTGCTGCCCTCTGGGACAGGCGGACAGAGCAGGCGGTAACACGGGGGCGCAGCTGACCCCTGGACTCCTGCGTGGGTTGTAGGAACAGGGACAGCCCACACCCCGCAAGCGTTCCACGGAAGAGGCCAGATTTTCTCCCTTTTGTTTTCCAAGGTAAGTAAAACGTGCATATTTGTATGACAGTTCCATCGGGGAAGGGGAGACCTGGGTGTGGGGGGGCCCGGGTGGAGGTGCCGGGAGACCCGGGTGCGGGCAGCCTCCCTGCCGCGGGCCTCCAGCCGGCACCTGGGCTCTGAGGACCTCAGAAACGGAGGGTCAGGTGCGGTTAGAACCAAACACCCACCGTCCTTTGGTTTCCCTGCGTTGTTTTTCCCGGCCGGTTCCAAAGCCCGAGCTCAGGCTTGGGGGGCTGCGGTCAGGCTCGTGTCAGGGCCAGAGCTCCCGCGGTCACTGCTGTCCCAGACCTGCCACACGGTTGTTCCTGAGCCTCGCCCTGCCCTGTCCTCCAGCGTGCACCTGCGCTGTCCGCTTGCCCCGTTCCAGGCCCTGGCAGGTGGGCGGAAGGAGGGGCCCCGCTGTCCCCACGGCTGCCGAGAGGCTCCAGTCCCGCCGCCTGGGCCCCACGGAGGACATTTAGAGGGAATCACATATGTGTCTGTCAGGTGTCCCTTCAGGTGTGCCTCAGCCTGTAGACTTTGTGGCTCCATCGGGCGTTCACCTGAGTTTTCCTGGATGTTTGTCTTTTTTTTGACAAAGCCAGGATTGTGCAGTGATGCCTCTCACAGCTTTTCTTTACTTCGATTCTTAAATTCCCTGAAATTCCCTGAAGGTCGGTGTTGCTCTGGGGCGGTGGCAGGGGGGGGTGGGGGTGGTCACTAACGCTGGCCCTGATTCTCCTCCCACCGGCCCAGCTTCAATCAGAGCTTCTCTGATTTTATCAGTTTTATTCATGAGGCCACTGAGTAAGAATTCGTTACAAATTAATGAAGCTTTGCTGAAGACAGTTAATCAAAACTTAGAAATCATCAACGAAGGTAAGAGAGCTGCCTGGCAGGGGTGTATGTGACCTGCATCGTCTCTGGGGTTCTGGCAGCGGCTGGGAGAGGAGAGCAGCAGCAGGGGTCTGACCCAAGGACACCTGCCAGAGAAGGTGTGACGTCACCGTGACCGGCCGGGGAAGGAGCAGGTGCCCCTGCGGTTCCCGCCTGTGTGACCCAGAAGCACGAGGCCGTGGGCTGAGGTCGAGCGGAGGAGACCGGGGGCGGGAGAGGGTCTGCAGGGGCTCTGACTTTCTCTCGTGTGCGGACGTTAGCGGCCGCTCGTGAAACCCTGCTCGTCTCTCGGCCGAGCGAACCCATCCTGTGCTTGTGTTGATCCCGTGACTGAACAGAAACCCGAGGACGTAAGCCCAGCACACACGGGCACGTGTGTAATGTAAGACGGCGATGTGAGGGTCTGGAATTAGTTGGGGGAGGATTTGAGTCTCGAATGCATTTTACCTCACCCCACGTAACCAGCTACGACTGTGAACCTGAGCTTACGAAAGGGTTTGCAATCACGGAACGTTATCACTCCTGATTAAGGCGATTAAACTGTGTAGCTGATGTGAGTCTTGGAATCCCAGGGTCACATCATTGTGCCCCTTCTGTGGGATTTAATTAAAGGGGGGGTCCTCACAACTAGTGAGGTTGGTGTATCTCCTGGAACAGACGGGGAAACACAGACGTTCGGCAGTGGAAACCACTAACCGTGGATGTGGCGCTGTGTCCCAGGCGGGCCAGCTCACCAGACCGTCCTGTCCTGGGAGACCTGCGGCGGGTCGGCGGGCAGGGGTGACGCTGTCACAGTGTGTGGGGGGGAGACGCTTGGGGGTCCATCCCCGGGCCGAGCAGAGCAGTCAGGCCGCCTGGAGAATCCGGGACACGTCAGCGCTGCCGGAAGGTACGACGTGAGGCCAGGGGCTCGGTGTCGGGGGGGCCCGGCCGCGGCTCCCCCGTCACGGGGAAACCACTGACTTCTGTCGTGTTCTCAGCGAGAGTCGGCCCCAGCGTGAGACCCGGGACGCGGCTGTGGTCCGGGTTTACTGCGGATGGGCAAGCTCGTGAGGAAGTGTGAGCCGGGCCGACGCCGGCCAAGTCCCTCCACCCCTGGGCGGCCGTGCGCTTACGAAGCCGAAGCCACACACACGGAGAAGCTAGAGGCTGACGCTCAGGGCTGGATGGAGGGGAGAACCAGGCCCCAGGACGAGCGGAGCAGCCGTCAGAGTGCCGTCTGGGCTCCAGCGGCGCGGACGGTGCGGGTCCCCGGCAGGAGCGTCTGTAAGAATGAAGTGCCCCCAGTAAGGACGCTGTGGGTTCACAGAGAAGGGCTTTCGTTTGGTTACAGCTTCTCCCAAGAGGACCCGACTTGTGTGCATTTTTCACGAGATGTGAGCATCGCCCCGGGGCGTTGCCAGAAACGAAGGAGAAGGTCTCTTGGAAGGATCCTTGCAGGTTCCAATTTGGGGAGAACTATACTTTGCACGTAAGATACCTGTATTCAGAAGGCTATTGTGATGAGGCACTTTCAGAAAATGTGTTCTTGGCGTTATTTTGAGAGTCAGAGTGTTATGGTCTGAACTGCGTCCCCTCACGATGTACACGCCAAGTCCTGACCCCAGGAAGCATTGGGGGCCTTTACAGAGACGATTCTGTTAGAACGGGGCTGCTGGGGTGGCCTCTTCTCCAGTAGGACCATGTCCTTACGAGGCCACACGCACACAGGGACGTGGTTTGTCACTTGTCAAGGTTGTTGACCAAACTCACCAGAGCAGACTCCTGACACTCCTTCTAAACCGAGGGAGCTGCTGGAGGCAGAAGCTTCTAGAAAGCAGAAGCATCCTGTGCAATGGGCACCTGCAGGTGTAAACACAGGTGCACCCCAGTATGTTCCACTTAGACTTTCTGGAAAATTCCTTCTCTTTGTTGACCTATTAGCTTGCTCCTATGAGACAGAAATTATTTTAAATCATGAAATCTAATAAATGTTGACCCAGTGATAAAATAAAAGGGCAAGGATCACAGAAAATCGTAACCCCACCATCTGACGAGTCCACGGCAGGGCTGAGAGATGGGGGTGGAGGGCGCGTCGTGGAGGGAAAGAATGTTACCCGAACGGGCCAGTTCCACAAAGATTTGATGGTTATCTGCTGTGAAGATTGGAAGCTATGGGTCCATTATAAAATGTATATACTTGACTCAGAAAAAAAGCAACAGCTTTATTGTGTAACACTTAGCTAGTAATTTAAATTGCTTAAATGCATTGCTCGTGCATTAGTGATAAAGTTAGGCTAAACTACAATCTTCAATTTTTTGCTGATGTTTTCATTGCTTGATGATATATGGAAAATTACAGATCTACCAAAGTTTTAATTCATCTTTGTTTTTTCTTGTCAGCCTCTGGAGACAGGAAAGAACGGTAAAATGAAATTCAACCAGTACATTAAAAAGACAGACTTTAAGAAAGCTGACCACTAATTCAATTGCAATTTTGTAGAAAAAAACAAACAGTAAAAGATTACAAAGTCCATATTGATTCATAATAGGCTGTATGGTACTTTATATTCGTAAAGTCTTTTATCTATTATAAAGTACTTTTGAACATTAAAAAAAAATAAAAACGGGGGTGCCTGGGTGGCTCAGTCAGTCGAGCGTCCAACTTCGGCTCAGGTCATGATCTCACTGTTTGTGGGTTCGAGCCCCCGTCAGGCTCTGTACTAACAGCTCAGAGCCTGGAGCCTGCTTCCGATTCTGTGTCTCCCTCCCTCTCTGCCCCTAACCCACTCACATTCTGTCTCTGTCTCTCTCAAAAATAAATAAACATTAAAAAAAATATATAAAGTACTTTTGAAGATAAACTTTTTGAAATTTTAGAATAGTTTTACATTTACAGAAAAATTTCAGACAGTCTAGTGAGTTCTGTGTATCCGACACCCAGATCCGACAGCATCTTACATTAGTGTTGTGCATACATGACAATTCATGAACCAGTATTGGTGATAATTATGGGCTAAAACCCATATTTTATTCGGATTTCTTTAGTTGTTACCTGAAGTCCTGTTTGGTTGAGAATACCGCCTTGCACCTGCTTGTGGTGTCTCCTGGGATGTTCTGGGTGTGACAGCCTCTCAGACCTCTTCCTTTTCCTCACCTTGACATTTCCTTTTTTTTTTTTTTTTTTTAACGTTTGTTTATTTTTTGAGACAGAGACAGAGCATGTACAGGGGAGGGTCAGAGAGAGAGAGGGAGACACAGAATCGGAAACAGGCTCCAGGTTCTGAGCTGTCAGCACAGAGCCCGACGCAGGGCTTGAACTCACGAACCGTGAGATCGTGACCTGAGCCGAAGTCGGACACTCAACCGACTGAGCCACCCAGATGCCCCAGGGCTCACCATCATTTTTAAAAAAATCTTTTTTTGATGTCTATTTATTTATTTTGAGAGAGTGAGTGTGTGAGCGGAGGAGGGACAGAGAGAAAGACACAGACTCTGAAACAGGCTCTATCTAGGCTCTGAGCTCTCAGCACAGAGCCTAATGCGGGGCTGAAACCCACGAACCGTGAGATCATGACCTGAGCCGAAGTCGGACACTCAGCCGACTGAGCCACCCAGGTGCCCCTAGCTCTGGCGCATTTCTAATTGTGCAAATATACGTTGAGATAACAGTGTATGCTGTTCATCTATAATAAATGATAAGTATACAGATTTTATATCTCTTTCTTTAGTTATGATTGCCCCGATAATTTGGTTTTCCTTCACATTTTCTTACTTGCAGAATCTGCTTGTAAAATTCCTACAGTTACTGTTTGTGTCCATTGCATTGGAACAGCTGCTACAGGGGTCACCGGCAGCATTTTTTGTTGTCTGTCCCCCGAACGTCACTTCTGAGAAGACATGCCGAGCCGGCAGCCCTAACGACTCTGAGAACAGCCTGCCAAGTCCATGTGGGAACGCAAGCCCGTCTTCCAGGGCTCTTTCTGTTTCCAGAATTATGTCCCCACTGTGACCGGTGACTTACAAAAACGTTGTCCCCTGCAGACGAGGGAGCCGCCATCGAGCTGGGACCCCTCCTTGTCCAACAGCGCACCTGTCGATTCCACCGAGGCCCGCCCAGGGAGCACCCGCTGACACGTGTAAAGGAGCCGAAGTCGTCCCGGGAGGAGCTGCCTCTGAAAGACCGCGTGGCCAGCGCCGTAGAAAGTTCCCGCTTGAAGGCGGACGTTCTTTTCCCGCTCGCCGGTCACGGCACATTTCAGACGTCCTCGATCGCGTGGAGTGCCTTTCCACCGGCTCTTCTCCAACGAGGGGCTTTCGGCGGCGGGGCCTCGCGACACTTGTCTCTGTCCGCCTTGCACAGTCCCGTTGCTAAAGCGGTCACAGGAAGTGTGAGCAAAGTGAGTCTGTTTCACTCACAGGGTTATTTAAAAAGCCAACCAGAATTTCTGGAGCCGAATCCTCACAATTATAGTTTCGTGGCCTCAAGTGAGCCGAGGACGCCCACAGCGCAGGGGAGCTGAAGGACTCCGAGTCCCAGCCGGCTACCACACCACTCAGTGATTTGCCCGTCTCCCCAGCGGATGTGCTGAGAGAACCGGGTCCAGGCCGTTACGGGCGAGTCCACGGCGAGGCCTCCAGGTGCTGACTGAGCCTCGGGGCAGGAACCAGCCTCCGGGCTCTGCTTCCCTTTTGAGAAACTGGTTTGCACCTTCACGACAGCACCTGCGACATTTCCGGCGAAAACGATGCATCTCTTCTCGTTAACTCCTAACTCATCAACGAGACTCTTCGGGAAAAATCTGCTATTGTTTCTGAAGGCTCATCTGCCTTCTAAACAAGCCGTTTTCACGGGAAAAACATGGCACAAAGGAAAAGGCTCTGCGTCTCGTGCCTTTGGAGGCAGAACTGACAGGTGGCAGTGGGTTCAGTCGTTTGAGCTGGAAGACGTGTGATCGCAGTCTGGAAGGGCGCTGAAACGCCCTGCAGCTGTTCTGCATCTTTGCTCGAATTCCTCATAATCGGTCATTTGATCGCTTTCTCTGATGCTAGTGGAGCAAACCATGCTTCTCTTACGCTTAGCTGCTGGTACGCGTGGCTTGTACGTAACTTTGCCCAACTTCCTTGGTGTTGAACAAACTGCTTACTGTAAAACTCTCCAAGACCCGTTCTTCCTTAACAAACTCCCTTTGTTCATGAAAGTCACTGTGGCACGTATACCCGTGTGTTTGCATCTTGGGGGTTCAAATGCACACGGCTAAAAATACATACCACCACCACCAGGAGGACTGAAGAACCTCACTGTGACATCACAGGTCAGAAGGGCAGAGCGTCCTGCCAGGAAGGGGAAGCTGGTGGGACCTGGGGGCGTTCAGAGGACCGGTGATGGGTGTGTGGTCCCCGGAGTAGGGTGGACTCAGAAGGGCTACTGCTGATTGGCTGTGTCTACAGCACGGGCTGTCCCTGATTGGCTGTGTCTACAGCACGGGCTGTCCCTGATTGGCTGTGTCTACAGCACGGGCTGTCCCTGATTGGCTGTGTCTACAGCACGGGCTGTCCCTGATTGGCTGTGTCTACAGCACGGGCTGTCCCTGATTGGCTGTGTCTACAGCACGGGCTGTCCCTGATTGGCTGTGTCTACAGCACGGGCTGTCCCTGATAGACTGGAATTTTATGAACATAGCTGGAATTTTCCTAAAATACGCAAGTCAAACCCACCAGAAAAGATAAATAGGTAAATGAAATGTCTGTTCTCGGGATACAAAATTCCAAGGACACGAAGGGCCTTTCACCTCTGAAAAGTCAATCAGACACGATCACTGTATTGACATAATGACATATCATCATCTCAAAATGCAAAGCAGGCTTTGAGCACTCATGATGGAAGCTGCGAATGATGGGGGAATAAAGCAGAAGTTTCTTAATCAGGGAAAGAGGACTTACACTATTACTTACAGAAAACTCTGTATTATGGAGGGGGTGTCCATGCAAATCACCTACTTGTGTCTTTCATAGCAAACGTTTCACTGGACACTGCATATAAAAGGGCATTTGAGACAAACACGGTCCAGGTGGGTGCTTACTGCATAGTGGGTCAACTTACAAAGGCATTTTTTTTATGTTTATTTATTTTTGAGACAGAGACAGAACATGAACAGGGGAGGGGCAGAGAGAGAGGGAGACACACAATCGGAAGCAGGCTCCGGGCTCTGAGCTGTCAGCACAGAGCCCGACGCGGGACTCAAACCCACAACCACCAGATCATGACCTGAGCCGAAGTCAGACGCTCAGCCGACTGAGCCACCCAGGCGCCCCTTTAATAACTTGATTTTAATAACGTGTGGTAAATAAAAGCTTGACGATCTGGTTTAGGAGTGAGTGATCTTTCCAGTAAAAAGCTAACTATTCTCCCTTTGTGGTGACGTCAGGAAAGGGATTTGGAGATTATGTTGCCGTAAAACCAGTGTTTTGTAACCTTGGGTGTGTGAAGCACAGGGAAATGGCTACACAGAGCAAAACTGTGTCTATAATTGATTTAACAAGACAAGGGAGATAAAAATGGAAATGAAGCGAATAGCCCTTCCGTTCACCAAGTAGTTTAGACAGGAAAACCGAGTGATTCCTGATTTTTACTTTGCCCCTAAATCTCAAATCCAGATTCAGCAATGCCCTGGTGGCCCCTGCCGTCAGGCTGGCTCTCAGCTCTGTGGGCTCAGCTCTGGCTGGGAGGGGGGTTGGGGCACCACACGAGGCCCCGGCCCCTGCTCCAATCGCTTTTCTCCCCTCCAGTTCACTTCCACGTGGCCGAAAATTCAAATTCCCGAGAACCTATGTATGGTCCACAAACCTCCACTCCCTCCCTCCACGATTCCCGGGTAACGGAGAGTGAGCACCTCTGTGCCCAGCTGCGGGCGAGTGGAAGCCCGTCCGCCCCCGAGCCGTGGTGACGCCCCTGGTCTGAAGCCCCCCACCCCCTCCACCTGGACCAGCGCCCACCCCCTCCCACACCTGTGCCCCTGCTTTCCGAGCACCTGGGGCAGACCGGGAATCTCCATGGCTTCTGGAGACCAAAAAGGAATCACACCGAATTTCTAGGAGGGAAAAATAAGTAACTGATGTGAAAACCTCACTGGTGGGAAGTAAAGCAGACTGAGCATGGGAAGGAAGAATTAGGAAAAATCACAGCATGTGAGTTCACATCATTCAAACGGAAAGAAAAAAAAAAAAAGGAGCAAGGCCTAGATCCCTTGTGGAAGGAACAGTGTAAAAAACTCAAACGTATGGGCAAATTTGGAAGGAAACCGTATTTTAAAAAGGACAGAGATATATTTGAAAAAATATAGATATATTGGATCATTGGCAGAAAATGGCCCAAATTTATCTGAAACAGCAATCCACAGAGCCAGAAAGCACGGCAGACTGCAGGATAATCACAAAGAAAGTGCCCCCGCCCCCCCTCGGAGTGACAATGCTGACAACCAAAGATTAAAAAAGCAGCCGGAGGAAGAAACGGACCCTTCCGTACAGGGGACGGTGACATCACGGGGTCACAGCGTCCCGAAGAAAATGTCACTGGGAAAAAAAGACTGCCGAATTAAAAATATGTCTAGCAAAATTATCGTTTGAAGATGAAGGGTAAGTTAGGACATGGTATCACGAGTTCAAGCTGAACAGAGTCGCCCCTGGCGGGTCCTGCGTCAGAAGCGCTGAGGAAGGGCTGCGGGCTGAACAGGGGATCCAGCAGAAGGAAACCAGAAGGGTACAGAAGTGACGACGAACACGGCCGACAGCAAATGTGGGAGAATAAGTGAAAACACTGATTTTCCTTTCTGTTCTTAGATTCTTCGAACCTTAATTGACTCTTCAAGACAAAAATGACAACAAAATATGGTGAGTTTGTTTCATAACAAACTTGAAATTGAGGCCGGTGGCCAGCGGGGAAGGAGAGGATGCACGTGATGTGCCGCATCGTGAGGCCACCTCACAGGGAAGTGGGGGTCACGCCAGGCTCGCCCCGAGACACGCAGGCGGTTGTTGGGATTCTCAGGGGAACCGGCCAGCAGCCCAGCAGCCCACAGACATTACGGATGATCAACGTTTTCTCACTTAAGTTGAAAAACAGGAAAAGAAATGGAAGGAACGAGAAGAGAGGACAGGTCACAAAGGGCCCCGTGTTCAGGGCGAGTGGGCTAAATGTCCTAACCGTGAAGCAGGCGCCGTCAGACTGGGGGCCAGCGGTCACAGCTGCGTGGGGACAAGTGCCAGCTGTCCGTCGAGACTCCAGGAATAGGAAACCCGGGGTGGCTGCCCGACGGTCAATCAGAAGTGAAGACCGCGCATCCCAGACGGGAGCCGCGCGTGCTGGTCACACAGCGTGTTCACCACGACCGCAACAGCCTCAGGGGCACATGATTTAATTTTTTTTAAATGTTTTTATTTATATTTGAGACGGAGACAGAGCATGAGCAGGGGAGAGGCAGAGAGAGAGAGGGAGACACAGAATCCGAAGCAGGCTCCAGGCCCCGAGCTGTCAGCACAGAGCCCGACATGGGGCTCGAACCCACAAACCGCGAGATCACGACCTGAGCCGAAGTCGGACGCTTAACCGACTGAGCCACCCAGGTGCCCCAGGGGCACATGATTTAAATCACAGAGCTCCACAGTGTACAGAGTCAACGTTGCTGGGCCAACGGAAGGAAGAGACAGCACTGTGGTAACCCTGGCGATTTTAACACACAGACCAAGCTTAATAGAGATTGAAGTGATCTGAACAGTCAGCTTGTTCTAGGTGACATTGTACAAACTGTGCCCCAAACTTTAGAGACAGATGCTTTCATGTCAAGGGGAACCTTCACTGGGCCAGGTCATTAGCTGAGTTGTTTTTTAAAAGTCTCAGTAAATTTCAGCGTTGAAATCATGCAGAGTGACCAAAACAGAACTAATAGACTAAAAACAAAAAGTCATCTATAAATTTCCAAGTGTTTGGAAATTGACAGGTTACTAAGCAACCCATTGGTTAAAAGAAATCATAAGAGAAGTTAGACGATTATGAGTCGTAATGAAAACAGAAAATTACCAGATTCGAGGGGAGACCATTGGAACTGTACTTAGAGGAAACTGTCACTTCGAATGCCAGTTTTAGACAGGAATAGAAGTAGGAAGTCAGTGACCCAGTGATCTAGGAAGAAGATAAATAAAATCAGTGCACACGTCGGAAAATAATCAAGATAGCAACAGTAGTAAGTGGAATGGGAAACTGAGGCACAGGGATGAGCCATCGCGTGTGCTGGAAGGATCAGTAAATCAAGGAGCCTCGAGGTCAATTGATTAAGAGACCCGGATTGCCGAAGCCAGCCGTCACGCAGGAGCATGCAGAGGTCCCGGAGACACTGAAGTTACAACACGGGAGCATGGTAACAGCCATCTAGTGAGATAAACTCGTTAAAAACCACGTTTACCCGACTGATGGACAACAGAGTAAAATCGGCGTAGCCTGAAAATCGAATCTGTAACGAAAGCCTTCCCACAAGGAGAGCCCCGCGTGTGGGCTGCAATGGAATGTCTGGTGCCGAGGCCTCGTGGGGGCACCCAGCCGGACACCTGCTTGACATCGTCAATCTGGGCAGGAGGTGGTCACCCCTGGCGGGGGCGGGGTTTTCATTATGACCAATTGAATCTTTATCACATGTGTGCTTTTGCCCTTTCGTCTTGATTCCATTGGGATAATTTTATTTTTAACCCTTCAGTTTGTCAAGGCAATGAATTACGTAATAGGTTGTTCGTTTCTTGCATACGTTCTGCATTCGTGGGATAAATGTTACTTATTCAAGATGGATTTATGTCTCTTTGTAGAGACTTGTATGTATGATTTGCCAATATTTTATTTAATATATATGTATACAATTATTCTTTTATTCCACCTTTTAAAAACAAACTTATTATGGTTTTTAACAAAAGCCTAATGAAACTCAGCAACATCTTACTTTGTTGTTAACCTTGTTAACCTCTCTACTCACTTAGGTGGTGGTGTCAGATTTCTTTCAAGTTGAAATGGTCTTTTGGAATTTTTTTTTTAGATGTGGGTTTAAAGCTCATAATCCTCCGTTGTCTGTAAACAATATTTTGTTTTATCCTTACATTTTAATGTAACTTATTGTTATGGAAATGATAGATACATATGTGGAGGAGGCTATGTGGGAACGTAATGAACTCTAAGTCTTAGGTCACCTGGCTACCGTGTGTCAGCTCCCGGCACAGATGACCTTCCCCAGCTCCCTCTCTGCACGAATGAATTGTCCATTTCTTACCATTTGAGTATTTTGATTGTTCTTTTCACTGTAACCAATGAGGCTGCAATGAAATCTTTGTACTCTTTCCTTATGCAATTGTGCTAACGTTGCTAAGGGGTATTTCTGTACACAGCTCTAAATATTTCCATGTTTCTCTGGAAGACTTGTGAATGTTTTCAGAACATGCCGACAACATGAAACTTGAAATTAATCAACAATAATGTCTCAATACCCCCATTCTTCACAATTCTATCGTCGCTCTAACACATTTAAAATACATTTTAAGGCACTTTGTATATTTGAAATAGAATCCAAACAAATTCCACAAATTATTATCGGCTAATATATCTCTTAAGACTCTACTAGTCTAAATATTCCTCCTTCATTTCTTTTTTTCTTTATAATTTATTTGTTCAAGAAACTGGGTCATTTGTTTTATAGATGTCCTATCAGCTGGCATTGATTGCATTCCTAACGTTTACATTTTAAGTATTTTCATCTGTTCCTGTAAATTGACGGGTTAAGATGCTGGACCAAATCCACGCTGCATGTTTTTGGCAAGACCACCGCCAAGAAATACATAGGTACTTGTACGTATCACTTGTACCTCTCTCCCCGTGAACCAGGGTTGATAATCACTACCTAGGTCCAGTAATTCGTTATGGGTAGCAAATTTGTGATATTTTGATATTACCATTGTTTTCTTACTAATTAGGGAAAACATTTCCACGAAGATAAACCTCCCTTTATCAACTATCTGGTTGCTCTGAACCACACAATTTATATAAAAGGCAGTATGAGAGATTTACTCTTTCCCTTTCCTTCCATTTCCAAAGTTATGGTTTGTTTCTCCAGTATTTCTCAAAAGTGATCACGGATTCCTTTGATTTTGCTTGTTCAGAATCATTAATAATTCATGGAACGTTATATAATAGATGTGTTCCAGCCCCTTGATGTTGTTATCACTCTTGATGCTAAAACTGTCCCGTTCTTTCCCAGGGGAAGCCTATTTATGTTGTATCCTGAGTACTTTTCAAGAAACTTCTAATAAGTGCAAAAAAACTTACAGAAGGGTGTATGTGTTGTAAGTTTCTGTCTTACTGAGATTTTACAAATTGAGGAGGCTCTTGGGTCAGCAATGAGATCCAGGGAGATTCACCTCCCTCCTTCCCTCTCCCGACAAATACTGAGCCCAGCAGTGGTCGTCCAGCATGGAACAGCAGAGGACAGTGGGCACTACATCTGTGCTGTCCCCATCCACGCGACCGTCGCACGTCCACGTGCCGTGTCCTCATCCACGCGACCGTCGCACGTCCACGCACCATGTCCTCATCCACGCGACCATCACATGTCCACGCGCCATTTCCGTTCTTCCACTGGACCCATCCTGATCCATCGTGAGAATAAATGGCCATTTATCCATTTTACTCTTAAGGGGATGTTGTGTAGTTTCCTATTTCTGGTCATAACAGACAGCGCTGCTAGGAATCTTCTGGAACACATGCTCAGTACTTTTGAAATACAAGTGCTGGTCCTTGTGGGCTTTCTTCTGGTGAAACAAGATTCCCCAGGGTCCATCCTCCCCTTTCCTTCCCAGAAAGTGAATCAGCATTTCCTCGAGGAACAGAGACTCTTCCCGCAGGAAATCCTATCTAGAGACCACAACACTTTTGATTTTCATTTTTATTTTTTGACTAAAATTTAAAAACAATTCCACCCATCCAAATAATTTATAAGAATCAATAAATAGCAAAATAAATTGGTTTCACTTTAGGCGTGCTTCCCTTGACTTCATGCTTTGAGTATGTGAATAACAAAAAATTATCAACAGGAGGGAGAGGAAGAGGGGCCGTGGTCCCGAGCGGGTCCCAAGGGACGGCACCAGATGATAAAAACTCTATAAACTGTAGTAAAACACGAGGTTGTACTCATAAAAAAATAAGTATAGTCACCATCTCACAATTTATACCACGATAAATTCTTTTTAGATCAAAGATTTAAGTGTAAAAACAAAGCCCACATAAGCACCAGAAAAAAGCCTGGGAACATTGTCCTGTGATATTGGAATGGGAAATGGCTCTAGATGTGACTGAAAAGGGGAGAATTAAAAATTCATGATTTGATTAGTGTCCTAAGTGTCCCATGCCTCAAGGAAAATGGACAAACCAGGAAATACACAATTCGATAATGAAAAGACCAATGATCCAGATGAAAAATGGCCAAAAGACATGCAGGATCAATTCTCTGAAAACTGAAACGCACATGCCCCAAAGAATGCTTGACTTCGTTATAAACATGAAAACAAGGCCTGAAATTATGAACTGGAATCTCTCCTCGTAGTTGGTGAATTACTGGTTAAACAGAATGCGGGGAACATGTTCTGTCCCCTCTCATCTTGGTGGAATCGTTAACTGGCTTAGCTTCAGGAAAGGGAACTGAGGAACCTACACTAACTGTGAAACGTTCATCGTCTCTGGGCCTGAAGAGTCAGCCGCGAGCCGCCCTGGCCAAGAGAGAGAAAACCAGCGGCCAGCTGCGGAGCCCCGTCCCCTCAGACACACTCTCCAGTTCAGACATAATCCTGTTTCAGTCAACTTCCCCACGGTTCCAGAAACATAAACGAGTGTTGACTCACCATTAAATTAAGTATTTACATAGCAGACCCACGATTTTCATGGATGTTTTGTTTTCAGTCTGAGTCCGTTAAATAGTCAATCAAACGGATTCACTTCAAAGGCGAATGATTGGGTAACTCGTACCCCACGAAGCCCAGGTGCTGACGTCCACGTCGGAGGGTCTCTGGGCGGCAGTATTTACAGAGCCCGGGCTCACCTGCAGGGAAGGCACGTCTGCCTCTCGGGGCTGGACGGTGATCCCACTAGCTGGCCCGGAGTTCACAGGGCTTCAGCCAACTGAGTGTCCCGGGCGAGAGTCACGCTCGCTGGTGAGTCAGACCCGGGCTTGTCGCTCGCCTCAGGAACGATGCCAAACGGGGGCAGGTGCTCTGTGCGGAGAACCCTCCCCGGGACCGACACTGTGTATTCAGTGCTCATCACTCGCCCGTCATTTACACAAACAGGCGTGTTTGGGCGTCTCTGGTGTACAACGGTCCTTCATGAATCCGGGAGGAGAGACAAGCGGGAGAGACGAGGGGGAGGGACGAGGAGGAGGGACGAGGAGGAGGGACGAGGAGGAGGCTCGAGCACTTGGAAGGGAAGTTGTGCCCACGTCCTGGTGGTGCCTTGGGGGAAGCCCCGCCAGCCCTGTGGGGCCAGTCGTGTGGGTCGAGGGGCTGGCAGGGCCGGCGAGGGGCTGAGACAGGTGCAGCCGGAGGGGCAGCTGCGGGCGGCTCTGGGCCAGAAGCGGCCGGCCACACCAGAGGACTTCGCTCTAAGCAAATGACAGCGGAAGGTTTTAGTTTGAGGGGGAGACGTGCTCAGACCCACTAAACGGACCCGATCTCAAGTTGTAAGTTTGCAGGCGAGGCTTTTCTTCGAACACAGAAATATCCTCCAGAGATAGCTGCGAAGGCCGTTCGGTTCCCAGGCCCCACCTCGGAGAGGATCGTCCAGATCGCAGCAGCCAATCCTGCGCCTCTGTTTCCCTCCCTCTGCACACACTCACCCGTGATGCATGTGTCTCAGGTACTAGTGGAAAATACCAGATAAAAACATCCTTCAGCTCAGAATGTAGGGAAAGCAATAAAACCCAATAAAACTAACAGGTTATACGGAAAGTGTGTGTGTCACGTAGGGTAATCTGCGTCAGTCCGGAGCTATGGACGATAATTACAAAAGGAAGGATGTGTTACCAGAGCAGACCTCCGGGGCCCCCACCTCACCTGGCAGCTCGTGGCTTGGATTTCCCCGCCAGACACGCGAGGCCTCACATCTCCAGGCCACCGTCCCCTCACCTATCAGTCACCGGCCACCATGCATCTACCCGACAGACACACGCTTCCTTCCAGAATGTGGGCTCCAGAAGGCAGGGTGCCTTTTTCCTTTTGTTTTTTCTGGGCACGAGGGACGCTGGAAAGGCTCCTGGTAGAGTCTCAGGAAATAACTGTGCGAAGATGGCATAGATAATCATCGTGTCTGCCCGGGTTTGAACAGATAACGTACCACAGAGAGAGGCGAAGTGCCCTTGATACACCAAGAGATGGCTGGGTCTTTCCACGGAAAGTCCGTTTCTCTCACCCGCTGGGAGAGAAGGGATTTCCACCCGGGGCGGCAGGATGACTGACCACAGGTCCCTAACCCTGAACGTGTAGGGTCCACTGGACAGGTCGTGTTTACTCTCATCCCGGCAGGAGCCACAGGGCCCCGGGTGGTGGGGAGCAGAGCAGGGCTGGGGGAGGCGGGCTGTGTGGCAACAAGGGGCTGGGGGCTCTGGTCATGCAGGAGGACGTGGTTGGCTGGTCTGAATAATTCAGGGGCTGGCAGGGAGCTGAGGCTGGGACTTGGGGAAGCAGGCACTGTGCCTGGACCTGTGACGGGGAGGCTGCTGTCCAGGGACCCTTCCTAGTGGGGGGTGAGTGGGATGCCTCCTCCTGATCTCCCCACACACCAGGCTCACGTGGCAGCAGCACTTAATTTCAGGTCACGCCCCCGAAGCAGGAGTAGCGTGTTCCTGCCGCAGGTTGTGACTCCGTAGCCTTCCTCCCGAGGCTTGCTCCCGGACACGCCCACCTGGTGTTTTCGGAGCCCTTCCGACCCGGCTGGAGCACCAGAGCTTTGTGGGCAGGAGGCTGCCATCGCGGATGGACAAGGCTGCTCAGAGAAGGTCTCCTGGAGGCCACGACCTCTTGCTGTCTGGTGGGGACATGAAGGGACGTCTGCCTGTAGGCCGGGGAAGAGGGCGAGCAGGTGCAAAGGCCCCGAGGTGGAAATGCACCCCAGTGCTTGGGGGACAGAAGGAGGCAGCCAGGGTGACGCGGGAGTGAGGAGCAGAGGCTGTCGGCCATGGAAGGGGAGGAGGGGAGGAAAGGCAGGCTGAACACCTGTTTTCCTTACTTTACTCACCCTGAAAACACTTTCTCCCTATTTCTTTGCCTTTGAAAAGTTCTTTTTTCTTCAAAGCCAAGCCAAAACATCCAATCACTGAAAAAAAAAACCCTTGCAATCAGAGGCGAGCATTCATATAACAAAAATAAAACGTTCACAGCATCTAAATGCTCATGTCCCCTGTCTCCTGGCTGTGTCATCCCCCCGGGGGGTGGGGGCTAAGGACACAGCTTCCTTCCCCAATGATCCGGAGGCCTCTGCCTGCTGGATGACTTCCGTGATGCCATCAGCGTGATGACGAAGCAGGAGTCCTGACGGCCGTCTCTGCCCCACATGCAAGGCCCCTGTCCCTGGTCCCGTGGCGGGGGGGGGGGGGGCGCCTCCCACCTGGTCCCGGGGGGGGGGCCTCCCGGTCCCGGGGAGGGCCTCCCGCCTGGTCCCGTGGGGGGGGGGGGCTCCTGCCTGGTCCCGTGGCGGGGGGGTTGCAGGATGCTCATGGTCTCAGCCTCTGCACCCAATTGCCCGTGGCCCCACAACACGTCTGTGGGAGGTGGGGACCCATTCAAATATTGGCTTCTGCGATGAGGCAGGTTAGAAGCTGGCTGATTATCAGAGCGCTGTAATAATCAAAAAGCAATTATGAAGAAGCCAATACAGTTTGTATCCTTGGATGAACGTTCAAAATATTCTGATAGAAATGTGTCACTCAGACCCTGAGGTCCTGAAATCAGGCCCCGCGGGGTTACTCAGCCTTGATCGTCACAGGGAGTCAGCCCAGTGACTGTAAATTTTAATTACTGCTCCGTTGCAACCTGAATAATCAGCCACAGTATAATCGGAGATTTTACACCATGGACTCACAGTTACTAACCTCCGGTACGACTTTGGAGTTGACTCTAATTTAGAAAAAAATGTACCGAACGTTGAGAAGCAGAGTGCTCTTTGATCCTGGACACATGGCTGTGGGCAGGGCCAGGCAGGGGCTGTAAGGTCTGCGGCTGACACCTCCCTCCCACAGGCGCCTTTGACTGGCCAGCATCACCCGCTGGCCGATGTGTCCTTGCTGGGGCAATGGCCGCCAGCGCCCGGACCGTGGGCCTCACTGTACCCACCAAGGCCACCAAGGCCACGAAGGTCGCGTGTTTGGTGTCCTGTGACCCCTGCCGGAGCACTGATGTCTCCTCTCTGGCATCGTGTGTGTGTCGGGGCGGGGGGTGGCTGGAGCCACGCCTGGGGCCCTGCCACAGGCCACACCCCCACTACCATGGTCTTGCCAGGGACCCGCTGCCCGTGGGCCTTTTCCCCGCCTCCACTGGCTCTGCGAGCCGCAATGAGCCATGTTGTACTTGGTAATCAAAGTAATTACTTTACCGTAATTACAGCTCCAAGCTGACAGGTGCGGGCGCAACACCGTTCGGCCGGCCTCCGGGAGCCCCCGCCACCCCGGGCCACACGTGGCACATCCCCAGCTCTGGTCCAGCGACACGCGAGCAAGGGCAGGGCCGTCCGGTCCCCGCCACAGCACGCGCCCACGTCTCCGCTGCCACAGCCCTCACGAGACCAGACGGTGACAGGAGGAGCCAGCGGAACCCTAAACGTGGCAGCAGGACAGCGTTCCAGAAGCGGAAACGCCTTTCATTAGGAACACGTTTGTGCCCGCTTTTGCGCTGGGAAAAGAGCCAGAACGCTCCACACTACATGTAAACTATGATCGTATCTGGCTGTCATTCGTTGTTTTTTTATTCACTATGTTTGTACCTTGTTTCTATAAGGGAGCGGTATTTTATCTATAAATTGATTCAGTTTAGTATATTAAAGTGTGTTTTTTTAAGTTCCACCCCCAACACCATTTTACAAGGGAGTTTTGAGACCCTTGTGTCGTGGACACCCGCTCACAGGGGCCGACAGTAAACGCCCAGGTTTCCTGCTAGCTGCTTGTTAAATGCAGATATTTAAGAAATTAAATTATAGAACTTACACTGAAAGCAAAGATAGTAAATATCCTCTCCCAAATCCTCCCTTCCTCATTCGTCACTACACCTGCCTAGTACCCATATTCTGAGGTCGTCCACGGCGGGCACCTGTGCGGGGACCAGCATTCGGCGAGGCGGCCACACATCTCCTCCTGCTGAGACATCGGCGTCTACACCAGCAGACCCGGGGGGTGGAAATCAGCTCCTGCTGTAACTCAGGGCCTGACTAATTGCCTTGTTGACCGTCCTGGCCCCCTGAAGTTGTGGGGGAAAGTCTCAATAATGCACATCAGTCTTACAAGTGAGTCATAACTTTAGCTGTGACTTTGAAATATCATGAAAAATTGAGGAAATAACGTCCACTTTTTGAAATCTCTCCTCCTATCGGCAAAGACCAGTCGGTAAAGTCCCGGTACATCTGGTGCCAGAGTTAAAAGAGGCTTCGGTTTCGTGAATGTGGTTTGTATGAGAATGAGAAATGGTTTTCCAGTAGGTCACACGTCAGATTTAAATATGATTTATCAGGGATGCCTGGGGGGCTCAGTCGGTTGAGCGTCCGACTTCGGCTCAGGTCACAATCTCATAGTTCATGAGTTCCAGTCCCGCGTCGGGCTCTGTGCTGACGGTCGGAGCCTGGAGCTGCTTCGGATTCTGTGTCTCCTCTCTCTCTGCCCCTCCCCCACTCATGCTCTGTCTCTCAAGAGTAAATAAACAAAAAAAATTAAATATAGTTTATTGGGCAAAGAATTAGTGGATTGAGTTCAATCTCATTTGTCAAGTCATGGTTAATCTAAACCCTAGGCAGGTAAGGACAAGAGGGCTCAACAAAAATCAAGCAAAGCTTTCTGTGGGGCCCAGTGAGCCCTCAGCATCTGCAGTGGTTGCTTACAGCTGACAATTCCTCATTTTTCACTTGTGTGTGACATACACGTCACATTATGTGCACACACACACACACACACACACACACACAAGTGGTCTCTGAACAAAACTGCAACTGTATTTTGAACGTCTGACAGCAATCCTCGGCCCGGCTCTGCCCAGACTCTGCAGGTGGCGGCCGAAGTGACACGTGGGGTCACAGGGGGTGTGGGGGCCACGGGGCACTGGCCTGGCGAGGGCAGGACCCCGGATCTCAGGCTGGGAATAGACCACATGGGTCTCCAGTTAAACCAGAGCTAACGTTGCAAGACCTGTGCCCCCGAATCTGGGGAGCTGTGGTCTCTGTTGGTGCTTTTATCTTGCTCCTCAAAGGCAGGAATAGGGGACGAGGGCTTTGTCACTCCTACCCCTGCTGTGCTCCACCTGCCGTCACGAGACCTCCGCAACCCTTATTTCAGGAACTAACTCGCCTTTTAAAACTCAGACCAGGGGCGCCTGGGTGGCGCAGTCGGTTAAGCGTCCGACTTCAGCCAGGTCACGATCTCGCGGTCCGTGAGTTCGAGCCCCGCGTCGGGCTCTGGGCTGATGGCTCAGAGCCTGGAGCCTGTTTCCGATTCTGTGTCTCCCTCTCTCTCTGCCCCTCCCCCGTTCATGCTGTGTCTCTCTCTGTCCCAAAAATAAATAAACGTTGAAAAAAAAAAAAAAAAAAAAAAAAACTCAGACCAATCCGTTTCTGAGGTGCAGGATAGTCCTAGTCTCGTCCCTCAACGGCCCTGCCACTGACGCGTTTACATCATGGGCTCTGGATCCTGGCTTTAGTTTTTTGTTTTGTTTTTTCCCTTTGTAACTCAGACCGTGTGGTGTGGTTTCTTCCCCGAAAGCCCAGACTCCCCACCACGGCTTCACCTGCCCGTCCCCCTGGTGGTGACTCTCCTGCACTTTCTCAGCCCGGCCCGTGTCCCCAAGAGCGGGGGGCCGTGGTCCTGGGGGACAATGGGCTGCCTGAGCCTCGACTCCTCCCCCAGAAAGACAACGCTGACAAAACCACCTGTCCTGCCCTTGTTCACTTTGTGGGTGAGAGAAGATGTGTGTCTGGTAAACAGCAGGTTCACGTGAGCCCGTGGCCAACGCCCGTGGCCAACAAAGCGCCGACCCGCGCCTGCTGCCTCCCTCCAGTTCTCATCGAGGCTTCCGTGTGCCTCTCCGCCCCTCCCCCAGGCAGACCGACCCCCGAGGTCTGACGCCCTCCCCCTGCTCTGGGACCTGACCCCCCGTGGTCCCTCCCCAGGCCTGACCCCCTGGGGTACACCCACGGGACGCCGCGGGCCGGCTGCCGTCTCCACCGCGCGCCCAGGTGTCTGTCTGTCCACGTCCGAGCAGCACCGGGGTGAACGCACTTCCGTACTCAGTGTAGGCCGGGCACCCCACCAAGGCTGCGCGAGGTCGTTTCCCTCACTTTTTATAGCAACTTGCTCCTGACGTGCTTTTCGTCGGCTCATGGCCGTGCCGACGGGCTATGAAATTGTAGTAACTTGGCCGAGTCACGCGCGGAAGGAAAGCCGGCCTGGGGACTCGGTCAGCTGGGTGGTGAGGACCCACGATCTCACTCTCTACGCTGAAGTGCTTCCTGTCGTGGTTCTTACTGCCGTGGGCTGATTAGTGGCAGCGACGGGCCCATGTAAGGAAACGGGTAGATGTGGCGCTCGGACACAGGTCACCACTTGGGGTTTTACCAGTCTGTGAGCGACTCCTCCTGCCTCGCCCCCTCGTGCAACGAGAGGTAACAAGTGCTGCCTTAAGTTCTTCCCTGGAAAACAGCGAGAAACCAAATAGAATGACGTGTGTGAAGCTCCCGCAGGTTACAGTTTGTGAGGCAGACGCAAGCAGCCCATCCCGTCGCGTGAGTGTCGCTGGGAACCAGAGCCCGTGCGGCTGCTGCGCAGGGGACTGGAGGACGAGGCCCGAGGTGTGGAGTCCGCAGTCTCCTACTCCACCTTCTCCTTTGGCATGTCAGAGGCAGAAGGAGTTACGCGCCCGCTAATGTTTTCCTTCTCAAAATCCCTGTCTTCAGGTTGAACACATTATTTGTATTTGCTCATTGATTTTGAGACGCCTGGTTTTAGCCACTGGACGTGGACAGACAGAATAAGGTGCATTTTATTAGCCATGGCCGTGCCGAGTGAAGGCTCTTTCCTAAGGCTATGCTGGCATTTGGGGAGCCTGCTAAAAGTCATTCTGGAATGGTTAAGGGCTGCAACCTTACTGCTGATTTCATTCCCTTAATTATTTTAAGAACATGGCTTTTTAAATCTTTTTATTTATTTTTGAGACAGAGAGAGACAGAGCATGAGCAGGAGGGGCGGAGAGAGGGAGACACAGAATCCAAAGCAAGCTCCAGGCTCTGAGCTGTCAGCACAGAGCCCAACACGGGGCTCGAACTCACGGACCGTGAGATCACGACCTGAGCGGAAGTCGGAGGCTTAACCGACTGAGCCACCCAGGTGCCCGTCACCTTCTTTTTAAGTTGTTTTTTTTTTTTAATATTTGTTTATTTTGGGGAGAGACAGAAAGAGAGCACAAGCAGGGGAGGGGCAGAGAGAGAGGGAGACACAGAATCCGAAGCAGGCCCCAGGCTCTGAGCTGTCAGCACAGAGCCCGACACGGGGCTCGAACTCACGGACCGTGAGATCACGACCTGAGCGGAAGTCGGAGGCTTAACCGACTGAGCCACCCAGGCGCCCCAGAACACGGCTTTAAGATGCCTTTGTACACACTCATCTACCGTCTGGGAACAGAGAGCCACTCTGGTAACTCTTGGATGACCCCCCAGGCACACCTGCTGAGTTGCAAAAAATCAGTCTTCATCAGGAGGCAGATACAGACCGACCTGGTTCAACGCAGAAGTGACAATTTTCGGACAAATGACCACAAATGAATACAATTTCAGATAGTGGGGGTTTTTTTCTAAGTCACTTATGTAAAAGATCGTATCGACATGACGGTCAGAGTGAGCTGGATATTAAGAACGGCAGATGCGCTTTAAGACTTAATTCTTCTCATGCCTCTGGCGCCGTGTAGACAGTTCCTGAGGCGCCCGCCTGGACAGCTGGTGGCAGTGGGAAACCACACTGGACGTTTGGTCAGAGGCGGTGACCGGCCCCTTGCGAGGAGAGTCACTGCCCGGCGTCCTCCTCCCAGCTTCCCTCCTCCCACTTCTGTAACGTTCCCGCGTCTTTTCGTGGCTCGTGGTTCTTTGTTTCAGTGCAGAACGAGACCCCGTCGTCTGCACGGACCCGGGTCATCCACCACCACCTGCTGAAGGGCGTCCTGGTCGGTAACAAGTTTTGTCGATGATGGAAGAGGTGCCGTGAGCGTCTGTGTGCAGGTTTCTGTGGGGACGTGGTTTTAAACTCTGGGAAAATACGAAGATTTACTAAATCATATTTTCCAAGCAGGAACCTTGATCTCTGCATCTTCACATTCCGTGCAAATTCTGTGTAGGAAGAACGCTGAGAAGTTAGTCCCGTCAAAAAGAAAGGCCTGCTGAAGGACTGCATTATCCTCGTGACAATTTACCGTCGCTTTGCAACCCCCCGTCAGTTGTAACCCACGAAGTCCTAGCGGGTGATTTGGAAACGACCACACGGACCTGAGGTGTGACGGGAGCCGTGGCGCTCAATCACCCTGATGGGGTCAGCACACCGGCAGGCGTACCTGAAGGACGGCGTGGGAGGCAGGGACACGGGAAGAGAATATAAATCACACTGGTGACCGCAGCAATTCTCTGGGAAGCTCACGCCGTCCCAGAGTCCACCCCCCGAGCACTGCTTTCCTCCCCTCTCGAGAACATGCCCCTCCAATTATGCCTTGTTTCTGAAATCACCACTCACTCCCGTCCCGTGACCCACCCCCCACTGCCCGTGAGACCAGACCACGTTTTGCTCGACGGTGACGCCTTCCGAGGCACCTTTCCCCGTTAGCTTGTGCTCTCTGGGCGCCACTAACCCGGAACACTCGGCTCTCTGCTTTGCTTTCGAGCTCTAACTTTCTTCCCCTTCTTCCTTGCCCCGCATTGAACTTTGACGCGTTAAAAAGTTGTTCTCTTAAAGGCCAAGGACACAGGAAAGACACTGCTGGTGCCCCTGTGCCCAAGGCTCTGAGGGCAGCTGGCCCTCCAGGCACAACATGACACGGTGTGGCCTCCCGGGTGCCTGCAGGAGCTCCCCCTCCCTCCCGCTCTGCGCTCCACCACAGATCCCGTTCTAGAAAGGTGCTCGTGTGCTGGAGGATGAAGACAGGCACCCACCTGTTCAGACGCAGCCGACCCTGCACGATGGGGAAGGTGGCAGGCGAGTGGACACGAGGTGGCCAGGGCTCGTAGCTGAGTCCACGACGCTGGAGCCTCACAGCACCTCCGTTCGGCTGGTGGGATGAAAACATGGCCGTGCGGCCCACCCTCACTAGTGTACCGAACCGGGAGGGGTCCCAGTGCGAAGGGCCGAGAAAGGCGGGGTCAGTGCTGACGTCCTTGCCTCTCAGTCCAGTGGGTGGGCGATTCGGATGTTATGTTATCGGCCCCTGCAGGACCACTGCCCGTCTGGGGACGCAGGGTCGCCTTGTGGCCCGAGAGCCCTGGCGTAAGAGCCGTTGTCTCTGTAGGGGACAACGTCGTCCCTGAGTGCAGGGGCCTCTGACCGGGCTCTGCAGCCTCGCACCCACACTGCCCTGCACATTCCCTCCCAGATTCATCACCATGGAGACAGGGGGCGTGTCTGACTCCCGTGACTCTGGAACATTCCCTGCTCGGCTCCCTTCTCAGTCTTCGTTCTTGTAACATCACTACTGTTAATCAGAACTGAGTCCCATTGTGAGTGCGGCCGAACGTGGCAATCCGGGCACCACCAGAAGTGACCCACAGGGTCGGGAAGTTGTTCATCTGAAATCAGAGGGGCCACGTGGCCAAACTTGTCCAGTCCAGTTCTTAAGTGGGGAGAATTTATATTGAGGGCATATAATCTATTTGGACACTCGGTTGCAAGTTAAAAAAAACAACAGCTCAAGTTGAATTAAGGGAAAAAGGCAGTTTTTGCACATCTCTCATTGGAGGTTTGTCTCAGACTTAGTCAATCCTCAGGCAAAAATGGTATTCCGAGGACACTGTCTCTTTCCATGGTTTTAAAAGTCTGTTCTCTTCCGAGGCGACTTCGCGTTCAAGCCCGTCTGTGCGAAGATCACTTCCAACAGCTCCCCGTCCAATCCTTAATGCCAGCGAAGGACGCAGACACCCGCTCACGCTCAGAGCCCGAGCCCGTACCTGGGCCATGTCAGAGGGTCACGTCACCACGGTCAAACTGTCCACGGTCCCGGTGTCTGCACCCGAGTCTGGTCTCCCGAGCAGCCAGGATGCAGCTGGTTCTGTGACACCAGGTATGTGTGCTGGTGGCACCGGGGCATCGGGGTCTCAGCTCGGAGACGTTTCAGGAGGCTTGGGAGGTGTCGGACAGTAAACAGACCGACAAAACAAAGCCAGCACACGCAGGTGTACCCACAGCACACGGTCGTTTCACAACGTGGCAGAAATTCCCTCCACTGATTGCAGATGGTGATAGTCTTTACAATTCAGCCTTCTCTCATATTCCTTGTCTTCTAGGATGTTACCATTTCCTCCGGTACAAAGGGAAGGAATCCCAGAATTTGAATCAAATGGCAAAACTGCCGTAAGTTTGCTTTCCTGCAGCAACAAATTAACTTTAAATGGTCTTATCTAATCAGGGCACAGATTACTCATTTTTATCAAGTTTATTGGTTAAGTTTGGTCAAGTAACTCATTTGGTGACTTATTTTTAATTGTACTTATTTTAAAATAATTACAGTTCCTGGTTTGTGTAAGAACAAAGCAGAATCAGCTACTCTACTCCCCATGTTTACCTTATACAATTATTTGGGTAAAGCCTTTTGCTATTTTCCAACAATAGGAGAATCACTAAATTATAATAAGTTTATTTGATGGAGCATCTTATTTGAGATCGTCGGTCACAGGAGAAAGTATTCAAGCTATAATGCTTTGTGGAAAGTATATAAAACAGAAGCCACAGTACTATGACCCTAAGCACACACGCTTGTGCACACATCCACACATGTGCACACGCATATGAGGACAAAGCTTAATTGTTGTTCTATCTAGATGGTGCTATTGAAGGTGATTGATGTCTTATAGTTTCCTACATTTTCTAAACATTGTATAATACAATAAGCATGTATGACTTTTTATCAGAAAAAAATAAACGTCAGGGCTCCTGGGTGGCATCTGACTCTTGATGTGGGCTCCTGGGGCTGTGGGATCGAGCCCCACGTCAGGCTCTGCGCTGACAGTATGGAGCCTGCTTGAGATTCTTTCTCTCTCTCTCTCTCTCTCTCTGTCCCTCTCCCATGCTCTCTGTCTCTAAAATGAAAGAATTAAAACATTTTTTAAAAAAGAAAAAATATACATGAAGAATATGTTTTGCTTTAAATGTCTTCCAATATACAGCCGTGTCCTGACGAACGGGGGCTCTGTCCCCCCCAGCCCGTGCCTCTCAGATGCCTGTCCCCTCGTAACCCCGCCTCGCATCCCTCTGAGGCCGAATCTGCTCCTCCCGCTCCCACGTGGGCCGCTCACACTGCGTCCTGCACCTGGGGACTCAGAGCCTCCTCCTCCCTTAAGTGGGCCCTCGGCCACCCACCGTGTACATACTTGCCCCTGGCTTCTCCCGGAGTCACAGGGGCCGTGAGGTCCCTTCAGATTTGGGCCAGACCATTCGCCTTCTGTCACACACCGTTTTGTAGTTTCCGATGGGATCTTAATGCTCATTGGCGAGTCTGCAGGATCGTGCGTGACGAGGCAACGTTTGCTTGCAGGACGTGGACGGGTGAGGAAGGAAGGGCCCAGGGCCTCGGGGGTGGGACGATCACCCGAAAGCAGCAGGTGTCGGGTGCATCATCGGGTCACACGGCCACGTCGTGCTGAGGGTATTTGCTGACACTGGAGCTGGGAGTCGGTTAGTAATAAAACCAACACATAATTAACTTAAATCTTAGAGTCAGGTGGGTTTTCCCTATGTCTCTTAGTTTGGTTTTCTCCACCCTTAGTTGCTGACTTATCTAAAGGACCCAGGAAACCCCAGGGAGGCGGCACAGCCCTGAGTGAATGGAAAGGCCATCAGAAGTGTGTCATTTCCTATTCCCTCAGACACACTAAGGGTTTCCACCGCAACTGTGGACCAACGAACCATACCAGCACCATAATCCCCAAACTAGCTTATTTAAAACTGTGAGTTTAAAATAAACCATACATGTAGCAACGCAAACAAAATATCTCAGTTCTTTTTTTTAACGTGTATTTATTTTTGAGAGGGGGGGAGGGGCAGAGAGAGAGGGAGACACAGAATCCGAAGCAGGATCCAGACTCTGAGCTGTCAGCACAGAGCCCCAAACGGGGCTTGAATCCACAAGCTGGGAGATCATGACCCGAGTTGAGGTCAGACACTTAACCGACTGAGCCACCCAGGAGCCTCCAAAATATCTCAGTTCTCAATGTTAAAAACAGAAGATTTTAAAAGCACACATAAAATATTTATCTATTCCTTCAAACTGAATACTTTTTGAAGAGAAATATGATAGAAGGAAAAAAGATTCTGTAACCTTTTCAAGAAAATTGCTTCCTTAAGACGCCCAGAAAAATGACTGGTCCATACTTTTAAAAACAAAATTATGAAAATCATCTCTATTTCTGAGACAGCCTAAAATTAAGAAGGCTTTGAAGCCCCTTCAAACAGTTTTTAAAAGTTCTTTTATGAGAAAGCCCTAATTATTATTTAAAATAAAACATTATTCAACATTCTCATAATCATGGAAGCTGCTTAAAAATTAACCCTAAATCAAGTTGAAGAAACATGTCTCCTTACTGCATAAATCTTGACACCAAAGCTGGTTGAAAGTGCCCAAAAGCACGTGCTGTGCACAACGCAGATGAAGCTGCTTTTCGCCCCAAACCTCCTTTGATGGTGGTTGAGTGGAGTTGAGGTAAGGAAGGAGGATGGGCTGGTCTCAGCTTGGGTGTGAGGACAGCTGGGTTTCCGTCACCTCCTCCTTACGGCTTCCACCAAAAGTCACACGTGAGGACCTGTGTGATTGCATATGATGAAGTCAATGCATCTAGTGACTTGCGTGGGGCATGTGCCCGAGGCCTCTCCACCCAGGAAGGTCCAGCCTCCTCCGGGGAAGGCGACTGAACAACACAGCAGGTCACACAAACTCTTAACGGCTCGTTGCAATGCTGAGAAGAAACCAGTGGGCCCTGATGGGAGCCAGCTGTCCCTCGGACCGACTCTGGCTCAGTCGGGCAGTGCAAGGAAAGTAGCTGGAGAGGAGGAGAGAGAAAGAGTGGAAACAGTCGCAGGGACTGACGAGGGATCTGCCCCCCAAAACCACTGAAGGGGAGGGAGGAGGGGGTTTCCATGCCACCAGGATTCTGTAAACAGTGGAGCGCAGAGTCTGACGTTCCAGAGCTCGGTGCCTGGCGGGGCTCCGGCGAGGAAGTAGGGCCAATCCCCAGGAGCAGGCTGCGGGGTCGCAGGGCTCCGTGTGCCACGTGGGGAGAAAGCGGTTCCCCCGCTTGGAGGGCGTTTGGTAGAGGCCATGCGGCCTCCCCTCGGGCAAAGGTCCCAGCGGATCCTGGAGAGCAGCCCCGTTTGCTGGTTTGGGGACAAAGACGCCAGAGTGTGGTGGCACCGGCGGTGTTGTGGTTTGCCATAATCTCTGAACCTCTGCCCTCGTGCGGTTACACGAACGTTTTCTGGGGCAACGTGGGACCACCGCTCAGCAACGTCCTCCCCGGAGAGTCGGCTGGAGTCCGCGCCACGGGGCCTCTGAAGTGTGGGCTTTTGAAACACAGCGCATCTGAGATAAAACCCCGAGGGAGGTGCGGCCCGGCAGGCAGCCGGCTGGGACACGGACAGGGGAGAGGCGGGGAGTGGACGGAGGCCTGAGACAAACGAGGGGTGCTTGATCGCGGGTCTGTGAGCGCACAGAGCTCCCGGGGGGTCGGAGATGAGGTCGCTGGGCGAAGCCACGCCCACTCTCCCACGCGCACCTGCACTCGCACTGATCCGCCCCAGTCCGCTAAGCAGCGCCACCTACTGGAGAACGGAGCCGTCACACCAAGCCCCGCCCAACAAATCGTTGCTGCGCGAAGAAAACAACGAATTTGGGGGTTGCCAGTTTATTATCACAGAAATCAAGCAATGAGTTTCTGTGTTTGCCCTGACTGATAAGTCGTGAACGGAAATGATTTGCAATGACGCACCACTCCTGGAGGAAAATGGTTGAGGCGAGGATTGATTGTCAAATGAGCACAGAGCCCCTGCTTTGCCCATTGTTACCATCCAGTGTCTACACCTGGGGACTCCGGTTTTTACCTCAGACAGCAGAACTCACCTACATCTGACTCCTAAGATCTGGAGGGATCCAGAGAACAATCATTTTAGCTTTCAGCTGAGCTCATGCTGAGAAACATTCTTGACCTAAGAATGTAAAACTAAAATGCCTTTGGGCCAAAAGCTGAACCCTGCCTTGCCACGTGGAAACAGACCTCACGGGCTCCCAGTTCACAGTCTTTGAGAATCTGAGTAGCCTGCAGGGAGGTCAAAGTTTCTCTACCTTGAGAATTACACCATCAGCACTTGCTCATCAAGGATGTGTGTGTGGAAATGATGAGCCTTCAGTAATATCCCACAATTTCCAAGAAGTAGTAATTAGTAAACGGTGTTCAAATAAGGGAGGAAATATCTGAGGGCACAACTATACAATTTAAAAGCTTGGGATGTTCTCACCCCTAAGTGACAAATGAAAGTTAAAACCCATCATGTTACGGATGGCTTTTCTTTACTATTTCCCGGTGGCAACGGATGTGCCAAGAATTTATCCAAGAGTATGTGATCTCTGACCACTGCTGGCAAGAAAACGAAACTAAAAGAAATACATGCAACCAGCAGATTGGAACCTATTGAGGGGAAGGAATGAACACAAAAGAAAAACCAAGGCCATGTTTCCAAAAATTCAAATATTAGAAGAAAATGTTCAGCCCACTGGCAATAATAGACATTAAAATGAAAAGCTGACAATTTTACAACAAATGGGCGAATGTGGGACGTTCACACACATAATCTCACACACGCACACACGCGCACAGGCCACCCCAAGGGTTGGCCCAGATGAGGGAAACGAGATCTTCTGGACGTGTTTACTTGGGAGCGGAGAGCAGCCCAGTGTGTTTTCCCTCAAGCACGTACACGTTCCGCCCCCAGGAAATGATCCTCAGTAGGGAGTTATTTACACACACATACGACATTAGTGTCTCTACATCCTGTTGTTAGCATCACAGCCACACTGCAGGGAGGCTGTACCAGTTATGTGTGTGTCATGCAGTTATTAAAACTTCTCCTTCCAAGTGTCTACCAGAAGTGATAAGTTAGAGGTTAATAAATAGAGCTGGTAGCCTATTACATGGAGTGGAATCCCATTTCACCTAACTCGGCAAATATGTGTGTCTACACAAGCAAAATTGTGCATAGTGCTAGGCAAATTTTGAACACGACTACCACTGGCTAATTGATTACCTTCTATATCATAGCATTTCAGAATGAGAATGTATGCTTCTTTCTACATGAAATAAAATCTACACGATACATGCATGTGTATACAAGCACGAGGAAGAACATTTTTACTTCATAAGTGTTTTTTTTTTTTTTTTTTTTTTGCTTGTAAGATAATCCAGAACATTATTGCTGGGGTTGGTGGACAGTAAGGTTTGGCTAAAAGGGGGCTGATGTGGGACACTTCGATGGCGGAGCTATTCCGTGTGGTAGGAGGGTGGTGAGGGCATGACGATGTGACATGAATACTTGTCCCGCTCATGGAGCAGCTCTCTCCTCCCCCGAGCCCTCTGCTTCCTTCCTTTCCTCCCCAGTTCTCCCGTGCTGGAGAACACTTCCGTTTTAAATTCTCTCTGTTCAAATAACTTGCCCGGCTCCTATCCAAGTAGACTTTCACTGGCAGGTGTTCCTTATGAAGTTCAAAGCCAGGCAGAACTAAGCGGAGGTGACCAGACATCAGAACAGCTGCTTTCTCTGGATGGCAGAGGGCGGGCAGGTGGTCGGGGAGTCCGGGGGGAGCCGCCGAAGGTGCCCTCATCCTGGGGCAAATACTCTACTTCAAATAAAAGTTATTTCTAGCACAGGCACCGAGCCACGAACGCACCGGGAGAACTCCAACTTCCAGTCCCCCTAAAATACCCGGTTAAGTCTCACAAAGGGGACAATTCAACCCAGCGCTAAGCTGCATGTGGACTGCTGTAATAACGCTGCAGTGTGGGTGCAAAAACACTCACGTCTCATTTTTGTTTGAAAGAGCTAAAATAAGAGAAGATAAACCCCAGGAAGCTTTGATGTGTCACGTTTCTCAGTTGATAATATTGTTAAATTTCCAAAGTGGGCGGTTAGGTGATATCTGTTTGTTCTGCTGTGGGCAAAGAACACGCTTTAAATCGTTTCTATCTTTTACAAAATTGTTAATGTCGATTCCAGAGCCTACAACACTATGTGCATTTCTGTGCGCGTTCCGTGTCCACTGGACAAGGGGTTGGGTTCTGCTACGGACGGTGGTGTTCCTGTGGCGTCAGGGGGCTGACCGGTTGGTGGTGTTCTCAGGACTCATGGGTCCTTGCTGATTTCCAGTTACTGACAGTGGGGTCTTGAAGTCTCCATGAATAACTGTAAATGTGTTTATTTCTCCTCTGTGTTCTGCTAGGTTTTGTTTAAATAAGGAAATTCTTTTACTAGGTGCATAAACATTTGGGGTTTTTATGTCTTCTTGGTGAAATTAAACTTTTTAAAATCATTATGTGACATCCTCCTTTATGCAGGAACTGATACCACCTGATTTCAGGACGTAATAGAAAGCCGTAGCAATCACAACCATGTGACATTGGTCAAAGAACAGACAGCTAGATCTGTAGAGTGAATGGAGATCCCATAAGTATAGTCACTGATCGTTGACAATGAAGCAAAGACGTCTTCGTAAAATGCAAAATGTAAAACTTCTGGAAGGTGATATCGGGGAACACCCAGGTGGCCTTGGGGATGGTGTCGACCTTTAGATCCAACACCAAAGACGGGATCCGTGAAAGGAAGGACCGATAAGCTGGACTGCATTAAAATAAAAAATTTCTTCTCTCAGAAAGACAATGTCAGAGAGAGAGAGAGAGAGAGGACAAGCCACAGACCGGGAGAAGATATTTGCAAAAGACACATCTGAGAAAGGACTGTTATTCAAAACTCAAAATATACGAAGAACCTGGGGCGCCTGGGTGTCTCAGTCTGTTAAGCATCTGACTCTTCATTTTGGCTCAGATCATGATCTTAAGGTTTGTGAGGCCGAGCTCCATGTCGGGCTCTGAGCTGGCAGCACGGAGACTGAGGGGGAATCTCTCCCTCTGTCGCCCGTCCCCAACTCATGATCTCACTCGCTCTCTGTCTCTCTCAATAAAGAAATAAACTTATATACACATATGTAAAGAACTCTTAAAGCTCCATACTAAGGAAACAAACAGCCCAATTAAAAAATGGGCCAAACCCTAACAGACACCTCCCCAGAGAGGTTATCCAGAGGGAAGTTAGCAGGTGAAATGGCGCACCATATACCACCAGGGACACACAAATCGAAACAACTGTGAGACAGCACCGGGCACCGACCGGAATGGCCAAATCGGAACTCTGACAGCATGCAACGCCGGCCAAGATGCAGAGCAGCAGGAAGTCAAGGTCACTGCCGGTGGGAATGCACAGTGGAGGCCGCTGCAGGGGCCGCTGCGGGGGCCACTGCGGGGGCCACTGCGGGGGCCACTGCGGAGGCCACTGCGGGGGCCACTGCGGGGGTCACTGCGGGGGCCACTGCGGGGGCCACTGTGGGGGCCACTGCGGGGGCCACTGTGAAGGCCATTGTGAGGGCCACTGTGGGGACCACTGCGGGGGCCACTGTGGGGGTCACTGTGGAGGTCACTGCGGGGGCCACTGTGGGGGCCACTGCGGGGGCCACTGTGGGGGCCACTGTGGGGGCCACTGTGGAGGCCACTGTGGAGGTCGCTGTGGGGGTCACCGTGAGGGGTCTCTTACGAAGCGAAGCACACTCTTAACAAGTAGTCCTTGGTATTCACAAAAGGAATTGAAACATGGCCATACAACCCGCCCCCTCCCCCCTGCCCAGGTTTATAGTGGTGTTGTTCCCAAATGCCCAAACACGGATGCCCTTCAGTAGGTGAATAAATGAATAAGCTGTGGTCCACGCGGACAGTGGAGGGTTACTCTGCGCTACAAGGAGATGAGCCATCAAGCCGTGAAAAGATGCGGATGAAACTTCCATGCAGATGATTAAGTGAAGGAAGCGGGTCTGAAGGTCTACACACTGTGTGAGTCCAACCACAGGACGTTCTGGAAAAGACAGAACTACGGGGATGGTGCCAAGACTGGTGGTTGCCTGGCGTCGGGGGAGGGATGACGGTCGGAGCACAGGGCTCTTCGGGCAGTGAAACTGCTCTGTCAGGGACCATGTGGGGGATTCGTGTCCTTATACGTTTGTCCCAAACCATAGAACGTGTGCCCCCAAGACTGACCCCGATGTGAACCGGGGCCTTGGATGCTCGTCTGTGGGCTCATCGGGTGTAACAAAGGCACCGTCCGGGGAGGGGAGGGTGTCTGTGGTGGGGGAGGGTTGTGCGGGAGGAGGCGGGAGGTGTAGGGGGAGGGTGTGCGTCATAGGAGGGGGACTGGGGGGCTGGGATATGTGGGAAATTTCCCTGCATCCCCCTCAAGTTTGCTGTGAACCTAAACCCTTAAAAAGTCTGAATAAAAAGTACTCTATTCTGTACATAGAATAACAAGCCAGTTCCAGTCACTTGTGAAGAGTAATCACCATTATGTGCACAGAGCACTAGTTTGGGGTCTACCTTTACATGTTACGCATGAAAGAGGCAAATGGAGGGGCATATTTGTAGTTTTTGGCATGAACACTTGTCCTTTCCAGCAGGTTACAGGCCTCACGGCTAACACATCGGCTGTGCAAGCCGAGGAACCTGGGGATCCCCCCTGGACGGCGCCGAAGTCCCGCCTGCAGGGGTTGCTGGACTAATGATCTGTCACTTTCTGTAAACACTCATCTCAGACCCACGGACCCACAGGTATTGCATGAAAATTACATTAAGGAAGCAACGCATTTAATGGTGTTGACAGAGTATCTAAAAATATCAAGGGTCAGTGGGAGAAACGTCTCATCACCGCAGTGTCTGGCCTCCACTGACAGAATGTATTTCCTATTAAATCCCTGTCAAATTACATGAGACCAGAAAATTAGCAGGATGGGAGCACAGGCTGCGAGCTGCACACGCGGGCCTGTCCGCCGACCTCCGGCGGGCGGGGTGGTCCTCGGGGGGCAGGGCTCGGTTCCAGGTTTCAGATTCCCACCTGAGACCCTCTTCCGCTCAGGGAGGGAGCAGGTGGGCCGCGGGGCCACTGGGAGCCTCGAGCTGGATCCCGAAGGACTGGATCCCGAGTGAACGTGCAAGTTCTCCCGCTCGGCAGAAACCCACTCGTGCTCGGGCCACCCAAACAATCGCCAACGGAAAGTAAACCACGGTTCGCAGCCTCGAAATCCGGAGTGCTCTGATTCAGGGCGTAGGTTCTGGTGAGGCAGGTGAGGGGGGCCGGTCACACCTGGCTGGGCCCCGAGAGCCATCCTGCCTCACTGGGCCCTGTGGCAGGGGCTGAAAATCCCCCAGGAGGTGGACACCTGTGTTGGCCAAATGTTTCCTCCTTCCCCTGGTCCCTGCTTCTGGGACTCGGATCACATCATGGCTCACTGGCACTGCCTTCTTTCAATTCATTTTAATTTTTTCAGTAGTTTCTTCTCTGTGTTTTCCTTCGTCTAGGTTCATTCGCTGAACCTTTAAGCTTCTGGACCCTTTCTTCTGCGATGTCCAATCCATTAACTCACACGTCAGAGATTTTAGTTTCCATCTCTAGAAATTCGATTTGGTTTAAAAAATACAGTCCACTTCTCTTCCTGACACGCTCCTACTTTCTTTTGCCTTAGTAAACAAAGTCTCGTAACTGGTTTTCAACCCACCTACTAATTCTGTAATAGGTGATGTTCCCGCATCTGTTTCTATTCGTTGGTTTCGTCGTCACACACACTGGATTCTTCCACCTCTTTGCACGCCTGGCGATTGTTACTGATGCCAGAACTGTAAATGTTACCCTTGCCGGGTCCTGAATAGTTTTGACTCCTGAAACGTTCCGCAACTTTGTTCGGAGAGGCGGAGTTACTTGGCCGCGTTCTGTTCTTCTGATGCTTCTAGAGAAGGATCAGAGAAGCTCGTGCCGTGTTCTGGAAGCAATGCTTTCTGACCATTTCTCCCAAATTCCTGTGAGCTACAAGGGTTCCCCCCCACCCGCCCCTGCCCTTAGAAAACACTCCCTCCCCAGGGGACCCACACTTCTCTTTAAAGCTTACGCTGCACAGCAGTGAGGCCTTGGAAGTGGAGGGTTTGGGTACAATCCGTGTCTGTCGTAAGAGGGAAAAGGGCAGGTGGGCTGAACCGAGGAGCTCAGAGAGCAGGCAGGATGCGATGTCAGGGGCTCGGAGGAGATTCGTCCCGGGCCCCCCACCTGAACTCGAGGCAGAGGCAGATTACGGCCTCTCGCACGGGCAAAGTCCAGTAAAGAATTCACGAAAGGTTTGAAGCTGAAGTGAGGTCATCTGAACATACACCCAGTGAGTGCCATTGGCTTAGGATGCGGCACATTCTGAGAAAGACCTCCCAGGAACAAAGTGAACAGGAAGGTAAGGCCACAAAACTTGTCTGGACTGGAATATGTTGTTACATTTCTTATGCTCAGTGCGTTTGCTTGGAACTCAGCAGCAACATGAGGAAATATTTATGAAGCACAACGTTCCAGGAGAGGGAAGAAGCGTGCGGGGGACAGACAGACACACGGTTCGGAGCAGCATAATTCACACTGTTCCGGGTGTTGCTGGAAAAGCACAGCACCCCACAGGCGTCATAAAAATAAAATATTTCTCAAAGAGTACTCACAAGAAGTATGTGTTTTTAAATTACCAAAATGTGTGTCCTTTATTTTTCTATATGTTTATTTATTTATATTGAGAGAGAGACAGAGAGGGAGAGCATGTGTGGGTAGGAGAGGGGCAGAGAGAGGCAGACAGAATCCCAAGCAGGCTCCGTGCTGCGAGCGCAGAGCCCAACACGGGGCTCGATCTCACGAACCGTGAGGACATGACTTGAGCCGAAATCAAGAGTCAGCTACCTAACTGAGCCACCCAAACGCCCCTAGATGGATGTCCTTTAGAGTGAAGAATGTTTCTTTTATTTCTTAAATGAAAACTAGCAGCTTTCACTGAGATTTCTTTTTCCTTATCTTGGTTGATTAAAAGTCACAGAATACAATATTCGTTAGATGAACAACTCTAACATCAGCCGATGCATAATTAATGCGACGATTACATAACATCTCAGATGTACTAAATTGCTTGAGCTCACTATCCCTGAAAAGTTAGTACAGAATTATATAATTATCTCTCTTCCCAGAACAAAAAGTGTAACACGTTAATCATTTCAATATTTATCATCGCCTACTTTCCCTTGAAAGGTAAACAGTTTTTCAGAGGAAAAAACGCCAGCCCGGTGCAGCTGTCCAGCTGGCGCGTCACGCTCGGCTCCTGGCGGTTAACGAGAACGAGGCCAGCGGCCCGGAGGGGCAGGTGCCTCGGCGCCCGGACACACGTGGCTTCCGGGAACTCGTTCCGAGGAGGCAGACCCTTCCCACGCCTTTTCTCGCCTCACCGGGAACTCCCGAGAACGTCCACGGAAGCAGCGCCGCGTGTGCAAATACGTGCATGGTTAACGCGGAATCGCGTCACGCGTCTCTTTGGCCTGTGGCTTCTGCGCGTTTCCTCGCTTTCCTTCTACCGCACGGGAGCCGTGTCGGGCGGCCCGAGCGCTCGCTGCACCGCCAGACCGCCGTGTCCCTCGTTGACCGTTGCCCGACGGTCGAGGCAGGGCTCACGCTGGTTGCCTCCCCAGAACGCGCTCCCGACGATCCCTAACGAGACACGTCCGTGTGCCGGTCTGTGCGCGGAAGGCCCGGCGGGGGGAACGGCCGCGGGGACCTCGCCCATTGCAGTGCCCGAGCTTCTGACGCCTTCCAGCTGGTCGAAGCCGAGTACTAGCACAATTCTGCCTCTCTCTAACTGGCGTGGAGAAAAGAGTAGCTCACAGCGGTTTGACCTGGGCCTGCAGACGTCCTGGCAAAACTGAGTGACTTTCGCAGAAGTTTCTTTTTGTTTCTTCTGTGAATTCTTATACTTTTCGGCGTGTGTTGGAAAGTTCGTTGCCTGTTGTTGCCAAACAGTGACCAGACTGCCCTGTCTCACCCAGCGAAGTGATGTCCCCGCGGCTCTCCAGGCCAGAAGCTGAGCTGCCCCGCGGGGGCTCCGGGAACCACACGGGGTGTGGGCAGAGCGCGGGTGTCTGTGGTGGCAGAGAGGACGCCCATCTCCTATCACGGGCTTAGGTGAGGGCTCACCCAGCTTCTGGAGGCTGCCTGCATTCCTCGGCGGTGGCCCTGTCTTCACCGCCTCCCTCCCCCTCTGTCACCGTGTGTCCTCGGAGCCGGTGAGGACTCGGGTGCTCGCGCTGGGTCCCCCGGCACCCTGGGTGCTCTCCCATCTCAGGGCCATGTCTGTAACCCCTCCCGTCACGTGAGCCAGCATCCTCACGGTGTCTGAGATTGGGGGAGACGCATCTCTGGGGGGCATGATTTCACCTGCCACACTGCTTACGCTGGTTTTTCATTCATTTGTTTGTGAGCATTACCAACAAAAATCCATCATTTTCCCATCATATGTTTTAAGAATATTTTCTTCTTAAAAAATGTTTTTAAATGTCTTCTATTTATTTTTGAGAGAGAGAGAGAGAGAGAGAGATTGAGAATGAGTGGGGGAGGGGCAGACAGCAAGAATCCCAAGCGGATTTCACGCTGTCCGCATAGGGTCCTGCTCCGGGCTTCGGGTCACAGACTGTGAGATCATGACATGAGCCGAAATCAAAAGTCAGGCGCTTAACCAAGGAGCCTCCCAGGCGCCCCAAGAATATTTTCTATTAGACTATCAATATGTCTTCACTTTTGCCTTTATCACAAGGATTTTTAATGTTTTTAGGTGATGTGTTATAGTTATTAATGACTTACTGGGCTTTATTTCATATTCAGGGAAGTCATAAGACTTAAAACATTTTTAAATGTTCTTCTATTTTTGATAGAATTTTAACAGTTATATTTTGTTTTTACACGTAGAGGTTTAGTCATTTTCAGACTGACTTGTGAAAGATTTAAAGTAGGGGTGCCACTTTCTTCCTCCCCAGTTTTGCAGGCCTGGGCTCCTCCTGCCCTGCGCATTCCCAGGACAGGCCTGTGTTCAGGACCAGCCCTTAGCGGGCTCTGGGGAGCTAGGTGCCAGGCCCCTGGGGCGTCCTGTCTGCTGTGAGCGCGTCTGTAGCCCGGGGCCCTGGGACGACACTCTGTCCTTTTTGTTAACAGCTGATTTATGAGGAATGAGCTTTTGCTGGGGGGTGGGGGGCTCTGAGTGGCTGAGTTTAGTCAGCTGGGTGCTGCATCCCAGGCATCCGGCCCCCTAACAGGCCCCCTTAATCGTGGGGGGAGAACGCAACATGACCCCGAGGCCCCACTGGCCAAGGTCACAGGAAAGCTCCCACCTGGTGTCACCCGTTCCCTTCGTGGATTTTCACCTTGGCCTTTTCACTTGATAAACCTTGACTGTGACTGTGGCAGCAGCCCGGTCCCGTGGTCCTTCCAGTGTCACCATGGCCGTGTCCTGTGGTCCTCCCAGCAGGTCCTTCGGAGGGTGTCATTGTTCCATTCACACTCACGGAATATTCACCGACGTTCCTCGACTGCTCAGCTACAACGGCCCAGCTGCCCAGAACACCCACAAAACGCCCAGCGTCGGGCGCAGGGCCGCGAGCCCGCAGGGAACTTGGGAGACGCTCCGGTGTCGGCTACGAGTCTCTGACTCCTTGCTCGGTCCGCAGTAATTTGCAGTTCTCGGGGTCGGAGACTTCCGTCTCTTATTTGCGCTCATTTCCAGTTATCTGAGGCTTTTGTGATGTCGCAAGTAGTATTTTCCAAACGTTATCTTCTCAGTGTTTCTGTTGCCCGTGTGGGAACACGAGTGGGTCCGGTCACAGGGCGGGACTCACGGGCCAGCTCTGATCCTCCGGAATCCCGCGCGATGCCGGCAGCATTCCCTCTCTAAGCGTGAAATTACTTGTCCGCGAAGTCATCGGGGGCGGAGCCGTTGCGTGCGTATTCAGATGACGTTAGATTCCCGTGGCACGCGCTGTCTTACGCACGGATTGGTTTCGTTGTTTCGGTTTCTGTCGTTGTCAGTGGATTTACGTCTACATGTTCAGAGTCATCACCACTTTCTCGTAAGATCCTCTCATTGTTTTAAGTGTCTGTGGAATCTGCAACGGTGTCACTGATCTCATTGTTCTTACGAACTTTTGTCTTCTCTGTTCCCATGTTTTAAGTTTAACGTTGCGGAGGATTCACTGCTTTAGGTTACAATAGTTGGATATTGTTTTGTTTTGCTATTTTTGATGTTATAGATTTCTTCCAATCCCAACAATTCGTGGTATTATATAGCCTTAATATAGCAAAATAAGTTTGTAGTAAAATAAAATTTAATTAAAATTACAAGGGTGCCTGTGTGGTTCAGTCGGTTAAGCATCTGACTTTGGCTCCGGTCATGATCTCATGGTTCGTGGGTTTGAGCCCTACGTTAGGCTCTGTGCTGACAGCTCAGAGCCCGGAGCCTGCTTCCGATTCTGTGTCTCCCTCTCTCTCTGCCCCTCCCCTGCTCACTCTGTGTCTCCCTCTGTCTCTCAAAAATGAATAAATGGTAAAGAAAATTATAAAAAATACTTCTTCCATAATTATTAATGAGATACACGATCTACTAAATGCTGTAATGACATACTCTGATCTTATAAACCAAACAAGCGAAGGCCAATTATGTACTTTTATGAGGAAACATTAATGAGGTCATATTTTAACCATCAAAAACCCACTCAGGTTAAGGTTTGTTTGTATTTAATCAGACTTATTTTCGTGTGTGTGGAAGGAAGTTACACCTGTGAGTCCTGTTTGTAACAGGACACAATCCATAGAGAGCTTGAGACGTTAACACTGTGTCATCGTCACCAAAGCACCCTTCCGTCTTCAGAAGTCACCACCGTTGACATTAATATCCTGCACTCCAAGTGTACTGAACTGCTTTAACCTTCATTTTCCTCTGTGTTTTCCTTATTGAAATAGGAATTATATGAAAAACCAATAGGGCTGTTTCAACTTTCTTCATTCAGATGTCAGTTCTGATAAAAAGAACCCTGATCACCTCCTGTACCATAGCTATGAGGCATTTTGTCCCCACGGGGACAGACCCTGACAGTGTGGTCACTGCAATTTTATAAGATGGGCTGTTAACTATGGGTTCATTCTCATGATATCAGGCCTCGAAGTGATTGTATTCGTGTGAGAAATGTGTACGTTTTGTTACTGTTTAGCTTGTGTTTTTTAAACTCTTTTTTTTGAAGTTTATTTTTTTACTTTTGAGAGATAGAGCAAGTGGGAAGGGGCAGAGAGAGAGGGAGAGGGAATCCCAAGCAGGCTCCATGATGTCAGCCCAGAGCCCGACGCGGGGCTTGAACTCACGACCGTGAGATCATGACCTGAGCCAAAGCCAAGAGTCAGACACTCAACTGACTGAGCCACCCGGGCGCCCCTAGCTTGTATTCTTTGGGAGAAGATTGATTTACAAAAAGAAACTTTTCATTTAGACACAAAGCGAGAGAGAGCCCTGTCTGTCTGTCCGCCCCGCTGAGATGCCTGCCTGGTGTCCGTGTCTAAGACAACTTCTTTGCGGAAATGGCAGTCAGGCCTGGCTTCACGCGGTGTGTCCCCTCGTGAAATAGGCTTCTCCCGGAGAAAGCTCTGGCCACAGGGCAGCGACGCTTGGTGCCGCGGAAACTCAGGATCGTCTCAGCTGCCGTGCGGAGCGGACGGAACAGGGCGCTAGCAGACGGAGATGCCGTGCGCCTGTCGGCAGAGTGCTGGCTCATCTTCGCCTTCCTGTGTGATGTTTTATTAGCAAACTGAGGAGAAAACTCCTGCCCAAGTGTGACGGGGTGAATTTTCAGGAGGTGTCCTGTCCCCTGAGGGGGTAAGTGTCGCTGCTGAACCCGGTAGCGATCAGCAGGCCTGACTTCCTGCGCTCTGATCGCGCCCTCCTCTGGGCGGCAGGTGCCAGGATTCGTCCATCTTTACAACTGCATCTGGCAAGTCAGAGTCAAACACTAAACATGACGACACAGGGGCCCCTGGGCGGCTCCGTCGCTTGAGCGTCCGACTTTGGCTCAGGTCACGATCTGGGTTTGAGCCCCACATCGGGCTCTGCACTGACAGCAGGAGCCTGCTTGGGATCCTCTCTCTCTCTGCCCCTCCCTCACTCATGCGCGCGTGCTCTCTCTCTGTCTCTGTCTGTCCCTCTCTAAAATAAAAAAAACCCAAAACCCTCTAGTGGTAATGACACGCACAGGGTCTTGTGGAAAACCCTCCAGGAACAGGGATCCTGACTCTAGGGGCACGAGGCAGGATCTGGGCCAGAACAGGTCAGAAGGAAGTGTCGGGAGCGACAGCACGGTCACTATGTCACAGGTGGGTGCAGAGCAACCCTCTGCCAGCCTCGGGCTTTCTGTCCTCTTCTGAAGCTTTCCTAATGAGGAGGGGCTGGTGCGTGGCAGAGGGGCCCCCACAGGGTCTTTCCCTCACACCCTCCGCAAAGATCCCACCTGGACGTTGGCGTCTGTGCTTTGCTCAGAAGAGGTGATGCTGGGCCGGGCACTGGCCGTGCTGACAAGTGGCTATTTCGGCTCAAAGCCCAGAGCTTCAAATTCACGCTGGGATAGTCCCGCCCATTGTTCCGGCCCGGCCACCACAGCGGCTGTGCACCTGCTCCCACATGGGCTCAGCGATGCCTGCCCCCTGCCAGACGCAGGCTGGGGAGGCTGCAGGTTTCTCCCTGCAAAGAGAGCCCGAAGCAGCTCAGGGGCTCAGCTCAATGCTCAGTCCACAGCGTGTGCCTGTGTGTGTGCTGTGCGTGTGCACGTTTACCTAACGCTCACAGACACTCCGCGTAAGCCCCTGATGAGGAAGCACGTCCTCAGGAATCCCGGCTTCTGTCCGGGACACTGTAAGCTCACGAGCCCGGGGAAAAATGAGTCCAAATCCTGTGCAGCATGTGATTCCTCCCCCACTTTGTCTATAACTGGATGTTCTGTGACCCACAAACAAGGAGACTGTGGCAGGCAGGTGTATCAGGCCTGTGGAAGGTGCCTTCACCACCTGTGTATATTCATTATTTACTGAATGTATGTACATTTGCATATTAGCCCCGAATGATGATTATTTTGGGGGGTATCGGGCATGGAATAGACTTAGATCATGTGTCTTCATCAGCATTTTAGAAACTTTATTTTGTGTTGTTTTTGTGGTTAGAAATCATGTGAAACTAGCCTTTTAAAGTGCCCCTTGTCAACTTACCAAATCAGTGCGACAACACCGAACATGTAGTTATTGGAAAACCAGCTGAAAAGAGTCTGGACCGGGGTTGTCCAGGGAGTTCAAGGCAGGGGCGTCGGTGGGGCCCTGTGCCCGCGGAGGGGGCCCTGCGCCCGCCCGCCCGCCGAGGACAGAAAGCGAAGAAAGAGCCAGCGGGGTCGCACAGAGGCCGACAGCCTGCCTGAGAATTGGGAAGAGAGGCCTTTTAAAGTCCAATGCTATTTAGCGCTTCAGCAGATAAACTCCTTCAAAGCATTCGAAGGTTCGGCACACGTATTGAATTTTAGGCACCTCTCGAAAACGTTTGAAAACAAAATCTGCTTTCCTGTGATAAGATTCAGCTGGCGATTTGGTAAACAATATTTCAGGGGCTGAATCCCTCCCACATGAAACACGGTGTTTTCCACCTCAGTATCTAGACCGCCTTCATCAGTGTCCAGATTGCTCAGCTGGCCCGCGGAGAGAATGAGTTCACTTCACACTTTCTTTGCTGCGTGGCCAGAAGAACCCCAGAGTATGACTGACTTAGAAAGCACTTGCCCCCCAGCTCCCCTGCCTTCGACATTTGTACGGAAAAAGTAGCAAACTCACTTGCAAGAAAGATCTATTTAAAATCAATAATGACACAGGCTCCTGGGTGGCTCAGTCAGGTAAGCGTCCGACCCTTGGTTTTGGCTCAGGTTGTGATTTCACGGTTCATGAAGTTGAGCCCCCCGTCGGGCTCTGCACTGGCAGTGAGGAGCCTGCTTGGGATTCTCTCTCTCCGTCTCTCTCTGCCCTCCTCCTCTGTGCTCCCTCTCTCTCTCTCTCTGGCTCTCTCAAAAATAAATAAATAAATTAAAAAAAAAAACAATGACAAAGTAATTTGTAAGAAAATTCATTTTCCGCACAGAACGCGGGTTCTGACTGCTGATGGAGGGGGTAGAGGTGGGTGGGCACCGTCCCTGTGGCAGGTCGGGTGCACGGGGGCCGGGCGCACCCACGCTTGTACTGTGACAACCTCAGTCCTGTGGGACAGCGCGGGTGGATGGCACTCTGCAGGGACCTTGGGAACAGCAGAGGTGTGAGGACAGCTTTCCATGGAGTGGACTGCTCAAATCGGGCTGATACAGCTTGTTTTCCTCACTGGTATGTTTAGGCGAAGTTTGTCCGTCCTGACTCAGTCACGTCAAAGTATATCACACCTGAGTAAAGGGACACATAAGTCATAATTTGCGTCGGTGTCCCAGAGTGAATGCCCCCACGACCTCCTGCCCAGATCAGGACACCTAAGTGTTCCATGTGCCCCCAGCCCAGAGGTGGAAGCCGCCCGCCCCCTCACACCAGGTTACGGGCACCTTTCTTGAGGTGGGTGTGTGTGTGTGTGTGTGTGTGTGTGTGTGGTTTCTTTGGTGCAACAATATGCTTCTGATACTCATACGTGTTGTGTATAGCAGTTGGGACTTTTTGCCACATATTAGGTTATCGTATAAACACATCGCAGCAATGAGGAAAAGACCGTCAAAACCAAAGAAGACGATGTGTGAGAGCAACCGCCCTCCTGCTCCCTGCCCCTGTGGGTCTGGCTCCTTGCACAGCTTGTCGAGTGGAATCGTGCCACGTTTATCCTTCCAGGATGGGGTTGTTCATTTAGGTAGGACTTCACCTTTCTTTCTTTTTTTTTTTTTAACGTTTATTTATTTTTGGGACAGAGAGAGACAGAGCATGAACGGGGGAGGGTCAGAGAGAGAGGGAGACACAGAATCCGAAGCAGGCTCCAGGCTCTGAGCTGTCAGCACAGAGCCCGATGCAGGGCTGGAACTCACAGAGCGCAAGATCGTGACCTGAGCCGAAGTCAGATGCTTAACCGACTGAGCCACCCAGGCGCCCCAGGACTTCACCTTTCATCCATGTCAGAAGAAATGGCAAGATTTCTTTCCTTTTTAAAGCTGGATTATATCCCATTGTGTGTGTGCACTGCGTTTCCTTTGTCTATCCAGCCATCGCCAAGCACCTAGGTTGCTTCTGAGTCTCGGCTATTGTGAGTAATACTGCTCTGAAATGAGGGTGGAGGTGACCCTTCGTCTTTGAGACCCTGACCTCAGTTCTTGAGAAATTCCCAGAGGTGGGATTGCTGGATCGTGTGGTGGTCACTTCCATTCTTGAGGAAGCTTCGTACTGTTTTCGCAGCCCCGGCCACCTTTGCACCCCCCTCAGCAGCGCGCGGGGCTCTCATTCCACCACTTCCCACCAACACGTTCATAGTAGCCACCCTAGTAGGTGTGAGGTGACGTTTCATTGTGCTTTTGGTTTTCAACACCCTGATGATCAATGATGTTGAGCATCTTTTAATGGATTTCTTGGCCACATATCCGCCTCTTTGGAGAAATGTCTATTCAAGTCTTTTGGCCATTTGTCAATCAGTCAATCTTTTGCTGTGGGTGTTCCTTACATATTTTGGAGATCAACCACTTAGCAAATGCATGGTTTGCAAAAATTCTGTCTCACGTCATGGGTTGTCTTCTCACCGTGCGGGTCGTTTCTGTCATTTTGGTTTGCATTTTCGTTTCCCTGAAGGGTAGCGGCATTTAGCAACTTGCCATATATTTATTGGTCATTTGGAGATTCCCGTCATAAACTTCCCATTCACGTATTTTTCTTTTTTCTTTTTGATAGTCTTTTCCTTACTGATGTATACATACTAGTTTATTACTGGTGTAATGATTCCTTGGTAGTTATATGTATTGCAAATATTTTCTGCTCTTCTGTGGCTTACTTTTTAATTTTTTTTTAAATTTTTTTTTCCAACGTTTATTTAATTTTGGGACAGAGAGAGACAGAGCATGAACGGGGGAGGGGCAGAGAGAGAGGGAGACACAGAATCGGAAACAGGCTCCAGGCTCTGAGCCATCAGCCCAGAGCCCGAAGCGGGGCTCGAACTCACGGACCGCGAGATCGTGACCTGGCTGAAGTCGGACGCCCAACCGACTGAGCCACCCAGGCGCCCCTGTTTTTTTTTTTAATGTGTATTTATTTTTGAGAGAGAGAGACAGCGTGAGTGTGGGAGGAGCAGAGAGAGAGGGAGACACAGAATCGGAAGCAGGCTCCATTCTCTGAGCCATCAGCACAGGGCCCGATGTGGGGCTTGAACCCACGAGCCGTGAGATCCTGACCTGAGCCGAAGTCGGACGCTCAATTGACTGAGCCCCTCAGGTGGCCCACAGAAAGGCTATTCTTAAGCGTGGTCCAGAATCCATATCAAAGGACAGGTCCTGTACCCTCTTTTACACGTTGGCCACTCAGGTAGGTGGCTCCTGGCATTGAGGAGACAGGTGGGAAGAGGCATTGCAGTAACTGGGGGACCACTGTCCTCCCTGCATTCACTTATTTGTCAGGCAGAAAGAAGGCCTCACACTGGGCAGGAGGCAGGACCTTCAAGGCAGCGATCACAAACCCTCAAAAGAATCAGCAAAAGACACCGTTCTCCACATTCACTCACAAACGAAGACTCGGGCAACTAAAAACTAACAATCCCAAGGCCACGCAGCTAGTAGGGAAAACAAATCATACTAAAATCCAGTTTTCTCTGATTTAAATCCATTTTCTTTCCACTATTCCAGATGCTTACAAATTAGAGAGGACTGGATGGGGGAAGCGTGTCCTTGGCCCTGTGCCGAACGCCCCCTGGTGGCCGTTACGGGCTGAGCTGTGTCTCCGCAGATTCATATGGTGGGTCCCAACCCCCAGAGCCTCAAACGTGATGATATTTGAAGACATGGTCTTTAAGGTAAAATGAGCTCATCAGGGTGAGATCTAATCCACACGACTGGTGTCCTCATAAGAAGAGGTTTGAGCCCTGACACCACAGAGGGCAGACCAGGTGAGCACAGGCCCAGGAGAGAAGCCTCAGAGGAACCAGCCCCAACCCCTTGACCTTGGACTCCAGCCTCCAACACTGTGAGACGATAAACTTGGGTCGTTCAATCCCCACATCTGTACTATCACCACGGCAGCCGAGCTAACTCATGCCACGTGCAGAATGTTACCCAGAAAACCACCCGCCGACCCTCAGGGAAGGACCAGATGTTCCACGCGAGGGCAACCATCACAAACTCTCAGTCCAAATGCCACAGGAGACCCCGATGTAAACTCATCACCTTGCGTCAGCTTGTGGTTTCACACCACCGAGTAGGCGTCCCGTGTGCACCTGCTCTGTGTGCAGACTGACCTCGGCAGTCTCCCAGTCAGCCCCTCCCAGAGGCTCGCCCCCACCTTGAGGCTCAGAAGGAATCACCTGCTGATTCTTGCTTAGAGTCGTAAGCAGCCTTTTGATGGGCTTTTGTCTCTTTCTTTAGTACCAGGACAAGAGCAGACCCCCTGCTGAAGAGGTGAATGATTCTCTGGATGTCTCCGGGCCGTCAACGTGTGTGATGACTGCTCAAGTGGAGGTGGAAATCCGGTTTGACAACTGCATGCAAAGCTCTGTCGTAGTTGTCTAGATTCTTAGAAACAAGTTGGTGACGATCCCACAAGATCCTGAGCAGCACGGGAAGTGCACAGCTGTCACCCTGCTGGACCACTAGGGGACCGCCCACAGCATGGAGGCAGTGCTGCTCAGGCCCTGGGGCATGTCGCCATGGCAACACGGGGATGCCCCTGCCGGAGGTCCCCTTGTGGGGGCCAGGGTGCCGGGCTGGTGTGGGGCAGGGGCTGAGGTCCCTGCTTCCACAACCCTACTGTAGTCCCCGCGGGGAGCAGGAGCGTTGCCTTGGAAGCCCGGGACTTTTCCAACCCACTTCGACAGGTCAGGAGAACAAATCTGCGTGTGAACATCCGGTGTCACGGAAGGAAAGTGGCCACAAGGTGGCGGGCCAACTCCTGTTCCCAAGCAGCTCTTTACTGACGGAACCCTCTGTGCCCATCCCGGCAGCCCCACCACGGCCGAGAAGAAGGTGACCAGACAGCCCAAAACACCATTGCAAGCAGGTGAAAGAGTGGTCTGGAAGAGTTTGCTGAGACATGAATTCAGAGAGTAGAAGGCTCCATCTGAGCAAGGGAATCAGGTATCGAGTCAATAGTTTATTACTTTCTGGAGAGAAAAATCATCTCCTAACACAAAGAATTCTCGATCTAGAAGAGGGAGGAAATTAGGTTTGGTTTGACGGGGAAAACATCTAAGAGAGTTTACACTGGAGAATCCTGTGTAAATCCTGACTGGCAGTCACTCTCCTCCCTGGAGTCTGCTGGCTCACTGCAAAATGGACAAGGTAGCAAACGCATAGCACAGAACGGGGCTGGGGTGTCAGGGGTAGGAACTCCCGTCCCCTTCGAGGCTCTGTGAGCTGGGTGACAGTCAAATACATGAGGTAGGTCAACAGGAGAAAATCAAAATTAATGCCAAACATAACGGGAACCCACCCTGATGTGAAATTCCAAAGACAGGGAGGCAGACGGAAGCTTCCGTGAGCTCAGGGGAGGGAGAGGTGCTGGGACACAAAGAGGAGGAAGGACATTAGCAGGAAGGTGACAGGAGATGCTTGGGAATAAAGGTGCCCATTACGCAGGTGGGTTTCCTGGGTGAAAAGGAGCCTGTTAATAGCTCTCTTCCTGTAGGGCAGGCAGTTGAGGGGGAGGGGAAAAGCTTTTCCTGAATCTGCTGGGTTTTGATTGCCTTTAACTCCAGGTAGGCTTCGTGCCAAAGTGGCCCATCAGAGTGGCCTCGCCTCGGCCTCTACAGGAGCACCACTTAAAAGTGGTGTCAGGATAGGGGCACCTGAGTGGCTCAGTTAAGCGTCCGACCTCCGCTCAGGTCATGAGCTCACGGTTCGTGAGTTCGAGCCCCACATCACGGCTCTGGGCTGACAGCTCAGAGCCTGGAGCCCGCTTTGGATTCCGTGTCTCCCTCTGTCTGCCCCTCCCCTGCTTGCACTCTGTCTCGTGCATTGTCTCAAAAATAAATGAACGTTAAAAAAAAAAAGTGGTGTCAGGATAGCACTTCTGCAGGTAGTGGCCAAGCCTGCTGCTGTTATGACAGTGTCCTTCGAGTTAAAACCGCAAACTGAACTAAATCTGGAAAGTGACCTCCTGAAGGCCTGGAGGACGATGGGACGCACAGACCGTGGGAGAGAATGGCAGGGCATGGGGGAAGAAGCAGGTTTCTCGTAGGGACTTTGGTTTTAGGGTAAGGCCTTTCCTGCTGGCAGGGAATCCTCAGTCTTCCCTGCCTGAAGACACAGAGGACACATCCACGGAGTGATGGCTGCCCACAAGGAAGGAGGGATGCAGAGGCGGGCACCCCAAATTCAGTGCATGTACTGTGCCCCAGGTTCTGGCTGGTGCCTGAGCTCTGCACAAAGCATGCTGCAAGCAGCCCGTCTAAGGATGATGAACCCAACTAAGAATTCAGCTTCTGCACAAAAGAGGTTGCCGCTTGTGGGGAAATAGGTTCAAGAATTCTTTATACTTACATAAATGGGTTAGAAAATCATGGGGCAGAAAGCCGCCACCACGGGGTGAAAGCGCCTGAGGTTAGCTAGCAAGACATTGTACGGGGATCATGAGTAACTTGCTGGATCACCTGCAGGAAATTACTTTCCCTCTGGCGCCAGCCAGTATGCTTGGATCACAAACTCCTCTCGTCCTCGCTTTGCTTCTTACACACACAGGTTAATGATTACTGTCTGATTGTTTTCTCCACGTTCACGTGTGTAAGATCTTGTCTTCTTCACCTTCGCCACGTGGGGAGCATCTAGTGAGCTCCATAAATCCAGAGACGAAACCCCTGTTCAGGCTCTTATCTTCTCCCAGACATTAGCCTGTCTTGTATTCAATTCTGTGTCTGCTCTCTTGCTGGACGAGAGAGAACTCCAGACTCATAGTCTTCAACAGCAGTTTGTCAAACTGATTTAATGCCTTTATTTGTTTAAGTCACTAATCTTTGGAAGAAATAACAGAACCCACATCTGTGTTATGCACAATGTCCAATAGGTCCTACGAAACTACCCCAAAATCAAAGAAACAGGAAATGTGCCCTACACACCGGAGAAGACAGAAGGACTCCTCTGTTGTAGTTTGAGTTAACTGCTGTGTTTACATTTCACCATGGAGATCAGGGCTCATCAAGCCCGGGGCCAGCTCTCATGTACCCCATTTTGTACAGCCTGCAAACTAAGCATACCTCTGTAATCCTGGGACGTCTAGCATATACATTCGTCTGTCATCTCAGGAGAGAAGAGATAAAGAATAGGACAGGGATATTGGTGGGAATGGTGTCTGAAAAGTATAAATATTTGGTTAAAAACAGATATAATTCAGAGAATTAAATTTATTGAGCCAAAAGAAATACAAATACAGATAAAATGAATCGTAGGCACATCATCGTCCATCTGGTGAAACCAAGAGAAAATCCTCAAAACAGGAGTATGGCACAGTACCCACAGAAAACCTGCACGCAGAAGGACAGTTGGTTCCGGTGAGAAGCTACGGTCGGAAGACAGCAGGGCTGCTCCAGAGCGCTCACGGAAAGACAAGGTCACGTGCAAAAATCAATGTGCCGCAAAAATAGCCTGTCAAACGAAGACCAAATGAAAGCATCCCCAGACAGAGAAACTAAGGAAATAGCAACAGATCCATATGGCATGAAATGCTAAAGGAAATTCTTTAGCCTCAGAGAAAATGATACAGCACAAAAATGTGAATCTCCAGAAAGGGGTGAATTGCTTTGGAAATGGTAAATGCTGGGCAAGTTTAAAAGACATTTCCTGTAGGTTTTGTAGATACATCGGACGCATTCTACTGTACTTTATTTTACTTTCTCCCAGTGTTTACGATGCATGTAGATAAGGTTGAGCCTCAGATAAAGTTCAGTAGTAGAGACCGTGTGTGTGCGAGGGCAGGGGGCCCGCACAGAACAGAGCCCAGCAGTAGGCACCCCCCAGGGCTGGCTGATGTTGGACAAGGGTGGAAAGGCAATCAAATGGGGGAAAGAGAGCATTTTTTAGTAAATAGTTCTGGAATAATTGCATATCAAGGAAAACATGAACTTGACCCTTCCTCATTCACCCATTTCACAAAAGTTAATTTGAGATGGCTCATCGACATTTAAAGTTTTATGTGAAAATACAGGATCTTTGTGATATGAGGTAGGCAAACGTTTCTTAGGCCACAGAAAACAATGAACATGTTAAAAAATGATAAAGTAACTTTGCCAAAATTGAAAATATTTGTTCATTGAAGATTCCGTAAGACTATGAATAGACAAGCTCCTGATCAGGAGAAAACATTCACAAAACATAGATCTAATGAACAACTAGTGTGCAAAACATATTTTTTAATCTTATACCTAATAATAAAAGGAAAAAACAACCCAGTAAAAAACGGAGAAAACATTTAAATAGAAACTTTACCAAAGAAGATATATAAATTGCCAATAAGCATATGAACAAGAATTCACTTTTACTAGTTATCCGGGAAACGCAAGTTAAGACACAGCAAGTGTGGCGATGGCACCTCCAGCAGGACCAGCACCAGGAGGGGGACCCTGGGGGGCGGGCTCCTGTCAGGAGAATCACGCTGAATGTACACCCAGCCTACCAGCGCATATCTCACTCTAGGTGTTTAACAAAACAAAAGGGAAAAGGATAAAGAATCAGGCACTGGTGTGAACCTGTGAACACTGGGCTGGGTCACTCCCACCTTGACCCTGCAAAGAGCACCCTCTGTCCTCAGGCCTCCCCGCCCCCCGCAACCAGCCTGCGAGCCATCAACTCTGCCACTTGCTGTCCCAGCTGATCTCTCTTCTCACGGAGTCTTCGACGTGTCCCCAGTTTTGTTTTGTGTTTTAGAGTGAGAGCGTGAGTGGGGAAGGGGCAGAGAGAGGGAGGGAGAGAATCCCAAGCAGGCTCCCAGCTGTCAGTGCAGAGCCCGACGCGGGGCTCAGTCTCATGAGCCCCGAGATCATGACCTGAGCCGAAATCAGGTGTCAGACGCCTAACCGACTGAGCCCCCCGGGTGCCCCTAGTTTATCATCTTAAAAGCTGGAGAAACAGCTAGTTGACAGAAGTAAAACTCAAAAGATGCTTTTGCCCCTCCTAATTTAAAAAGTCATTCTATGATTTGGCCACTGCTTTCATAACGATGTCAAGCAACGGGGAACATGAATGTAGACAGGAGGGTCTGCGGCCAAGGCTCAGGGCCATGCTTCCCGCTCTAGGTCCAGAGAACGTTGCTCTGCCAGAGGGAGAGGAGATTTCCACAACCTGCGATCAAGAAAGTCCCAGCTAATAGGATCCCAGAGGTTGCATTTAAAGGGTGGAAAGGGGGTGCCTGGGTGGCTCGGTCGGTTAAGTGTCCAACTTCGGCTCAGGTCATGATCTCACGGTCCGTGAGTTCGAGCCCCGCGTCAGGCTCTGGGCTGATGGCTCAGAGCCTGGAGCCTGTTTCCGATTCTGTGTCTCCCTCTCTCTCTGCCCCTCCCTGTTCATGCTCTGTCTCTCTCTGTCTCAAAAACAAATAAACGTTAAAAAAATAATTTTAAAGGGTGGAAAGGATGTGAGAAGCACAGGAAGGTGTGCATACTGTGCCCAGGAACTCATGGAGTGACAGCTGGAGGGTGGGGATGTCGTGCATCGAGCGCGGAGGACATTCACCTGGGGGAGACCACGCGCTACTGAGGTTTCTGAAAAACATGAGTGGTTACCAACCGCCGCCCTCGCACCCCCTGCCTTACGTATTTTCTGTTGCTGCTCTAACAAACTGCCCCAAACTTAGCGGCTTAACAAATGCATCTTACGTTTTTGGGAGTCAAAACTCTGAAACGGGTCTCACTGGGTTGAAATCAAAGTGTTGGCAGGGCTGGTTCCGCTCGGAGTCTCCCGGGGAGATGATTCTGCTGCCTTCCAGCCTCCGGAGGCACCTGCGTGCCGGGCTCTTCTCCCCCCGCACACTAGCCATGGCCGGTTGCCTCGCTCCCTACATGAAGGCAGCCGTCAGTGACTGTAATCCCATGTGCCACCTACACTCCCCTCCTCTGTGTGAGGGAACACGCTCATCATTTCCAGAAACGAGGGTGGGGGCGTCTTTGGGATTCTAGAAGTAAATTGTGGTATAAAGTGGACGTTCAGGAAATGCAGAGTGGATGCACAGACAGAGGAGACACAGACGTGTAAATGGACACAGTGATTTTAAACACTGCCATCTAAATACAGATGTGGCATTTATAGCCTTACTGAGAAATAGTTTGAGAATATGTCCCCGCACATGGAGAACAGTGGGCCTTGAGTGAGAAATCTGGCCATAAGAGTCAGGCCAGTCTCCACAGAGCACACACACTTACATTACCTGGTTAATGTTCAAATTCCCTAATATTCTCCACGAGACGCCTTTCGCTTCAACCCAGAGCAAGAACTTACAGCTCCTTATACTCGTTAGCAAATTTCATCCTTACCTGTGTCTGAACACATGGTTTCCTCTGCCAGCAGTGTTCTTTTCCTTCTACCCAGCTTACCAGAGGAGTCTCCACTCAGTCTTCAGAGGTCAGCCCTGCACGTGCCCCCGCCTGGTGACGCTTCCTGCAGGCGGTTTCCTTTGGCACCATCACAGCACGCGTCTCCCATGGCGTGGACCGCCTTTTGGCCTGGTGGTGTCCACCATCTGGCCCAGGGCCTGCCCCATTAGCCAATGGCCAGGCTATGAACGACTAGACAAACGTCCCCTGAGTGTCCGCTATGTACCAGAAACCATTGTGGGAAATGCCTCCACACTTTCCATAAACCCAGAGCCAGCCACTGATGGCATGCGACAGATTTGCCATCAAGAGGCATCAGGCACACACATCAGAAAAGCCAAGAGGGAGGTTTAGACTAATGTCTGTGTCACCACGGGCCTCATCCCAGGACATCAGCAGAGGCTGGTCATCTGGCTCTGGCTTCTTACAGACGACCTGTTAGCACATCAAATACCCAAATACCATGTTAGTGTGGCCTAATTTTTAACCATGCTTTAGTGATCATATCTGTTTTGGGTCGACAATATACAATCAAAAATACAGAGGGAAAATCCCCAAACATAACATTGCACTTGTGTGTTTACTACTAGCCAAGATAAAATTTTAAGAAATTCTATAGAAACCTCATGGGGCTCGAGGAACACGGTCCCTTCCATATGCTGTACAATGAGGCTTCCCAAACATGTTCTGGAAAACTGCTGCTTTAGTACCTGCTGGCTCAGGAATAAGGTGGGGTGGGAGGGGACGACTTCAATAATGTGTCATTATGGATTCAATTTTCCCAAGAGAAGACAGTGCCTTAATTTGTTTCCTCAGCTCTTCCCTCCTTGTCTGCGGACACAAGAAGCCCTCCCGGGAGTGCACTTGCATGCGTAGTCCTGAGGGTCTGCACACAAACACAGATTCCAGAAGATCTTCATCTCCAACGACTGAATAAGCTGTCGCTACAGATGTGTTTGGCGCTCTGGTCACAGACATTTTCACGGACAACCTACTAGGTATCAGATGTGCTGGGTGTCAAACAATCAGACAGATAAGACAGGACCAGGCCCTGGAGCGGCTCAGTCTGTGAGAAGGACAGAAACGCGTCAAACCAAGTAGCACAGTTTGGTGTGGTTGTGACCCATGCGGTCACCACTTCCCGAGCACTGAGGTAGGGACGCGTTAGTGGAATACCGAAAATATCAAGTGAAGGTGAGATATAAAATTTGCTGGATTTAATCCATAAGGCTTTCGTTGTCCATAATTATGGAGTTCTCGGAAGCCTGTCGTTAAATGGCTGCAATTTTACACTTGCATTCTATGAGAGAAGAATCGATAAGAACAGATTCGGCTACCCCATAATGCTCGGGGGAAAAAAAAACCAAACTATTTCTCCGTCTAAAATTAAATGGTGTAGAGTAAAGCCTCTCAGTTCAACAACTGTGAACACTCGAAAATTGATTTTGTTGAAAACATGGAAAAGGTGTTCAGGCTCCGCCAGCAGGGCCGAGGCAAGGCGGCGTGCTGCCACCTGCTGGCGCCTGATTAAAATGCGATTCGACCGGGTCCCCGCAGGGGTCTGTTCCAGCCCCGCCCGCAGTAACTCCGGGGAAGGAGGGGCGGGGCGGAGGGCACACGGGGTCACCTCCTGGGGAGATGTAGTCCCAGAACCGGAACGGCAGCTCTGTGTTGAACACACCGTTAGGGATCCCACCTCCAGGATCACGATGCGAGTGGGATTTTGACTCGGTGCAGGGAAAGCTGAGTGCCCCCTGACGATTCCGGGCAAAGGTTAGAAAGTGTCTGAAAAGGGAGCGCAGCGGCAGCGGAGCGGGGAGCAGGGAGAACACCTAAGAAGCAGGAGCACAGAGCGTTCAAAGCAGGCGGGACTTGGCCTAGCAGGTGTTCCTCGAGGTCTCTGGGCGGAGTGGAAAGCGTGGGGAGGAGGGCGCGGGAGCGTAAAGACCCCACGACCCTTGCGGCCGGGACCCGCGGGACCTGCGAGGTCACCGGACGCCGTTTCGGACGCTGCAGCAGCCCGGCTTAAACCGGAGCGCGGCCCTCTGGGTTCAGTGTCGGTTTGATTCCGCCGCTCAGGAACGCACCTGCCGGGAAGCCGTCTCCTCGCGTCCTCTGGCGCCGCCTTGTTCCCGCACGAGCCCCAGAGGCGGGGCCCCTGCGCACTGCGCGTCCTCGCGCCACTCCACCCGGACGGCGGGCGCTGTCTCCGCACGTGGCAGTCCCGGCCCTGCGGGCACACGGTCGCCTTCCGGGTAGGGCCGCGGGCGGCCGCACACACACCCTGTCTCACCCGCTCCTGGTACCGCGTGCCCGCGCTCACCTATTAACCGGGGTCCCGAGTCCGTCCCTGAGGCGCAGGGCTCTGGACACCCCGGTTAACGAACAGCGACCCGAATGCACCTGTAAGCGGAGGGTAGGCAGGGCGTCCCCAGGGCCTTTTCAACTGCGGTCGCCCACAGGCAGCATCCCCCTCACCCGGCTTGTTAGAAAGGTGGAACGTTCGGCACCCCCAGGTGTACTCAGACCCCACGTACATATGGGCCCAGGTGATGTGTGCGCACGCACAAGGTTATCTGCCAGAAACAGTGGGTCCCTCCCAGACCCTGTCCCCCTCGGTTCCCCGGAAGCGCGGATACTCTCCCCTCGGTCCCCCGGGAACGCGGGCACTGCCCCCCCCCCTCGGTCCCCCGGACACTGTCCCCCTCGGTCCCCCGGGAGCGCGGACACCGTCCCCCCTCGGTCCCTCGGGGCCGGCGTCGGAAGCAGGCAGAGACGCCCACTCGCCCCCCGGTTCTCGAGAGCGCCACTGGGTTGAAGGTCTGAGAACTAAAGACGCTCTCGTCCCCTCTCGCCTCTCGGCCCTCTTGGGAAAACACTCTGGGAGCCTAGTTACAATTTCAACATTGGATTTAAAGCCACAGAAAACCGCGAGATGTGGACCTGGCACCGGGCACGGGAGATATCGCGAGATAGCTGGGTCCGAGCAGATTTCGCGACAAGTGGAAATCCCGCGAGAGGGGACGCCGGAGGCGTTCCCTGTGGTAACCGACTGGGGTGGGGACAGGAGACGGTGGTGGTGAGGGTGGGCCTTTCCGGGGACGATGCCTTCCGCCTTCTCGGTCAGCTCTTTCCCCGTCAGCATTCCCGCCGTGATCACGGTAACTCGCTGCCTTCTTGGTCGCCAGCTTGGGTGACGGTTGGTGGGGGGGGGGGGGGAGGGGGGCAGTCCGGGTTTGTTCGCATCCGCCACGGACGCCGACGACACCGGATGGGGTGGGGGCGGGGCCTGGTGGTGGGAGGACCGATCCTGGGCGGGGCCTGGTGGTGGGCGGGACGTTTCGGGGCGGACCTGGCGGGGACTCTTGGGCCGCCCTGGGCTCTAGGTGTGGACGCACCGCGGGTACAGGTGGTGGGGGGACCGCTCCCCAGCGCAGTGGGAGCTCCAGGTGCTGCTCTTGCGCTGTTCTGGACCCCCCCCCCCCTCGCTCCCTTCCCTTTGCCCCCTCCGCACATTGATGGGGACGGGTAGCTTGTGAGCAGTTTACCCTCCGGGGCGTGCAGAAGCGGCAGGGGACACTTAGTCCTGAGGGCTCTGCAGTGTCCTGATGCAGTTCCCGGCCTGGTTTGCTGGGGGCGGGGCTAAGGGCAGGGCTTGGGGGTGAGCTTGCAGGGGAGATCTAGACGAAGGGTAAATCCGAGCATGGTTGGGGGGGGATACGAGCATCTGGGGGTGCAGACATGCCCACCCTCCGGTTGAGGAGACCCGACATGTCAGTGCTATTTGGCGGCCTGGCAGAAAGGTCGGAGGAAATCTAGCAAATTGGGACGGCTCAGATTTCCCAAGGCCTTGAGTGCTAGTCTCAGGAACTCTGTTCTTGCTTGTCATGGGACGATGGTCCTTAGAAGCCTTAAAACATGATTTTATTCAGGCCACAGAAGGGGAAATCCGTGGTGCCCCAGTTCTGCGTGCTCAGACATTAAAGCAGTGACATTTCTCTTTAATGTCTGCGGGTGGCTGCGGTGCAGTCGGTTCCCGTCTCCCTCCTCCCCTTCCTTCCCCAACACCTGCTTCTGGGAGGCCTGTGGGGGAAGGCCCTGGACGCCCTGCCCAGCAGCCCCAGGAGCGCTGGCCTCCCTGACCCAGGAGACGCGACGCCGGGCCCCCACGTGAGTTGACGGTGATGAGTTTCTAGCGATGTGTCTTGCAGCAGACGGACTGGGCGGAGCCGTGGCTCATGGGGCTGGCCGTCTTCCACGTGCTGTGTCTGCTGCTCACGTGTCTCTCAGCCCAGAGGTATAAACTACAGGTCGGGCATTTCCTGTGCTTAGGTGAGTAGAATGCACGAATTCTGTGACCCAGATTGCCGTGCGACGTGACCAGGTGCAGGGTGGGACGTGTCAGTAAGAGAGTGTTCTAGGGAGAGAGGGAAGCGGTGCGTTGGCGTCGCAGAAGTCGTCCTGCAGCGCAAGGGATGAGCGGAGGCCCTGCTTCCTGCCGTCACGTGCTGTCACAGGCGTGTGCACCTCTGGGCCCGCACGAGGTGGTGGGCAGCACCGGCTCCGCGACGCAGTTTCCGACGGAGGTGCGTCGCTGCCGCCCGTGATCCGGACGAGGCAGCAAACCAGCGGAGCTGCGGGACGGGGCCTCGTGCGAGGTGCGGGGGCAGCGCGTAGACCGGGGTGTGCAGGGCCTGCAGGAGGGAGCCACGCAGCAGCGGTGCGGCGCGAGGGCCCCGGTGAACTCCCTGCCGCGAGGACAGCTTGTGCACGGGCCCTGGGGCGGGTCCCTCGGAGAAAGACGCCGGCCTGATCGCGGAGCGGACATGGGAGGAAAACTTGGCAACTCAAGAACTGTGTTGGGTTTATTTTTGAGGGTGAAGAGGGGAGGACTTTGCACACGTGGGGGCAACAGACAGTGTTCTATGTGTGTGTACATCTTCTGTGATTCCTTTGACTCTCAGACCCGCACAGATTGATTTTACTCAGGGCGTGTTATTTGCCACATTTTTACAAGTGAGACACGGAGGGGCTCCCTGCCCCCCAGGTCACTCAGCCCCTGGGTGGCACCGCCGAGATTCATTACCTGGTCAGCTGGCAGAGATGGCGTCATTCCGCCGCCTTCCGTGTCTCAGCCTCCCCCCCCCCCCCCTTTTCTCCTTTTCCCTTGGCTTTCTTGATGTGCCGCGTTGGGTCCAATCCGGAGGGAAGAGTCCAGAGGTTCTAAAGCCGTGGTGTCTTCCGTTTTGTGACTTGGGTCAAGGACGGGAAGGTTCTTCCCATTTTAATTTACCTGAGAACTGAAAGCATCAGACTTTGCCGTTTGCCGCGTCCCGCCGTGTAGTTTTCACGCAGGAACGGTGGCAGCACGCGGTGCTGAGCGAGCTCCGGGTCCGGGGTTGAATAGCCGCGTGCTTCTGCGTCCCGCGCTCCGGGACGGTCACGGTCTCTACTCAGGTAGGCTCGGGGGGCATCGGGATTCCTGCTGCGGCCGCCAGAACCTCTGGGCCCGTCTCTAGCCGGCTGTCCCGTGTGTCCCCGCGGGGTGGCAGTGTGACGGTGGAAGGCACCTAGTCTCGCAGCTCTGGGCGTTCTGTGACTGGGTCACCGTGACCGGGTCGTGTCGGAGCGCGGGCGCAGGCGCACGTGTGCGCACGTGGTTTGCAGGGGCAGACCTGCTTCTGGTCTCTGTGCACTGAGACCTTCCCGTGTTTCCGTCAAGGGGAGGTGTCCTGCCTGTAGTGTGCAAGGGTTACGGTCTTACCTCACGCTGTCTCTAAACTAGAAAGGCCACCTCTCATCAAATTCTTGCTATTCTCTTACATTTATGTTAAATATACCATCGTAAACAGCATGTTTAATTCTGTAGAGATTGGTGATCAGTCGTCATCCGGATCCTGACACGTGGTTTCTCTCTCTTCCAGTGATTCTGGTTTATTGTGCCGAGTACATCAACGAAGTAGCAGCAATGAACTGGAGGTAGGCCGACGCCCTGTGCATGTTGACCGTCCTGGGGAGTGGCACTCTAGAGTGGTCTGTGCAGTGGGAGCATTGCACGCCGACCACAAGACTCCGGGAGCCGCAAGAGAAAACAAGTCGCTGAAGGCCCCGGGGGCCCAAGTGCTTCTGCTCCGACAGGTTTAGGTCAGAGGAACGGCTTATCAGACAGTTTAGGATTTGAAGATTGGTCGATACGGTTCATGACAGCGGGCGACAGTTCTAGGGGCTGTTTGAGGTAGCTGTATTTGCAGAGTAGAGAAAGTGGCATTTTAGAGAGAATTCGGTCCATGCGTGGTCAGGGCGGTGGGTGATGTGTTCTGAGACCTCTCTGCCCTCCCTGGACCTGCCGTGTCCTCTCGAGGCCTCGGGATGTCCTCCTGGCATAAACCCCCGGCCGCCCTCCAGTGATCGAAGCTCCACCCCCTTGCCTGTGGCCTCCCTGGAGCCCCACCTCCTCCCTCTCCACCATGGCTCCTGCCAGCCTCTGTTCCCCGGGGTGTGGAGACCCGCGGGGCCTCACCAGCCATCACTGCCCTCTGCTTGTCCTCTGCCCCCGTTTCCGGCTCTCACATCATCCTGCCTGAGTGTCAGGCCCTGTGTCTGGGTGCAGCTCAGCACCGGCATCCACACGTGTGAGCGAGACACAGCTGTGCAAACCAAGGGCCTTCATCTGGGACCCTCACACGTGTGTCTAGATGTGGCTTTCAAACAACGGTCCACAGGCCGTATCTGACCCACTGGTTTTACGTGGCCTGTGAGCTAAAAATGGTCTTGATATTTCTAAGTGCTAAAACATTCACATTTCTTCAGTGTGAAAGAAAAAAAAGAAAAACTATTAGACTCTCAGCAAAAAGGGGTTGAAGACCTTGCCTCTTGGCCCGGGAAGCATGAATGTGTGCCATTTGGCGCTTTCCAGGAAGTTGCGGAAAGCCACCCTAGGTGACCGTGCACGTTCCATCCCACCTGCGTTACACCTGCTGTCTCTCCAGCCCCCACACGTCCTTGCTCGTCGGGTCCTGAGGACCTGGAAGAAGCCTGTGCCTTCAGGGAATGGCTGTGGCCCCAGCACCTGCTCCTGGCTGCCCTCTGAACCCATCTCCTCAGCCAGACGTACTGAGAAAATCCCCACTTTTCAATGTAAAACAGGGCCCCTTGGGCCTCCCCCGTCTGGACCCTTCACGATGAGACTTGGAAGATGGTCACTGTCCCTTTGGGCCCGCTCCCCACCTTGTAGCAGAAACGCTGTTGTTCATGACAGGGTGGGGCGCGTGGGGCCTGGCCCACCGCCAGTCCGCGGGTTACTTGACCTCAGCCTCCCTCCCCCTGAACCACCTGCTGGCGGGTTTCCAGGACACCAGGCTGCCAGTCTCCTCTCTCAGGACGTCCCTCCTTCCGCTCTCTGCCTTCCTCCTGTGCGAGGGCAGCCGCCCCAGCCGCCGGAGGTCTGATGACCATCAGGAGAGCAGTGCTTCACACTCGGCCCCCATCCAGAGCTGACCCCAGGCACGGCGCTCCACTCTGTACTGGCGCTTCTCCTCCCGGTGACTTTGGCCAGAGACCTCACTCGCCACGCAGATTCCTCCCGAGGTCCTTGACCTTGGAAACAAACCACAAGCGCGGCTCTGTCCCTCACCTCCGGCGCCCGCCCCCACGCCTCCCGAGCGGTGGCCTGCTTCCCCAGGCGCCAGCCCCTCCTCGACCTAGGCCTCGGCACAGCCTCGGCACAGCCACGGCCACAGGCTGGCCACGGCTGGGCCCTGGTGGCTCCCCCAGGTCCCTGCTGGAGTGTCGGGAGCCTTCCTGCAGCCCACGTGCAACTCCATGCTCCTTGGCTTCATTTTTGTCCGGAACATCAGTCACACGAGTGCGTTTTGAGTGTCGTCTTATCTGAACCATCTCCCCTATAGTGTAAGCTCTAAGCTCTGCCTCCCCTGTTCTCAACCGTGACGCCAGGGCTGCTGGCCGGCTCCTCCGTGACTCACTGAGCTAACGGGTTGTTAGGTGCTTTATAAACGGTCGTCCTGCATGTCACTGGTGGCCGCAGACGAGCCCCAGGATACAACCAGCCTCTGCCTAGGGGCAGCTTGAGGGACCCAGCCTGCTGGTGAGAGTTCGAGCAGAGAGCCGGCTGGCACTGTGTCAGAGTAGCTCTGGAGCTCGTGCAGCCTGTGACGCCTTTTGGCCCACGGAAGGCACAGCACGTCCCAGGTGACGTCAAACTCGCCGTTAACCAGAGCGCACAAGTGTTTACTTTGCCCGGCAGATCCGAGGGTTGATTGCTGTTGCCCCCACCGCCCTCTTCCCCAGGCCCCGGGGCTCCTGCCTTCTTCGCCGTGGGCCTGCTGCATGTTCCCTGATGGGGCCCAGTAGGAGCGAGCTGGGAAGGGCTGAGGGTGGGTTCGGTTGTGGGGCAGGCGGTGGAGCCTTAGTCGACGTAAGAGGCTCTCCAGGAGCCTTACGTTAGGGAATATCGCTAAGGACGTTGTTCCGTTATGCCAAGTAACTTTAAATTTCTTCCTGAAACAGGTCATTTTCAAAATACCAGTATTTCGATTCACGGGGGATGTTCATTTCTCTAGTGTTTTCAGCACCGCTGCTGCTCAATGCCATGATCATTGTGGTATGTGTGTTACAGCTTTCTGAGTTCTAGTGTTGTTGATGGATGTGTGTTTTCCAATTCTAAACGTGTCTCAAAATCATTGTTTTTAGATTATGTGGGTCCGAAAGACTTTGAATGTAATGACTGACCTGAAAACGTTACAGGAGAAGAGAAGAGGAAGGAAAAAAAAAGAAGAGTAACACTGGAACAGTTGTGTTGGTTTTCTTATGGACGATGTTTTCCTCTGTTGTGTCAAGGGTTAAAGTGCGCATCGGAGGCGTCCTTACTCGGCCACTCACGTTTGTGCAGAGGGTTCTTTTATCGTGACATCCGTGTTGTAGGGCACACTTTAAAACTGGTTTTTAGGGGCGCCTGGGTGGCGCAGTCGGTTAAGCGTCCGACTTCGGCCAGGTAACGATCTCGCGGTCCGTGAGTTCGAGCCCCGCGTCGGGCTCTGGGCTGATGGCTCAGAGCCTGGAGCCTGTTTCTGATTCTGTGTCTCCCTCTCTCTCTGCCCCTCCCCCGTTCATGCTCTGTCTCTCTCTGTCCCAAAAATAAATAAACGTTGAAAAAAAAAATTAAAAACAAAACAAAACAGGTTTTTAAAATAAACACTAGTCTCCTGTTCCATCTGGGTGTTAGTTAGCCCTGGATCGACCCAGGATGTTGGTGTCTTCCTGTTAAAGTGTGTAAATCAGTAGTGTCTGTGCATAGTTCGCCGAGTTGTCACCTGTACGATTAGCATTCATTGTAAAGCGTTGAAGCAACGTACACATTTTGAAGCAAATGATAAACGGTGCTGTCCGTGCAACGGCACCATCACCGCCTGCATGCGCTGCTTCCCAGGCTGCGGCCCAGCTGGTTCTCCGCGGAGGGGATGTGGCAAAGTTGGTGACATTCTGGGTTGTCATTGGAGGGCTGGAGCCCAGGGTGGTCCCGAGCTAGGGATGATCTGACCCGGCACGTTAGCAGTGCCAGGATTGAGAAGCCCTGGGCCGGAGCAGTCTATATGTGAGACCCTGGGAGCACGGTCCTGAAAAGAGTCAGGCTTGTGAGCACAGGCAGCCAAGGCCCAGGAGGCGAGGCTTCTGTGAAGGGCACACAGTTGGCCCCGGGGCAGAGGAAGTTCTCACAGGAGTTCTAGGAGTTAACGGTACAAAGGCCTTCAAGTCAGGGCTCCATGGAAAGGTTTTCAGGATGCGGGATTAGAAGTAGAAATATTCAGTGACTGTTTAGCTGTTCCAGCTAATAGGTTTTTACAATGATGACAAGATTATAGTCCTTCCTAAATTTCACTTTTGAAAAGTGTGGGTGCTCAGGAACGTGCTAGCACTTGTGTGAGAACAGGTGCACCATTACCTCTTAGCATCTCCTTTGCAGGCTGTCACTCAGGCCTCTGGGTCCTTCCGTAGCTGGAGGGCGACAGGTGAGTAGAGATCCAGTATAGGAAATGCTGCTGGCTCTTGATTTGGGTTTGAAAAAAATTGTGAATAGGTGTCTTAATTTTAACAAGGTTTCTCCCTCTAAACGAAACATAGTCTTTAAATTAAAAAAAAAAAAAAAGTCTATCTGACATTTATATTTAGCAGCTTAAAAGGTGACACTCTGATAGTTTTTATTTTTATTAAAAATTTCTTTTAACGTTTATTTTTGAGAGACAGAGCACAGGTTGGGGAGGGGCAGAGAGAGAGAGAGAGACACTGAATCTGAAGCAGGCTCCAGGCTCCGAGCTGTCAGCACAGAGCTGGATGCAGGGCTTGAACCCATGAACTGTAAGTAAGATCATGACCTGAGCTGAAGTCGGATGCTCAACCGACTGAGCCAGCCAGGCACCCCACACTTTGATAGATTTTTAAATTAAATCTTGAAATTGAAATATATAATGTTTTCCTGGACAATTGTGAACTCTTGGTAGAGAAACAATTTCCTGATTTCTGACAGTTTTAGAAGGGAGTTGATAGGATCTTCTAGACAGAGCCAGTGAAGTTTCTACTATGACGTGTTTTCCAGTTCCTTCCTGGTATGTTTTCTTTTGTATTGAACATAAAAAGTGGTTTCAAAGTAGCATCCGTGTTCCGTCATTTCAAGTCCATTGCACTTGCAGCCTGTGAGTGGGATGCTCCCCATCAGGTGTTGAGTGGTGTCGTGGTCCTGGGACAGCTCAGGCGTCACAGCCCCGGCCCCAGCCCTGGTCCTCAGGAGTAGCCGTGTGAGCTCATGCAAGGCAGAAGGGATGTGCAGGCTGAGCTTGTGCGGGCCCATAGAGGGAAGGGGACACGGCCGGACGTCCGGCCTCACGTGGCTGATGTAAGGAGGCCGCGCTGCGTTTCCACTCCCTGCAATTATTTGGACTGTGCTATGGGACCGTCTGGATGTCATAGTGCAGTATCATGAACATGGTCTGAATTTGATTTTAATGATGTATATCAGCGTGGAAACATGACACGGGGCCTTGTCTTTGTACATTTGTGTGTGCGTATGTAATTTCGGGGGGGGGGGGGCGGTTATATTTTATTTTCACAAACACACAAACCTTTTTTAACTGGTAAGTTCATATTCTGTGCCTTAAAATGCAATTGTTAAAAAGTGTTTTAATTCTCATTGTCATGGGAAGGAAGGTCCTACACGCCAAACTGCCCGCTCCATCCAGAGGACATCGTCCCCTCTGTTTAAGTGAAGCAGACGTTTTACGTGTATATTTGTAAACAAAGGGGGAAAAAGATTCATGATAAAAATATACTTTGCGTGTTCCAAATCTGTGACACCTTCAGTGTCTTTGTTGACACTGACCATATGATTAACTTGATCGACTATATATTTAATAACATATAGTATGGTTTTCCCCCCCTGAAACTGTACATTTGCTTTGGCTTTTCTGTGGACGAAGCAGGAACCCTCAGAAGGTTGGCTCTGCTGGTGTGGCCACGTGGTCCCTCACTAGGCCCTGAGCTTCACGTACCCAGACATTGGCTTTTGTCAGAAAATCAGCGCAGACACAGACACACACATACCAAATAAGGTGACATATAAACCTGCATTATTTATTGTGACAAAGTGGCAAGGACATGGTGACATAGTCTCACCCTTTACAAGAAATTTAAAGTTAAAAACTTTTAGGGGCACCTGGCTGGCTCAGTGAGTTAAGTGTCTGACTCTTGATTTCAGCTCGGGTCATGATCTCAAGGTTATGCAGCCTTCTTGGGATTCTCTCTCTCTCTCTGTCTCTCTCTCTGCCCCTCCCCTACTTGCTCTGTCTGAATAAATAAATAAAACTTGAATGTCAAAGCACTTAAAAAATTTAATTTGGAATCCTTATTGACTAGGGATGCGGACTAAGGAATATCAGTGGAAATGGGTCCAACACTTACAGACACCAAGCCACCTACCCTACCCCGCCAGGCCGTGCCCCCGGGAAGGCCAGTGAGCCTCGAGCCTCGGGTGCTTGGGTCCCCGCCGCCTCTTGTTGACCTCACGTGTCTTCTGTGCTGTGCATCTCACTTCCTGGAGCCGAGGACGTCTCACGCTGCATCTGGTGACACTGCCTACGTCGGTGCCCTGTTGGCAGTGGTCACGGCTTAACGTTTGTTTCATGTCCTCGGCCTCGCCCCCCGCACTGCCTCCTTCCAGCCTCCAGAGTGGGTTCAGAAACGGTCCGCGGATGGCATTCGGGCCCGCGTTGTATGGTGAGCCCGGGACGGCCGTCCCCAGACAGGGACGGTGACTTGGCCGCCTCCGCCTGCAGCCCGTACAGCAGGCCCACCCTGTGTTGTGTGTCTCCTCTCCTGCTGGGGACCCCCGGGGACCGCTGGTCCCCGCGCTACGGGTCCGGCCTGGTCCCCAGCTGAGTTTATCCATCTCGGGGAGCCTGGGCGTGTCTCCCCGGGCCGAGCCCTGCCCACCGCTGTGAGTCCGCTCTTCCTGAACCTTCCATGCAGGGACTCCAGCTTGCCCTCATCTGCTTTGCTGTTCTTAAATGACCTCTGGTGTATTTGGAATGGAAGGAGATGGTCAAATGTCAGTTCGCTGCCCCTACAGTTTTCCTTAAGGTCAATTTTTTATGAAGTATTTTTTCAATTCCTTTTATCATGATCACATTTCAATATGTACGTCATTTTCAATGACTGCATTGTAACCAAATCACTAGTTCAATCTGCTTAACCAGTTACTGGTACTGGAGATGCAGAGTTTTTCTGATTGTTTTCCTAACTTAAGCAATACAAATATCTACAACTTCCGAGGCGTACTTTTACATGTTAGTTATTGATGTGGGGTAAAGCCTGCAAGTGAAATTAAGTCAAAAGATAAACGTTTTATTGCAATTGATAAATATTGCTAAGCCAGTCTTCAGGAAGCATAAACCAGCATCGTTTGCACGTGTTTCCTTGACCCTGTTTACTCTAGCTGGCAACATTAAAAGAATACTCTTCTGGTGAATAAACACGAATTTATCTCATTGTTCTAATGTGCATTTCCTTGGTTACCAGAGAGGCTAACATTTTGCAAATGCTAATTGACATTTTGCACTTTGGCAGACTAATCTATTCATACTACGATATTGCCTCTTAAAAATTGTTTCTAATTTCATATATTTATTAACATTAACATTATTAAAATATTTAACATATTTAACATAATTAACATTATTGATTATTAAAATTAATAACATGTAAGGCAAAATGTCTTTCCGGTTTGAAGTTTGATTTTCGCCTTTGTTGTAAGAGTTTAGAACTGTGAGAAATTCTTGTGTTTTCTGTGTTGACTGGTGCAGCTGCGAAGGGCTGGGACTTCACCCTCACTGCAAGCCAACGAGGCCGCCACGCATCCTGGAAGGAGCGTGACAACAAACAACAAGGAAGTTGGTGCAAAGCAGTTACTTTCAGTTTTACTTATTTATTTATTTTGCATAGATTTTGGCTAATGCCAAATGTTTTGGGGGTTTGTTTCACTGACTTACACAAACTTGTATTACCTGTGAAGTCACGAAGACCAGCCCTCCACTCTTGACGCTCTGGTCTGGAAGTGCTTACTCATGTCCGAAGGATTAAACCAAAGTAGTCAGTCCGATTCATGTCAAGTCAATGTTTTGTGAGATTATGTGCATTTAATAGTGAAAGTGGCAATTAAGGAAATAGTGAATTCAGACTATTTATATTTTGACATGTAAAAGTTTAGCCAAGAATCCCTGAAAACATACTTGGGGTATAATATTATAAAGATGTACGTTTTTGAAATATATTTGGTGGATGCTTGTGGGATTTGTCTTTTTTTTTTTTTCCCAACATAGTGTTCGGCCTGAATCCCCCTGAATCCCTGCTTCACTTGCTTCTGTGGCTGGTCACCTCTGGCGTGAGGAAGGGGCCACGTGTTCCTCCCGCCGTGGGGGTGCCTGTGACAAGCAGCCTTGGAATGTTTACTCCCTGGAGTGTCCACTGAGCAGAATAACGGAGACATGGAGGACGACAGAGGTGGAGAAGACTGATACGGTTGGATTTCATGTTCATGGCGCCCTCACGTTCGCCCTCCGGGAGAGCCTTCCAGAGGCCTTGGGGGTTCTCCACGCCCCATCCTACCAGTGAGATGACCTCCTGTTGACAGCAAGTTGCCTGCACACACTGCTGAGATTCCGGAATAGTCGCTGTGCCACGGCTGCGGGATTAATTCCCCGCGTTAGCGCCTGGTGGCTGTAAAACTGTTCATGAAAACGAAGTGGTTTTGAGAATCGTTTGCACGTCTAGCAGTGGACTCTGGGTAAAGACACCTGCGCCGAGTCTTGCCGTGTTAGAAGACTCCTCCCGCATCAGAAAAAGGTTTTAAACACTGCTTCCCATGTTCCCAGAGACTTGCTCACAAGACTATCAAGGACATAAAATAGCATTCTGTGGGAGACGAGGCCTGGAAGGAGAGTGTCTTTGGAGTGGGAGGGGTTGGTTTGACTTCTGACTCTCGGGAACTTGCTAGAGAGGCAGTGTCGGCCAAATCACTGAGTTTTTTCTGAATTTGTTTCCCCTTGCGAATAAAATGTGTATTAATGCGTGCCGTACTCATTTAATAAGATGACGGCAAGCATCAAAACACACGGCAGGCGTTAAATTTCCCTAAAGCGCATGGACAGTAGCGGCTAGCGGGCTGGCGATAACTTGGTATCGATCTAGTCCTAAGACTCACACCCAGGACGGGACACATCCAAGTGTCAGCTCAGCCCAGGAGCCCAGGGAGAGAAAGACGTGTGTGCAAACAAGTGCACGAGGGACGTGCCCCCCTCAGCAGCCATGTGCTCTGCGCGGCCCGTTTCCTAAGCTGTGAAACAAAAATGTCAAAACGTGGAACCCGTCTCTCCTCAGGTTTGCAAACTTATTCTCAGGCGAGGAAACGTGTATTTTCACTAACGCCGCCAGAGGGCGCCAGGGCAGCAGGCCAAGTGCTCCAGGGATGCGGGGGCCAGGCTGAGGCTTCTCCAAAGGGAACAGACCAAGAATTATGGTGCTTTGATTTCCTGTCTTCATTTGAACTAAGCTGACCATGTCCAAATTATGTTGTAAAGTTAATTTTTACTTTGTCAGAAGCAGACTGGACAAAGACACACACACACACACACACACACACAGCAGAGAACAAAAGATGCCCACACCAGTGTGCGTGCTTGCCCAGGCCCTGGACTCCATTTGAATTAATAAACACATACTTAATTATAATGTAATCCAATGGAACACTTTTTAAAGATTAAGTTGCAGGAAGAGCATGCCAGGCGGGTGCCAAAATGCTCAGGTGGCTCGTCACGGCCGGCACGTGAGGCACGGAGGTGTGCAGATCGGAGGTCTGGCCCTCGCCCTGCAGAGCTCAGTCTCAGGAAGGCATTTTAATGATTAATTTCCGTTGGAAGCTGCAGGGAGCATCTTGGTCACTTGTTTCACATCTGGGCCGAGTTCCCCGTGCTGCTCCGGAGACACGGAGGAGAAGCCTGTGGGGACAACTGGCCTCGTCCTGGACCCCTTCCGGCTCCCTGGACCCTCCTGTGTCGGCTCCCATCTGGGCATCCTCACAAACCAAGCAGCATCAGTTCAACACATAAACGATGGGTCCAGCGGGGCCCCAGTCCTAGAGGGCCAGCTGCGGACTTTGTCCTGTGCCTGGAGCCCTCAAACGTCGCAGACCTCCCGCCTTAATGTCGGTCTGTTTCCTCTCACAGCTGCTTGCACGTTCACTGCCGGACTTCACACAAGTGTACGATGGCATGCATCATTATTATATATGTATTAAATACGTATTTTTCCACTGCCCTAAAAATCATCTGTGCTCCTGACTTCCATCCCCCAACTCCCAGCAATGACTGATCTGTTTCCTGTCTATACAGTTTCACCTTTTCCAGATTTTCGTATAGCAGGAACCATCAAGTGCACAGCCTTTTCGCGTTGGCTTCCCTCACTCAGTAACATCTGAGATTCCTCCTTGTCTTTTCGTGGCTTGTAGCTCATGTATTTTTAGCGCAGAATGAGATTCCGTTGTCTGGATGGACCACAGTTTGTTTATCCGTCACCTACTGAAGGGCGTCTTGGTTACTTCCGAGCTTAGCAGTTGCGAATAAAGCTGCTGTGAACATCCACGTGCGGGTTTCCACGTGGACGCAAGTCCTCACCTCCTTTGACGGAATTCCAAGGAGTGTGATCGCTGGACCGTCTGGTGTTTAGTTTTGTGAGGAGGCTCCACACTGTCTTCCAAAGGGGCCGCACCATTCTGCGTCGCCTGCCACCTGCCATGAGGGGGCGTTCCTGCCCCACGTCCTCGCCAGCACCTGCCGTTGTCGGGGTTCCGGATTGTGGCCATTCTCACGGGTGTGCGGTGGGGCCCCGTGTGGTTTTAACTTGCGTTTCGCGGACGACGAGTGAGGCATCTGCTGCCTTTGTCTCTTCGCTGGGGAGGTGGGTGTTCAGATCTTTTGTCCATTTTTATTTATTTTTTAAAAATTTTTCTTAAGTTTATTTATTTTGAGAGAGAAAGAGTGAGCAGGGGAGGGGCAGAGAAATAGGGAGAGAGAGAATCCCAAGCGGGCTCCACCCTGTCAGAGTGGAGCCCAATGTGGGGCTTGAACCCATGAACCGTGAGATCATGACCTGAGCCGAAACCAAGAGTCGGACGCTTCACTGACTGAGCCTCCAGCTGCTCCAACCTTTGTCCATTTTTAAGTTGGGTTATTAGTTTTAAGACTCTCGTGTATTTTGGATGACAGCCCCCTATCGGATGTGTCTTTGACAATTGGTTTCTCCCCGGCTGTGGCTTGTTTTCTCATCTCTTGACGGTGTCTTTCACAGAGAAGTTTTTAATTTTAACGAAGTCCAACTTATCAATTGTTGCTTCCACAGACTGGACTATTGGGATTGTATCCAAGAACTCAACCATTGAGTTGTCTTCCTCCCCTTCCCTCTGATGAAATCTTGGGGTTCAGAGCAAAAATGTTACGAGGAACAGAGAATCAGAAAACAGACCTAACGTCAGAAGAGGCCTCATGTTGGCTGCTGAGTGGTGTCAGGGAAACAAGAGAAGGGAAGGAACGGAGAGGAGAGGGCATCCACAGGTGGGCAGTCTCAGGATGGCCTGGTCTTGACTCCCAGACCCCATGCGTCACTTACAGACGCAGTAGAGCACGTGGGTGCTTTTCTTTCCACGGTCAGTGTCTAAGTTTGCATTTCAAAGTATAGTTTACGTTCTACAGATGTCAGTATTTTTTTCTAGTCCTTTAGAAGATTTTCCGATGTAAAATCAGCCAGAAGAAGACTAATAGAATTGAATCTGGTGGATTTGAAAGGACAGTCAATCAGGGGAGATGGTGGAGGACAGAGTGTGTGATTTGTAGGACGACTGAGTCGTGATTGAGTGGAGTCTGACAGGAAAGCTCCCAGGACACAAAAGCTCTATCTCCTGGTCCCCCAAATGAGAGAAACAGAAGGTTGTGTGTCAGTCACGCTCCCTGGGGCAGCAGATCCCCAGCCCTGGAGTCTTCCAGACGCCAGAGTCAGGGTTTCAAGGCAGTGACAGGTGCGTTGATTAATGACCAAAGATCTTCTATAGGTTTTTCCCAAGACTCAACTTAAAAAAAAAAAGTTTGGTTTGGTTGTTTTGTCACAGTAACTAAGAAATAATGAAATAATCATGGCCAGAAATTTGGAGTTGACATGTGAACTAAAATGTAGTGGCAACCCAAACTCTAAGTTCAAGAGAAAATAATGCTTATCTGTTGCAGCACATCAAAGTTTAGCTTGTTTTTTTCTTGTTTCAGACCCTTTGTTGAAAACATCTCTGTTTTTAAGAAGACTTTTATGGTCTTTATTTATTATGTAGGAGGCTGGCATGTTCTCAGTCCTCAAAAGACAGTCTGTAACTTCGGAAGCTTCTCCTGTTGGCTTTGTGTTGTCTTGTTCACCAAGCACATTGTCCCCCTACGGTCACCTGTCCTTTGAGGCCATCGGGATGGTCCAGGCTACCGCGAGCTTCAGAGGGCACAAAGAGAAGACTAAATACACACATATATGTAACAAAGGCTCAATTTTTTTCAATTTAAGTTTATTTTTATTTATTTTGAGAGAGAGAATGCAAGCAAGTGGGGGGGCAGGGGCAGAGAGAGAGGGAGACAGAGGATCCCAAGCAGGTTCCGCACCCTCAACACAGAGCCCGACTCGGGGCTCGAACTCACGAACTGTGAGGCTGTGACCTGAGCTGAAATCAAGAGTCGATGCTTAACCAACTGAGCCACCCAGGCACCCTAAGGCTCTATTATTTTTAGCACTCCTATACTATACTTGTGCTAAGTGTATTTCGATATAAAGCAAGGGGACAGAGTTAAGAACAAATATTTATTATTTATTATGGGTGCTGGGATGGTGTCCAACCAGGTAGATTTAGGAAAACCTGCAGAGCCACCGCGGACCCTGGATAAGGTGACCTGTGTCCCACCTGGGGCAGGGGGGTGGGCGGGGGATGGGCAGCGAAGGCAAAATTCCCTGTGTCACTGTCCAAATGTCCTCTTCATGTAAAGACACCTGACCTATTGAAGTAGGGCCCACCCTCGTGACTTAGTCATCTCTTCAAAGACCCTGTCTCCAAATAGGGTCACACTGTAAGGTACTGGGGGTTAGGACTCAACATAAGAATTTTGGGGACACAACTCAGCCCCATAACAGATCTTACCTCACAGGAAACCTAAAAGTGAACTCTAGTGGCTCAAGGACTCAGGTGTGAAACTTGAAACACTGAACATTTTGGAGAAAATACCAGAGAATAGCTTTTTGACCTTGGTGGAAAAAGAAATTTTCTACACAAGATAAAAAAAATCTGTTAACAATAAAGGATAAATTTATAACATTGACTACATTAATATGAATTATAATACAATATAATATATTCATAATATGTATATATTATGAATCGAAAGGTACCTCAAAGAATGTGAAAAGGCAACACAGGCCGGGAGGAGATGGGCAACTTGGTCCCGGTCAGAGTTCGCAGAATTGCCACGGACCCACGAAAAGGTGGCAAACAACCTGTCGGAAAAACAGACACGGCCCTTGGAGAGGCATTTCCTGGGGGAGCTCAGTGGTTATAATCGGCATGTGGAAGTCCCTGGCCAAATGGTAATTAAAATTAGAGACATTCAAACGCGCACAATTAGGCACGTCCTGCCCTCCGCAGACTGGCATACGTCGCACAGGAAACATCCACATGGGGGGCGAGGGGCACGTCCGCCCACGGCCGCCATGAGTGTGCGTGTGCCGCACCCCGGAGACACCTCGACACGTCCCCACCAGGGACGAAGACGGGGCGCAGACCGGACGGCTCTCTGGGCGTGCCCCGAGGGGGACGCTGTGTCTAGCGGCCTTGCTCCCGTCCCCTGCTGGAAGGAGACCAATGTCCATCGGCATAAAATGGGTGAATTCTATTCTATGAAACGTAGTACTATTCAGCTGTAAGCTTCAACAGTGTTAAATTTCAAAAATTTTTTTTTCAACGTTTATTTATTTTTGGGACAGAGAGAGACAGAGCATGAACGGGGGAGGGGCAGAGAGAGAGGGAGACACAGAATCGGAAACAGGCTCCAGGCTCCGAGCCATCAGCCCAGAGCCTGACGCGGGGCTCGAACTCCCGGACCGCGAGATCGTGACCTGGCTGAAGTCGGACGCTTAACCGACTGCGCCACCCAGGCGCCCCAACAGTGTTAAATTTCAAACGCAAAATGTGAGTGACAAAAGTGACAGAGAAACTTATGCCTGTACTTTCATCTGCAGAAAGTCAAAACACAAGTGAAATGGGACATTATGTATCCCAGGGACGCACGCATGCCTGGTACGATCAGGAGGAAAAGCGAGCTCGGGTTCAGGGTGTTACTGATTCCCCGGTGCAGGCGAAGGGGTGAGACCACGGGGGGGCGGTGTTCACGTGTGACGCGTTCTTTCTTCGGCTGGGTGGTGGGTACGTGGATACTTATGACAGGATTTTAAGTGGCCTCTGCCTGTTGTTATTCTAACTAGAAGTTTTAATAAAAGGTAAAATGGGATTCATAAAATAACTTGGAAACTATGACGTTTAAATGCATCTAATATTTATAATGTTTATATTCATTGATGACCATTTTCTACTGTATCCAATTAAGTTACCTACTAGATGCAAAACAAAGAAGAAAAGGAAAAACAAACTGGGCCGGCCAAATGGCTTGGTCCGCAGCAGGGACATAAACGTAGGGTTGGAACTCACTAGACTCTGAACTGAATGCCCAACGGGAGGAAGACGGGGCCTCGGCTGGGAGCCCTCACAACGGGGAAAGCGGTTCTGTGCCCAGCGCACCCTTCTCATCACTGCCTCCACGTCCACGGTCACCCGCACACGCGTCATTTTCCATTTCCCCGATCAGAGGAGAGCGCCTGTCCCCCTGAATAGACACACCTTCCGCTGGGTCCCAGGCCCATCCTCACTGGGGCCAGGCTCCTCCCTGTGGCCTCCTTCACCTTCACTCAGCAGATTCAGCTTTCCTGCACCATCGCCTCGTTTGTGGGCCCCTGGGACCCCCAGTCTCTTCCTCGGTCCAGGCCCTCTCCTGCCAGCTCCCCTATGGTTAAGTAGCTAAAACTTAATTGCCCAGCACAACAGTGAATTTCATTATGAGAAACACCTCATCTGGGGCGCCTGGGTGGCTCAGTCGGTTGAGCGTCCGACTTCCGCTCAGGTCGTGATTTCATGGTTCGTGGGTTCGAGCCCCGCGTCAGGCTCTGTGCTGACAGCTCGGAGCCTGGAGCCTGCTTGGGATTCTGTGTCTCCCTCTCTCTCTGCCTCTCCCCCACTCATGCTCTGTCTCTCTCTGTCTCTCAAAAATGAATAAACGTTAAATTAAAAAAAAAAAAAGAAACACCTCATCACATCACATACAGAACACCAGGGAGGCAGGTACTATCATTGTCCTGTTACCTCTGTTTCCTGAAGTTCCTCATTGAGAGACCTGAGGACGGTGGGAAACGGCAAACGCAGGCTAAACCTGAGGCCAGAGGGCACGAGCTCTCCCGTGATGCCCTCCTCCTCTTCCATAAATTGTTTTGATAACGATTCGTGACCCAAACTAGCAAGATGAGGCCGATTGAAACGTGATGCAGTTTTTTGGAGACGCCCACAGAACACGCGGGGTGAGCCCTCGCTCCAGTATCCCGCCAACGCGAGGGGCGTTTCCCCCACATCCCGCCAGAGCCGGCCGGTGCTCCCTGCCGCGTGCATGTAACACGCTGGACCCTACGGCCTCGGCAGATACGAACCTGCTTCCGCCCAACTGCAAACGTGCTACGAGTTTCCAGTTCCCTTTCTCTCAAAATCCTGGACAATACACATATCTAAAACTGGAGCACGAAGTGGAAGGCGACACACAAGGGCCGGTCGGTCAGCACGATGGCTTCGGGGCCGGGGGTGGGGGGGAGGTCTGCCGAGGAGACGGGGCGCAGTTCCCCGCGCGGCCACTGGGCGGGTTAACACGTTTACGTATACGCAGCAGGTGTGTGGAATTTTGCTGGGAGATGAAAGGGAATGGTCTGCTTTAGCACTTGTATTGGTTTATATTCTGCAAAACAAATACCACAAGTGGGACTGCAGAGCACACGCGTGTATTAGCTCGGGGTTTCTGCGGTCAGAGGCCGTGCTGTGTCTGCGGGGCCCAGGGGCCCTGGAGCCCCGGGGCCGTGGCAGAGCTGCTCTCCGGGATGGAGGGCCGAGCCCTCAGCTCTGAGAGATAGACCTCCAGTTAGTCCTTGCCATGTGGCTGTCTCCTCAGCATGGGGTCTGCTCCCCCACGGCCTGCACGGCCCCACGGACTGCCTCTTGTCCCGCGTGGGCTCTCCTGATTAGGTCTGGACCACCCAGGGTAATCTCCCCCGTGGACTGACTCCAAGCTTGCTGATTAGGAGCCTCCACGAAGTCTGCAGTCTAAGCTAGCCCGGTCCTGGCTGTGATGGGGCCGTGTGGCAAGGGCCACGTGGGGTGTGGATGTTGGGTGGGCCTCCGCGTCCGGTCAGAATCCTGCCCGCCGGTGAGCCTGCTCCCACTGAAGTGGCCATCACAAATATCATTTGGCTTGCTAATGGGAAAAATAAATGGCCGTTTCCTTGAAAACGTTTCTGATTTTAGTGGTTTCACGCGCACCGCAGTTTAGCATTTTCGGTGTATTTCTGCCAAAGACAACTTTGGAAAAACTACCACGACGAGTCGGGTAGCCCACGGTGTGCACACTCACAGGCAACCCCCGGGCCCTTCAGACAACATGATGCATTAACTGTTTCCTGTCCTGTAATTCCTAACTAGGAAAACCTGTGTCTGAGGGACGCGTCCACTTTCCGCTGGCCTCAAATCGAGCGATGGAGGGAGGTCACTGTGGTGGAGCCGGAAATCCCAGCAGGCGCACCGGGAGGTCAGAGAAGGCACGTCCACGGGGATGCCCGGAGCTGGGGCGCACACCATGCGCCCGCTGCCGAGGGAGCGTGACGCTCAGAGCCATCCGTGCCCCTGCTCAAGGTCACGTGTGCCCCCCCTCCCCCGACGCTTTCTCGGGCCCGATGCCGCCCGCTGCCCCGTCCACCTTGGGGTGGAAGCTGGCCGGAGGAGGAAGGGCGGGTCTGGGTGGGACCTAACTGGAGAGAAGCAGATGTGGTGGAGAAACTTCCCACCAGAGGGAAGCGAGTGAGCGAGTGATCGCGGGGTCCCCGCGCCCAGGAACTGGGCTCACGGGGACCTGAGTGGTCACAGCGGAGGCTCCGGCTGGTCAGCAGCTTGGCTTGGACATCACTCAGGTTTGGAAACACAAAGCTTCACCAAATGCTGCCGTGCTCTCAGCGCAGCATTTCTTCGCACGTGGAAACCGGCACAACCCGAGGAGATCACATGAAAGATGGCAGCGTGGAGGGGGGCTCGCCCGCCGCCCGCGTGGAGGCTCAGACGGGGGGGCCTGCCTGCCGAGAGGCCGCGGCCCCACTGCCGACAGACTCGAGTCGCAGACCTTGACGCCGAGGGCACCTGCCTCCTCGCTCGCTTCAGAGCGTCACCGCCTTGGTGTTGCGCTTACGTCCCAGCCCCGCCGGTCACCGGCAGAAACGGCTCCCTGGACTCGGATCGGACGGGGGCCGCGTGGGCCCCGGGGACAACGGCTTTTAACCTGCTTTGTGGCTGTTCTGAGCACGCGTCTCCTGGGTCCTGAAGTGGGAGGCCAGCTACCTCAAGATCATCTGTTGTTCACGGACACCATCTCTGTCCCTCGGACACTAGGTCCGTGTCCCCGTCCCTCGGACACTAGGTCCGTGTCCCCGTCCCTCGGACACTAGGTCGGTGTCCCCGTCCCTCAGACACCAGGTGTGTGTTTCCCCATCCCTTGGACACTGTGTGTGACCCTGTCCCTCGGACACTAGGTGTGTGTTCCTGTCCTTCAGACACTAGGTCTGTGTCCCTGTCCCTTGGACACTGTGTGTGTCCCCGTCCCTTGGACACTAGGTGTGAGTCTTTGTCCCTCGGACACTAGGTGTATGTGTCCCCATCCCTCAGACACTAAGTGTGTGTCCCCATCTCTTGGACACTGTGTGTGTCCCTGTCCCTCGGACACTAGGTGTGTGTGTCCCCGTCCCTTGGACACTGTGTGTGTCCCTGTCCCTCAGACACTAGGTCTGTGTCTCTGTCCCTCGGACACTAGGTGTGTGTCTTCAACTGGCATTTCCTCACTTACTGGAGTTTTTGTTGTTTTACGTGAGATCCCTCCAGCCGACTGCAAAACCCTTCCTTCCATGCATAGGAAGCAAATCCCACGGTGCAAACAGCCATGTGGAGAAATGGGAAATCAGGCCTGAAGGAGGGCCCGGCCCGCTCCGTGCTGGAGGCTCGTCCTGTGGGGCTCACTCTGCCCGGGTTCAAGCTCAGGGGCGCGAAGACCCACGCGGCTCTTGGCAGTGGCGCTCTGCTGGCCGGGCGTGTGCTGGGTGCCCCAAAGGGTTTTTCTGAATTAAAAAAAAAGTCTGCTGGGGCGCCTGGGTGGCGCAGTCGGTTGGGCGTCCGACTTCAGCCAGGTCATGATCTCGCGGTCCGTGAGTTCGAGCCCCGCGTCGGGCTCTGGGCTGATGGCTCAGAGCCTGGAGCCTGTTTCCGATTCTGTGTCTCCCTCTCTCTCTGCCCCTTCCCCGTTCATGCTCTGTCTCTTTCTGTCCCAAAAATAAATAAACGTTGGAAAAAAAAAAAATTAAAAAAAAAAAAAAAAGTCTGCTATGTAGTTCAACTCGGGGTTTTTTGTAAATGCGAATCACCCGGTCCTTTGTGGAGAGCAGGGTGGCGGAGAGGGGTGTCTGGGGCAGGGCAGAACCACAGGATGGGGTCGGGCTGGGCAGGTGAGCCCCTCCCCCAGGACAGCCCAGCCTCAGCGGCCAGCTCCCACTATGAGGGCGAGGGCTGCCTGGAAGGGTCTGCTCCCGCACCAGGTGAGCTGAGTGGTTGCTGGAGACCTTGGAAATCTACCCCTCCCCCGGCAGTCAGAGTGAAAGCGTAGATCAGGTGTCCCTTGCCCTCTCCAGAGTCGCCGTTTTCCTCACTCCCCGCTCCCAAGGCAGTGACGCTTGGGGACTCTTCTGTCCCAGCCTCTGAAAAGCAACGTCTGTGCAGCTATTCCCTGAAAAGGAAAACAGACTCTTAAGTTCAATTTGTCAAGTTCCTTTAAAAACTGCTGCAGGTTGAGTGGCCTGAACGCCCTGTCATATGGCATTAATTTAGATTATTACAGCTCTGTAATTGACCCCTACTTTATTGGCAATGTCTGACTACGCCCACCCCCTTGAGTTGCAAATATTTTAGAATCAATTCCAGAAAATCACTTCCCAGATTTCTGGCTACGACTGGTACTGATTTCACTGCATCTACCCAATAAACAGGATATTTTGAGTACTTGACTTTCCCGTGGTTTGGTGCCACGTAACGCGGGGAGTGGAGGCTCGTGGCAGGGGGGCTCGGCATAAGCAGTGCAGGGAAATCATCCTCAGCCACGTCTGTCTCCATAGACGGGTCGCTAGAAGACACAGCTTCCGAGGGAGCTCGTGGCCGGAGTTTGTCATCCGTCACGAGCACGGATGCTCGTTCAGGCCGCCGTCAGAGCCCTGGGAGATGCAACTGCCGGCCACACCCAGGCTGCAGGGTCACTTGCTCCACGTGGACGGTCTCCCAAATGGTTAGGGACAGAGAAAGCTCCAGGTTTCCTCTGACTCTGCCACGTGGGGGCGAGGAACCACCGCCCTCTGTGGTTGCATCGAGGGTTGGGAGGAGGTGCCCGACCAGGCTCACCTCGGTGCTGGGCCTCAGTCAACCTTCCAGACCGTCCAGGGTCGCACTTCTGTCACTGCGGGTGGCAGATGTGTGATCGGCACCGCGGGGCTGTGGGTCTGTGCAAGGGGCGGCCCTGCGGGGACGGGGCCCGTTGTCGCCTCTGGCTTCTGTGAACATGCAGACCCTCGGCCCGTGTGCCATTCGCTCTGGAACGAGTCCCCGGGCCCGGCCACCAGGAGGCACATCACGTCAGCCGCAAGTCCCCGTATCCGCTGGCTGTCCGGTCAACCCCACACGACCCAGCTCAACCTCTTTTCCAAAGTTCCTGCTGTCCCAGGGCTTTAACTCTTAAACCGTGGCCCCAAATCCCAGCCAACTGCTTACACCCAAAACAAGAGTGATGCTTAAACACTGGCCCTCTGTGCCCTTCCAGAGCGGGTTAGCCTCCAGACCCTGCAGGCCTGTTTCTCTCCACCCTCTGTCCCATCTGCCCCCAAGGGACCTCTCTCTTCCCTCCACCCTCCAGGAAAGCGCTCCCTCCTTTGACTGCACTTGAATTGACCCTAAGTTGAGGAAGGTGGCCCAGGCGGTCTTTCTAGGCTCATTCTCCAGGAATCAGCCTCGTTGGGCTTTCAGCGAGTCAGCGGAGACCCCACATCGTCACGTGCCTTTGCAAGAACGTGTCCCCGTCTCCACACATTTATCTCTAATATCCGGGTACGTGTCCCTTCTTCCAAGCTTTCCCTCCGTGTCTGCCTCTTCCCCTTCCAAGCTATACCGCCGGCCACCAGCACCAGGCACTCCACAAATATTTATCCCTGAGTGACACATACACCAATGTCACAGCATTGGGGAGGACACGTTGAAGGAAACTGGAGGCCTTAGACCTTTACATTCATAAGAAAGGTAGCACATCAGGCCAAGTCAGAGTGGAAGCCGTCTGCTTCATTGCTGCAGACAGACCAGAGTGGCCCATTGTCCTCAGTCCCGTGACTCCGAAGTGCCTCAGGTTGGAAGCCTGGACCACTGCCGGGAGTCTCCGCTTCCTCCCGTCCGTCCCGACAGCCGCGGATGCTGGTCCTGACCTTCAATGCTCCAAGTCCCCTCTATTTGGATCCTAGGCAGATCCCAGGGCCAGGGAGCCAGGCACAGGCTGGGAAAGCCAAGCGACAGGTTTCGTTCCAACCGCACCCGGGCCCTCGCGGCGGCCTCGGGAAGGACACCTGCCGAACGGCCATCGTGGGGGACGTCTTCCAGGGGCTCTCGTGGCCTCGGTGCTGACAACCTCCGCTAGGTGGCTTTCCTTCCTCCCCCACCTTCTCGGGCCGCCCCATGCTTCACTCCAAACTGGCTCTCAGCGCCCCAGCTGTCCAGCTGCTCTCTGCTTCTGACTTTTTTTAAAAAGTTTATTTATTTATTCTGAGAGAGAGGGAGGGGTGGGGGCAGAGGAAGGGAGAGAGAGAATCCCCAGCAGGCTCCTCACCATCAGCACAGAACCCGACGCGGAGCTTGGACCCACCGACCGCGAGATCATGACCTGAGCCCAAATCAGGTCAGACACTTCACCGACTCAGCCACTCAAGCACCCCTGTGTTTCTGATTTTTAAAAACACTTCCTGTCCTTTCACCGGAGTGAAATTTCAATCATTCTTAACCTAATTCTTGGCTGGTTGGTTTTTTGAACTTCGGTAAAATACTCAACCTCTCTGACCCTTAGTTTCTGTTGGGAGGAGGGATGGGTAATGCTTGGCCACAGAGTGGCTGGAACAATCACAGAAAATCATAGGGAGCATACATTTTATTTGGGGCCTGTCATGTTGACCTCACTTAACAGGCGATCCTACACGTCATTGTGGTTTTAACCATCTCTTTAAATGCTGCTTTATCGTCTATCTCAACCAGATAATAAGTTCAATGAAGTCGGAACCAGATCATACAAAAAATAAAATACTAACAAAAATATGAGTTATTTTAAGACTGACGGCTTGTCATCATTTCCATGTCCTCCCTGTGGCACCTGGATTAACGTCCAGCAAATATTTGCTGGAGAATTCTAGTAAGTCTTCCAATTTGTTCTCTGGGAAGCTCTATGGAAGCATGAAGTGCATAGAAACAAATTAAGAGGTTTGCACCGAACTATAAAACCAAAAGAGGATTCCGGCAAACAGAGTGGCAAGAAAGTTGGAAAAGAATGATTTTCTTTCCACCAAGGCAGATGTGCTTGGCACAAAGCCCGTATTTCGGGAAAACGGAATGACAACGGTATTGATTGCCGTAACAACCATGTGGTTTCTGAGAGCCCAAGATTGCACCTAAAGGTATGTGTTGCTTCAATCGTCTGCAGGTGTGTTCGACTTAATTCATGAAAGATGCATTTCAGAGTCATTTTGAAAATATTACCTCATTGATGTGGGCAAAGGTTGCCAGGAAGTGTGAATTGCACAGGCCCGAAGCCACCTAATCAGCAAAACCCTAGCATCACCTGTGGTTTCTGGAGGTTCCCCTGAGGCTTGGGCGGATTGGAATTTTGAGTAAGAACATCTATTAGCTCATCTGTGACCACCTATTTGCTGAAGTACCCCGGCCCCCTGGTCAACTCAGATTCCTTTTTGTTTTAATTCTCTTTGCCAAATCTATAGTTGCAAAGAATTCCACAGTTATAGTTAGCCAATCTGTGTGTATAAATGCAGAGGTTTCTTATTCGATTTGGCTGTATTTTTCATACAGAGAAAGTGCTCTAAATGCTTAAATCTGAGTTATGTTTTAGTATTTCCAAGGGATAAGTTGGTAGGCAACCTGGAGAATTTCACTTTTGTCCAACTTAACTCTTTTTATGAGACTAACGTGAGTGCAGGGAGATGACTCAGGACGAAGTTACTTCTTTGCAAAAAGAAAGAGACACGAGAATACCATCTCTGCAAAACATTTTGGACAAAATTATCTCCCACACTCATAGGCTGTAGCTCAAATCTGCCCCATGACTAGAAATGCCATAATGTGTTTGAAATTTATGAGTAAAATGAAAAATACTGTTGGGCTTTGAGGCGCTTCAGACTGTTGCCACCATGGATGTCCACTGTGAGAAGACAACCCAGAGCCTTCCTCCTCACTGGACAAGTCAACTGCAAAGTCAGGCCATTCACCCAGGTCCCTCTGTCATAAGGACCATCTGATGGGATGGCTCACTCACTCTCAGATTGGCCCAGGGGGTCATGCCAGCCGCTCTAACAGACTAAGCCCTCGTCTTGCTGCCTGAGCACATTGGGAGTTCGGCCCCCCTCCCTCCCCTCAGGTTGACAGAGACTCGGCCCTGGGGCTCCCTGCTCCTGGCTCCTCTTCTAGAGTCTTCCGCACTCACCATTAGGCAGGGAGAGAGCAAGAGTGCTCAGAGCTCTGGAAAGGATGAGGGGTGGGCCTGAAGGTGGTGCCTGCCATTTCCGCCCGTGGGGCAAGGAGCGAGGTGCCGGTGCTCCCCCAGATGCAGCCCTGAAGCCCGCCGTGGAAGTGCGCACTCGTGTTTCAGATATTTCCAGTGAAATGCACACAATCTGTGCAAATACTTGTGTTTTCTCTCTTGGCAAGACCGTATTTGCAACATATTCATACATATGTTAATACATGGTATGAATGTAAAAATATATGGAACAATAAAAAAATATATGTAGTGGCCAAAAATTCTCAGTTGTAATTAGGTTTAAAACTGCAAGGAAACTGGTGTAATATTGAGATATGATCTATAACAAGAAAATCATATTTGGTTTTCATCTAGTTTTGTGGCACAAAACTCCTAAAACCATTGGAATTTCCCAAGTGATATCTGGGTTGAAGCTGTCTTTCGTTATGTTAATGAAGTGACCAGCGCAACACACTTAAGGATGGGGGCTGGGTGCCAGGAAGACCCCTCTCCAGATCTGAGTCCCACCCGCCTGAGCTCAGGGGAGGGGAGGGGGCTGCCTATGTAATAAAGCCTCTGTACTAGGACAGGCTGTTGCTGAACACAGGACACTGGGAAGAGAGCTGTTCCCTGAGGGTGTGGAAAGTACCTATCTCCACACCTGCCCTCTGTGTCCTTCGCATCAGCCCGCTGGAAAGAAACAAAACTCAGCCTCGTAAATGTGCGCATCCACTTGACTTGGTCAAGGGATTCTTCCCGTCTGGCAGGTCCAGGGGGCCGGGAGCACTTGCGCAAAATGGAAGGTCTTATGGGGAGGAGGGTGGGCAAGGAAGTTATTAGGTCACCTTTACTGAGGGGGAAGGGCAGGGGGCCCATTAACTGGGCTACCTTGTCTTCCTTCGGGAGGGATGGAGAAGGCCCGTGTGACCTTGACTTCCTTCGGGGGGATGGAGAAGGCCCGCGTGACCTTGTCTTCCTTTGGGGGGGGTGGAGAAGGCCCGCGTGACCTTGACTTCCTTCGGGGGGGTGGAGAAGGCCCGTGTGACCTTGACTTCCTTCGGGGGGATGGAGAAGGCCCGTGTGACCTTGACTTCCTTCGGGGGGGTGGAGAAGGCCCGTGTGACCTTGACTTCCTTTGGGGGGGGTGGAGAAGGCCTGTGTGACCTTGACTTCCTTCGGGGGATGGAGAAGGCCCGTGTGACCTTGACTTCCTTCGGGGGGGTGGAGAAGGCCCGTGTGACCTTGACTTCCTTCGGGGGGATGGAGAAGGCCCGTGTGACCTTGACTTCCTTCGGGGGGGTGGAGAAGGCCCGTGTGACCTTGACTTCCTTCGGGGGGGTGGAGAAGGCCCGTGTGACCTTGTCTTCCTTTGGGGGGGTGGAGAAGGCCCGCGTGACCTTGACTTCCTTCGGGGGGGTGGAGAAGGCCCGTGTGACCTTGACTTCCTTCGGGGGGATGGAGAAGGCCCGTGTGACCTTGACTTCCTTCGGGGGGGTGGAGAAGGCCCGTGTGACCTTGACTTCCTTCGGCGGGGATGGAGAAGGCCCGTGTGACCTTGACTTCCTTTGGGGGATGGAGAAGGCCCGTGTGACCTTGACTTCCTTCGGGGGGGTGGAGAAGGCCCGTGTGACCTTGACTTCCTTCGGTGGGGATGGAGAAGGCCCGTGTGACCTTGACTTCCTTCGGGGGGGTGGAGAAGGCCCGTGTGACCTTGTCTTCCTTTGGGGGGGTGGAGAAGGCCCGCGTGACCTTGACTTCCTTCGGGGGGGTGGAGAAGGCCCGTGTGACCTTGACTTCCTTCGGGGGGATGGAGAAGGCCCGTGTGACCTTGACTTCCTTCGGGGGGGTGGAGAAGGCCCGTGTGACCTTGACTTCCTTCGGCGGGGATGGAGAAGGCCCGTGTGACCTTGACTTCCTTTGGGGGATGGAGAAGGCCCGTGTGACCTTGACTTCCTTCGGGGGGGTGGAGAAGGCCCGTGTGACCTTGACTTCCTTCGGTGGGGATGGAGAAGGCCCGTGTGACCTTGACTTCCTTTGGGGGATGGAGAAGGCCTGTGTGACCTTGACTTCCTTCGGGGGGGTGGAGAAGGCCCGTGTGACCTTGACTTCCTTCGGTGGGGATGGAGAAGGCCCGTGTGACCTTGACTTCCTTTGGGGGATGGAGAAGGCCTGTGTGACCTTGTCTTCCTTTGGGGGATGGAGAAGGCCCGTGTGACTTTGACTTCCTTGGTGGGTGGGTGGGGATGGAGAATCCATCCTGTGTGATGGACGGAGGGACGGCCTCATTGGTGCTGATCAGGAAATGGCTGTCAGACCACTAAGACTTAGATTTCTGGGAGAGGTTAGAAGTGCAGTTAGAGTAGACATTAAGCTCCTGTTTACTGACTTGGGGTCTTAACCCAACTGAGGCCATTTTGCGTCTGTGGTGTTCTAACATTGTTAATCTAGTAAGTGACGTGTTTCTCCAAGTTCTGTGATGTGTGCTGGCAAATTAACCAAACCCAAGTTGGGAGTCATGGCAACTCTAAGCTATACAATCTACAGCTGGTCAGTCAAAAGGACAGGTGGTCCGTTGACGTCTGAAGGTAGGTGGAGGGAGTCTTGTAGGACTGGGCTCTGAACCCTTGGGACCCGACTCTCTCCAGGTAGGTTGTGTCAGAGTCGGGTTGAACCGTAGGCCACCCAGCTGGTGTTGGAGAATTGCTTGGTCTAGGGGGAAGTCCCACCCATTGGACTTTGGTATCAGAATAGGAAATCTAAAGTAAATGTGTTTTGTTTTAAATATCTGTTCACATATTTAACATTGATTGACTCGTCCACTCTACACTCACGCATCTTGTGATCGCGCCGCACGACACTGTATCGAGTACCACGCTGGCCGGGGTGGGGACACGCAGGGTGCCCTTCCTGCCTTCCCCGAGCTGCTACAGAAAGCCGCATCGTATGGAGACGAAGAAAAGGAAGACAACTGAACTGTGTGTTCTGGGGAGGAAAAAGCCAGCATACGAGGAATTTCAAGAGATGTTTGGTGGAGGGAAAAAGCTCATTTATTCTGCCCACTTCGCCATCGAAACTGCATCGATTCCTATCTGCACGGTTTTGGCAACTTGCCTAAAATAACACGCACGCGAGTTAGGTTTTGATTGTTGACAACAAGGGAACCAGGATGTGGAAACACAAGCCTCTGTAAACAAAATGCAATCAAGTCCACTGCCTCCAACCCGCGTTCACTGCGAGGTATTGATGGGAACGGAGTCGTCTTTCTCAGATCAGGTTTGGAAGTGAAATATTTAAACACACTTTTGTATAAAACTCATGTAAAAACGAACTCCCACCCAACCCTGCAAACCAGGTGGATCCACTTGGCTGCTGTGCATGGCCCCCACTGTGCCACAGCCACATCCAGGGCGGTGGACCCCATGGCCCTGAGGCCCAGCCCGTCTTCTCAGGGTCACTGCCGTGCGGTTCTGGATAACACTGCCTTGTTTTAAAGCTCAGTCTGTCTCTCAGTCCCAACCACAGGTGTCAATGCTGAGACCTGATTGCGGGGGAGAGTGGCGTAAATTTAATCCAGATAAAGGCCAAAGGGCAGGTTTTGGGGGTCAGTCATAGGGACACAAATATGAAATTGCTGTGTTGATGTTAAGCTGTGGGGCAGAGCAGAGCTTCTGTCCATACCACAGAAGTGAATGGTGCATTGTGATAGGAAGGCAGCAGGATTTCCCAGGGCCTGGGTCGCTCCTGGGCTCGCTGTCACTCACCTGAAAGCGCATGGGCAGGCAGGGCCGGCAATCCTGGAAAGTGAACCCAGCACACCTGAGGACTGAGTCAGGGGCCCTGGGCTTCATGCAGCCGGAGGGGACTCTGCAGTGTGGGCGTGGGCACAGAAACAAGCCCCCAGACCCCAGGCTGCAGGGACCGCTGTGCTCGCAGCCGGCTGACCTCAGGGCAATCCTGGGAGATGTGGATGTTGTGCCAGCAGAATTTGCAAGTCAGAGTCATGGGAGCAGCGGCCTGTGACTGAGTTGTTTGGACCCCCATCCTGGGAAGCTTCTGTGTTAATTCTCTGTGTGCACACAGCGCTCTCCTCCTGCTCAGTTTCGTACCTCCCCAGCGGAAACCCAGCTCGTCGTATTGAAGGGCTCCGGGCTTTAAGGCCGGCCTGCCCCATCTCTCCGGCCAGCAGGGACCGCTCTCCCGCGACCCGATGCCGCTGAGGCTTCAGGGCCCTCGCCCGCGTGGGAGCCTCGTCATGTCGTGCGTACTTCTGGTCCACGGCCTCGTGTTCTTTTTCTCAGAGAGAGTTCTGCAAAGTGTACCAGATCCACTCCCCAAATCTGGGTCTGTGTCTGCCGGGTTGGGTGCAAAGTGACAGAAGCCAAGGTCTGGAGTAGGATGTGTTTTCAAACTACGATTCTGTTTGCATGATAATCTCTGACTTCACTGCACCAGTTTGAAAGGCCCGTCTTTGGCAGTGATAGTAACCGATGGAACGCATGAAGTAAAATTTTAGTGTTTTAGGCCAATAATGCACAAAGTAAGCTCAATGGACTCGGTCCATTTATTTGGGTAAACTGAGATAACTTCCCTACTCTAAGTGTGTTTCCATCACTCAGGTTTGGGAAAGATGTCCCCTGCTTTAGCTTCTGTCTCCTAGCGTGGCCAGTGTTGGCCTTTGACCACATTCTGAGCTGTGTCTGAGGTCCGGTCCCAACTCTGCAGCCGCTGGGCACGCAGTCGTCCCTCCCTCACCCCTCCCACACACGTGTCAACTGCGGAGATAAAGGAACAGTTGGGCAAATGCTCTGTGGCCTCACCCATGCCTCCTCAAGATGCTGTTTGGCACATACACCAGTTCCTGTGGTCTCCCTCCTGTGCCTCTCGAACTGATTCCTCACCTCAAGGCTGACCCTGTCCTGGTTGGGGGAGGAAAGGGCGAAGGGAAAGAGGGAACCGGGTCCCTGAAGCAATGACTAGTTTTGATGCGGGAGGGTTCAGACGATGCAGCCAAAAGGGGAACGGGGTGATCTTGCCTTTGCTTCTGGAAGCTTCTCATGCACATTTGGTGCATGATGTTCTCACATTTGGTGGTGGAAGAGCCATCTCAGAGTTAAGCGGAGGCCATCGGGATGTGCCACTGCAGAGATGCCCTAGAGATAGCTGGGCTTGTCACGTGTGGGGCACGGTGAGCTGCACAGGAAAGGTGGATTGGGGAAGCACCCGGAAACTCTGACAGATGGCATGATGTAATCTCCTGAACTGTCTCCTTTTATAATGAGTAAGGGCAAATCCTGGGTGAATGATGGGGTCTTTTTTGCTCTGTGACATGTACTGATCATTCTAATAGCTTGAACAGTATTGCTAAGGGTCGGTGGGGCTGCTCCAGTAGGAGGCAAGTACCATTTCTCTAACACCTACTGCCAGGGAAGACATTTCTTTCAAACCCAACTCCTGCCCATCAGGCTCATCCCCCACCCAGACCACTCTTCCTAACCTGTTTACACCCGTTGACTCCTCCTCAGAAAGGAGGAACCCTCTTGTGCCCCAGATGGAGATACTTACAGTTGGCCCATCTCCCCTCATGGTTAGGCCTTCTCCCCTTGTGGTTGGATGCTTCTGTCATGGTTGTATCTTCTCCCCTTCATGGTTGGACCCTTCTCTCATGGTTGGCCTGTCTCCCCTCATGGTTGGACCTTCTCCCCCTCATGGTTGGACCCTTCTCTCATGGTTGGACCTTCTCCCCTCATGGTTGGAACTTCTTTCATGGTTGGGCCCTTCTCCCCTTGTGGTTGGACCCTTCTCTCATGGTTGGACCTTCTCCCCTCATGATTGGACCTTCTCCCCTCATGGTTGGACCTTCTCCCTTGTGGTTGGACCTTCTCCCCTTGTGGTTGGACCTTCCCCCTTGTGGCTGGACCCTTCTCCCCTTGTGGTTGGACCCTTCTCTCATGGTTGGACCTTCTCCCCTCTGTAGTTGGATCTTCCCTCCTTGTGGTTGGACCCTTCTCCCTTTGTGGTTGGACCCTTCTCTCTTCATGGTTGGACGCTTCTCCTCTCATAGTTGGACCTTTCTTGCTGTGAGAACACTTGAATGAAGTCTCTCCTTACTAAGTCAGGACTTGACTTCTTATTTGGCACCACAATACTTGTATGTTTCCTGTTTTTCCTCCAGGTGAGTGTAAGAAACAACCAAGTTGATGTGTGCGCCATACTTTGTAAATTATACAGCACGCGCGTGAGCTTTTTCCCATTTTACAGTGAATAGCAGGCTTCAAACCTTGTTCTATCTCTGAAGCGAGAGCCACAAGGAGCTGCCAGATCAGAGCAGCAGGGGGCACCAAAGGTTCTCCTTGTAACACATCCTCCAATGAGTCTGCAGGTTTTGGGGACAAATCCAGTGCTGCCGCCCACCAGGTTCTCAAACTGCTTGACAAGGGTCTTCATCTACACCAGCACTGGTCTTAGCACGCGTTCCAGGCCAGTGTTTGACCGTGACAGGAGCACAGGGGTCACGCTGTAGAAACACGCGGATACAGTCACTACCTCAACGGGAAGATTTGGAAAGTTTCTAAAGTGTCCCCCTTGAAGTTAACAAAGTCACATTTCAAATGGCTGTTGGTGCATTCTATAGATTTGCCACCTACAATATATAGTAGCGTTTTTTAATTTATCTTGAATTTACCTTTTCTTTGGCTGTCAAAGGTTGCTCTAAGATTTGTGTATTTGAACTTGGTGATATGGTTCATTCAGTGAATCTTCCCCCATTTGGTGGTTTTGGAGTCCTCCTTGGCTTGTGTCTGCAGGTGAAGGGACCCCAGCTCCAGCTGGCACCACTGAGCTGAAGCCCCAAGACAGGGAGAAGGTCTGTGACAACAGGGGGGAGGCCAGCAGGGTCATGCTGGAGCATGAGGGGCCCGAGCACGAGGCCTCAGGCGCTCGGCAGTGCCATCGGAAGTGGGTTCTCTGTGATAAAACTGGCCAGGCTGGCGTTGCAGCCGCGACCCCTCCCCGGAGGGGACCACAAGTAGGCTGTCACTGCCCTTGTCTGTAACCACCCTGCAGAGCATGCATTCTTATTTCCTTGTGGTCAGGCTTGAGCCTTTCCCAGCTTCTTCCTCTGTTTTCTATCTGGATATTCTGCCGCCCCAAACTTCCCCTGTTCCGTGAACACTCCCTTCCCACCTACGTCCTCAGAGCCCCAGCTCTCGCCCTTCCCTGTGACCCCGTGAGCCCACTGCTCCAAGTCTGACCACACATTTCCTCTTCCTGTTTATTCCCTCCTTCCCCAAATTCACCAATTCCCAACCTTCCCACTCTCGTTGGCCCCAACATCCCAAACAACACCTATGTGGTGTGGCCTTTCTCGTCTTTCAATTTTGGTCATGGAGCTGCCCCCACATGAAATATCCCCTCTCTTATGTGCATCTAAGATGATCCTGGCCTCCAGTCTCAGCTAATGTCCCACCTGCTCTCAGAAGTCTCTGAAGGATGGCAGCCAACGGACCGCTCACGGAAAGAGACTGGGCTTGCGTTGGACATGCCTGGTTTAGCAGCCGAGTGCAGACCCCCTCCCCTGCTCCTGGTGGGAGAACTTCCCGGAGGCTGTAACTTCCCACAGGGAAGGGAGAGAACCCAGATCTCAGGGTCCACGTGCCCACACAGGAGCGTAATATCCAGTCGTCAGTGGGAGACGTTGGATTTGATGGACTCCTAGCACCACGTCTTGCCCTACCGAGTGGCAGGGCCCCATGAAGGTCAAGTTTGCAGGGACCTCAGGTATGACTCAGTGCTGGCTCCTCGGAGAGGCGACGTCGCCACCGAGTTTCCTGAGTATTTCCTGAGGGGTCACAGCTGTTGTAGATCAATGTGAGGATGGGGACCTGGGTCTGGAGGCCTCATCACTGTGGTCCTTGTGGGTGGCACCTGCCTCCCCTGGGAGCCTGGAAAACCCGGGTCCCGGACCCGCCCGGGCCTCCGGGCTGAGATGCGCAGGGTGACAGGCATTCACGCCGGGTTCCAGATGTCTGCCTGTGGTACCACATTCCTCATTTCCCGAAGTCCCTGAACATCTCTTGTCCCCGCTCCTTTGGGGATGGCCATTCCCCCGTTCCTCAGCTTCTAGATCATGACCTAGAGGACGGGGGTTGTGGCACCGAGACACCCCCAGTGGTCATGGGGGCAGTGTGGCCACGCAGCACCTGTGTGCTGGGATTGCCAAGTCAGTTTTGCTTTGACTATATTTCTGAGTTTCCCAGACTCTTCATTCTGAGGCAATTTGTCTGTAAACCGGTGAGATCCTTGCTGTAACTCGGCTGTAACATTAACTGTAAAAAATGACCCCCAAAGTTGGAAGATTTGACAACTAGTGCCAGCTGATAAAGAAAGTACCATCTTCTTTGGTTCTTTTTCTAAATACACTTGTACGCATGACACCTGTACACGGCGTCCCACAAACACAGATGAGTCACACAGAGTGAAGGCCACACAAAGGAGTGAGGAATCATTTCTAAGTCCCTTCATATTTCACCTACAGCTAAAATTCTCATTTTATTTTTAAAAAATTTTAAATGCTTATTTATTTTAGAGAGAGAGAGAGAGAGAAAGCTCATGAGCAGGGGAGGGGCAGAGAGAGAGAGGGAGACAAAGAATCTGAAGCAGGCTCCAGGCTCCGAGCTGTCAGCACAGAACCTGACGCGGGGCTCGAACTCACGGACCATGAGATCATGGCCTGAGCCGAAGTCAGACGCTTAACCGACTGAGCCACCCAGGTGCCCCTAAAATTCTCATTTTAAATAGTAAGCTACACATAGTAATTAAGAATAGGATTTTAAAGCTCATTTTATTCATAAAATAAAGAAAATTAATTCATGGTATAAAAGGAATTTTAGTCATTGTAAAATAATATAAGAATGTAAAGTGATTTTTAAAAATTCACTGTACCTACAATAGAACTGTTAGTGTGTCACTGACAGATCTGCAAGATAGCAGATTTCCAGTGCTAGTCACACACACAATCAACTTTTAATGTTTTATGGTATTTACATTTAAATAGGTAACCTCAGTACTTTGCAATTGCTACTGTCCCTAATGAGGGTGTAACGTGTATTTTGTTTTTGTCGTAAGGAATGTTTGCTGAAGAGTAAACCTTACGAAGGAACGTTCCCACCCCGTATTTTCCACCCAAATAGGACCCAAGGCGGGGCGGGGGGGGGGGGGGGAGCTGCTGGCAGGCCCCAGATGTGAACGCAGGCCCTGGGGCTACAGGCTGTCAGTGCCCCGTAATTAAGGCTGGTCCAAACCTCACACCTTCTTTTGCCGGAAAACAGACTCATTCACATGACACAGACAGGGACACAGGCATGTGGCTCGATATATAATTCAGTAGGTTCTAAAACTGTTAGTGGAAACAGACCAGAAGCCTCGAAACTTGGAATACGCAGGGCAATATGATCTTGAGGTAAATCACACACAACAGAATTGAATTAAAATAAGTGAAAAGAATTAAGATACTTTGAGGATATCAGCGCAAAATATGAGGGAGGCAATTTTAACAGGAAACTACCAGGACCTTAAAATTAACAGCAGGTGTTGAAGCAGACAAACAGGCTGGGGGGGGGGGGTGGTGGCGCAGGCCTTGGATGAACGGGCTTGTGGGGGGAGCACAGGCCTTGGATGAACGGGCTTGTGGGGGGAGCACAGGCCTTGGACGATTGGGCTTGTGGGGGGCGGTGTAGGCCTTGGACGAACGGGCTTGTGGGGGGGGGTGCAGGCCTTGGACGAACGGGCTTGTGGGGGGAGCACAGGCCTTGGATGAACGGGCTTGTGGGGGAGCCCAGGCCTTGGACGATTGGGCTTGTGGGGGGCGGTGCAGGCCTTGGACGAACGGGCTTGTGGGGGGGGGTGCAGGCCTTGGACGAACGGGCTTGTGGGGGGAGCACAGGCCTTGGACGAACGGGCTTGTGGGGGGGGTGCAGGCCTTGGACGAACGGGCTTGTGGGGGGAGCACAGGCCTTGGACGAACGGGCTTGTGGGGGGGGTGCAGGCCTTGGACGAACGGGCTTGTGGGGGGAGCACAGGCCTTGGACGAACGGGCTTGTGGGGGGGGTGCAGGCCTTGGACGAACGGGCTTGTGGGGGGAGCACAGGCCTTGGACGAACGGGCTTGTGGGGGGGGTGCAGGCCTTGGACGAACGGGCTTGTGGGGGGAGCACAGGCCTTGGACGAACGGGCTTGTGGGGGGGGTGCAGGCCTTGGACGAACAGGCTTGTGGGGGGAGCACAGGCCTTGGACGAACGGGCTTGTGGGGGGGGTGCAGGCCTTGGACGAACGGGCTTGTGGGGGGAGCACAGGCCTTGGACGAACGGGCTTGTGGGGGGGGTGCAGGCCTTGGACGAACAGGCTTGTGGGGGGAGCACAGGCCTTGGACGAACGGGCTTGTGGGGGAGCGCAGGCCTTGGCTCCCTACTCTGGACCCCTCCCCCGCCCGCTCCCCCCCCCCCTTCCTGTTCTCCAGAGAGTTTTCCTTGACTCACAAAGGTATGTGAATAGCAATCAGCCAGGCGAGGACCAGGCGCCTGAGTCAGGCAGTAAGGGAGGTTGGTGGGAAATTGTGGCCAAGAAAGATTCACTTGTGAACTATTGGCCTTTGAAGCAGAAAATGAAGAAATGTAGAAACACACACACATCAGTAACCGCACAGACGCTCCCCGTGTGCCCGGCCAAATGGTCCCCTCACCGACCCTGGAGACCAGCAGCCTTGCATCCCTCCCGGCACCCCAAGCCTGCCGGGCCCGTCCCGCGTTTGACGTGCCCACAGAGCTACACGTGGCCTCTTCAGGGCATGTCCCCAGCTCAGGCTCTGGGCAGATGACTGGAAACCCCTGCAGCTCAGACACAGGGCCCGAATCGCGCCCTGGAGACCCCAGGTGAGAGGGAGCACACTTCCCGTTCTGGGGTATTATCCTGGTAATGTTCTTCTCCGCCTGGTGATGTGACTGGTCAACATCCTTTTAAAGGTGACATCAGTCAGCTCACGGGTCACACGGTAGGAAACGGCGCTCTGAAGGGCGCCGTGGCCGGAGTCAGCGCGGTCCAAGGACCCGGGCTCCTCGTCCCTAGCAGACAGCACGCGACGTTCTCTGCACCCACACCGCTCTCTCCTTCGCATTAATGCACCTGGTCAGTCAGCAAACACCGTGAGCACCTCTCGAGTAAAGCGCTGGAAACAGACGAATACGAAGAGGCTTCCTCCTCTCCGAGCACACCTGCTCAAGGAAGGGAGTCAGTGGGGAAACAACGAAACAGGAAGCTTCTGATGGTGACAAGGCCGTGGAAAACAGCGCGACCGTGACCGCAGAGGTTCCTTGAGATGCGGCGGGAACGGTGACGCGGGAATGGTGACACGGGAAGGGTGACGCGGCGGGAACGGTGACAATAAGGGAGTCCCGAGCCAGAAGGCCCCCAGGAGGAGCTCCCGTCCGGAGGCCCGGGGCAGAGCCGGAGCCCTGAGGCAGCGGGCTTTAGGTGAACTTGGAGGCAACGGACGTCCCTGGTCCCCAGGAGGCGCCGTCTGTCCAAGTGCATTAGGGGAGCGGGGGCCCCGGGCAGGGGCAGCACAGGGCAACGGGTGGTCATGTGATCACTGGCTGTTGCACCCAGAACAGACTGTGGGGCACCTGGAGACCTGGAGCCGCCCGTGCACAGTGCTGGTGGCGCCACCTGTGGAATGTGGGGACCGCTAGGAGCGTAGGGGGGTGGGGGTCAGCTGCAGCGTTAAATGAATAGATCAGAAAAGAAGGAAGGCTGAGCATTGAATCATCCTCTCAATAAGTTAGAAAAATACCAGTAAGAGGGGTAATTAGTGAAAGAAACCTCACATACCAGGAAGCCTAAAGGCAGAAAATAATCTATAAAAATACTATTAATATTGACAAATCTCTACAGAGCCTGGTCTGCAAAAACCAATTCAGAAATGCCAAGATCAAGAATAAAGAAGGATGTCTAACTATATAAACACAGATTAGGCAAAATAATATTAACAACTTTTTAATAAGTTAGTAAGTTCTTAGAAAAATATAACTTACTAAAATGGACTTGCCAATTTCCCACCAAAACAGCACTTGAGGACTTATTACCTTTCGAGTGCGTTTGGACACATGTCAACATTTCAGGGATGGCTACTAAAAAAATAGAAAGCCAATAAATAACTTTTGTGATTAAAAAATTAAAAAAAAAGGGAAATATAGGAAATGAATCAATCAGTTCAAAAGCAGCCAGAGGAATAAAAAACAAAATACTATGAATACCCGGGTCAGTATAAACCATGAGACAACATAGTGGTTGTACACGCACACGTGTCTCTCATCAAAATATGTGCGCACAAGATCAGATCCAAACGGTTGTCATTTGAAGACAAAAAAGATACAGATAGTCAAATTCGCTTCTAAGAGTCTCATCAAAAAATTAAAAAATGGGTCTTTAAAAAATATTCCCTCTTCTTTATTCTCTAAATGGTTTGTAAAAGTTTGGGATTATCTCTACTTTAATGTATTGGTGTAATTCATACACAACTTTTGAGCCTCCCAGTATTTTTGTAAGTAGATTTTAAATCACTCGTTTAATTAGCTTATTGACGTAAACATTTAGTTATATTCTTAAATGACTGTTTTTCAGCCTTTAAAAAATTATCTCTATTATGAGCACCTATGGCCATAAATTGTCTTCTATATTCTGTTTTGCCAGTCTCAAAAAGTTTAATATGAAGTATTTTTGTTATTCATCTGTACAGAGTTCTCACTTTCTTCTATTATTTTTTCATCTGTGAGTGATATGTGGATTTAATTTACTTTATAAATGTATGTTGTTATATGTCAAAATAACATTGTACTTTTTATTTCTAACAATGTTGCTGTGGTCAAGAAAGTTGTATTGTCTTACACTGACTTTTTGTAATGATTTCGACTTGTTTTAAGGCCTAGTACATGGTCAGTTCTTGGATGTTCCACATGTGCTTGAGGAGAATATACCCAACTCTTGGGTGTGGATTATTATATGTCAGGTCAAGACTGTTAATTTTGTTACTCAAATCACCTGTGACAAAACACAGACACAACACACACACACACACACACACACACACACCCCAAAACGAAACAACATACCAAGATAAACTTAGGATGATCCCAGAAAGGACTAGATGGTCTTAATATTACCAATATATTAATGTAATGAAAATCACTACCAAACTAAACAGAAAAACCATATGATCTTCTTCTTATTTTTTAATTAATTAATTAGTTAATTGATTATTTCTGTAAACCAAGAGATAACTAAAAACTATTAAGCTTCAAAAATAAACCTTATTTTTCAGGTTTTTATTTTCAGGAGAAATCCCCAGTGATCAGTAAGTATATTGAAACACGTGGGAGACCACCTCAGTGACCAGGGTGGTGCAAAATGAAAGTCCAGCGAGATGCCATTTTACCTCCATTAGGTGGTTGGAAATATGCAAGTCCGGAAACAGCACATCTAAAGTCACGCAAGATCTCAAGCCTGGATGTGAAGTGTACATACTCAACCCCCTGCAAGCGACTGAGAAGCTCAGGTTCAGTGAAGATGTGCACACGGGGTTATCTCCTCCTGCGTCTGCACCGGAGGAGCCTCACGCACATGCCAAGGAGACAGACGTTATTTGTAAAAGAGAAGCGCTGGAAAAGCCAGGGACCGTTACAGAAGAATGGAAACATATTGCATTACATCCTTTGCAGAGACGCATAATATTTTATTTCCAGTTAGGCAGTATTGTTCCTTAAAGAAACTAAGTTATCTTAATTGAATTCTTCAATATTCCAAGATATCAAATTATTATAGTTTCAAATTCTGTTCCTAACAAAGTTATTTGTTTCAAGCATTTTCCTCTTAAATAAATGAATGTTCTTGCTTCTCTGTCTCTGTCTCTCTTTGTCTCACACACACATTCTCTATAAAATGAAGAGAAGACCTTCCCTACACTTTCAATACTCCTGCAAAGCAAGCCAACAAAACGAAATCAATACTTTTGGTCATATATCACTTGAAGTGAAAAAATCTAGCACCTTAAAATATAGGCGGCCCACTTGGAGGAAATATGGGGGGTTTTGTGCATCAGTTTCAATGATCCTGAACCCACTGGTGGCTCCCAAACTTTTAAACTCTGGGCCAACAGGTTCGCTTGTATGAATTCTTTGCGGAAGGAGACCGAGGTCTCCGGTGACACCTACTCTCCATTAAATCTGTGAGCCTTCTTGTCTATGCAGGCGACGTCGTCTTCCGCAATAAAGGCGTTCTCCACTCTTTAACTGAAAAAAACAAACGATGTAAGACCCTCGTGCAGACATTGTGAGCCATAGAACTGAATCAGCTCTCCAGCTTTCATACTCAGGGATTCTTTTCTGTAGTTTTCTTTGAAGCAATACACAGCTTTCTTCATTTTTAACATTTGCATCAGTTTGTGTTTATTCTCTACATATTCTCTAGTATTTCTCTGCACCTTAATTTCAACGTAGGGCTGTTCCAATATATGGGATCTCTTTTTTAGACAAACGACTTTTTTGCCACTTCTGAGTCTCGGAGTTGCTACTTTATACGTGAAGTGATTTTTACTGCATTTTATTTGAAGAGTAAGATTCCATGGGAATTACGTTCCTAATAACCAGAGCTAGTTATGTTTTGTTGTTGTTGAAAGCATCCAGAATGGGTTGATGATAAATACGGTGTTAATTGTTAATATAAATATTATTTTGTACAGTTGTAGCTGGACATGACCCACGTCGGGCTCTGTGCTGACAGCTCGGAGCCTGGAGCCTGCTTCGGATTCTGTGTCTCCCTCTCTCTCTGCCCCTCTCCAGCTTGTGCTCTGTCTTTCTCTCTCAAAAATAAATACACATTAAAAAGAAAAAAAAAACAATAATAAGGGGTACCTGGCTGTCTAAGTCATTGGAGCGTGCAGCTCTTGATTCCAGGGTCGTGGGTTCCAGCCCCATGTCGGGTGTACAGATTACTTAAAAATAAACCTTTAAAAAGAAAAAAACCACCATAATACAAGTCATTATGAGCCATTGCGTTTCTAAAGCCAAGAATCACATGCTCCGCTGACTGAGCCAGCCAGGCGCCCCACTAAAGCCTGCAATTCTAGATAATTTAAGCGATAAGAGAATGTGCCCAGTAAAAATATTTCATTGATCTCAGTTCTCAACAATTGCTTTGGCTTAATGATTACACAGCTTCAAATTCCACACTTGAACTTTAATGGCCGTTGAATACGGTAACCGCTTCTTTCAGAGACTCTGCAGGTGCACCTTCCGTCCTGCCACGGCTGAGTCGGTACAGGAACCCCTTCCAGGCTGTGTTGGGCCCAGGGCCCCCACATCCTCTGGCAGCTGGTTTGTGTCTCCAGCCCGAGTTACACGGTAACTGCATTTAAACACGGATCTGAACAGGCGGTGGGGACAGAGCAGCAGTGAAGACAGAGGAGGAGCCCAAGTTCGGTTCTGAGTCAGCGCGAACCTCCCCGAGAGGCAGCGAGAGTCCAGGGAAGGCAGATGCCCAGGTCTGTGCCTCAGACAGACCCTCCAGAAAGTGGGCGCAACTCCTAAGCACTGGGTCAGGTGATGTCACCCAGCCATTGTCTCCGATGCGTGAGGAGATGAAAAACTTAGGCGGTTTTACAGGCTGTCTGAGGAATTTTCGACCTATTTTCTGTTGAAGGGTATTCGCTGAAGTATATCAATGCTGGAGACACTTGGACGCATCCTGAATTGATCCTGAAGGAACGGCAACTTGGACAGACAGCATGACAATTTCTGGGATTTATTCTGAAATAAGACGCTATGAATCTTGACCAAAATAATCTTAATACTTAAGATGTTTCCTATGGGCTCACAAATCTGTTGCTTCACGCAAAAAAAAAAAAAAAAAAAAAAAAAAAAAAAAAAAATCCAGATTAAAATGACTGAAATGAGCTTTTTCATCCCTGTGGGAGGATTGGGAGTCCTCGCTGCACGGGTGGGCAGTGTGACCGCGGAGCAGACGTCACCGGGTCATTTGGGGAAGTGGGACCCGCCGTGCACCTGCTCATCGCCGCGACAGGCCAGCGTGGACTGCACATCTACCCTTTCCTCACAACCAAGTATTTCGTATGTTACTTCTTTCCTCTTGCACCTCATGTTATTTGTTAATTAAAAGTTAATTTGGTATCTTAGTTACACAGACAATATTCTATGAAAGGCATTTTCACCGGCTGCTTTTCTTTTCTGGTCACTATTATTTATTATTTGTTTTATTTCCTGACTGTTATGGAAAATACTTTTTTTAATAGAGGAGGGTGTGTTGAAGCCCATCTGCTTTTCACCAAGTGAACCCGGTGCCGCTGGTGTAAAGGCATTGCAATGTTACTTTGAAACAATTCTGCAGGTCATAAATAGTTCATAAAAGCGTGTTAAAAGCATCAGCAGGAGGTAAACATTTTTTAGGGAATTTCATTGCGAAGGGGAACAGAGAAGTTGTATGGTAGCTATATAAAAAATGATCAAGAGAGCCATCTATACGAAAAACAGGCATATGAAATATTATGACAAATGAAGGATACAATATATGGCATAGTTTGAATTTTCAAGTTAGCCTCAAACTAAAGCATTCATAATTATTAAAGTTTTAAAATCTTTTACTTTATTCGATGCATAAAATACTGGGTAAACATTCCACTAAAAGACACCCTTCGTATATAACTTCACGTTTCTCCTTTTCCAGGAACGTCATGCTATCAAGTTACGGTTCACTCTTATCGTACTCTATTTTGCAGTAATTAGCAAAGTGGACTATAGATATGTATTTTTTGATATGTGGACATGTTCACAATACACAAAGTCCAAAAGCACTGAAATCGCATGGTTTTTGTAACCTGGGGAGATCAGAGTTATTTTAAAATTTGTACATAAATTAAATTTTAATAATAAATTTATATCTTGCCATTTCAAAGTTGGTCGATTTGGATTACACACCCTATCACTGCACTGTGGTGTCACCTTTCCCCCGAGTTGCCGATTCTGTATTCCTGAGAACTCCGCGGGGGTCCAGTGATGCCACGAGGGAAGCATGGCCATGTTGCAGATACGTGCCGTCCAGCAGACGAACGTGGCCTGTTCCTGGAACGGCGCTGTGATGAGGCTCCTTCTCCAGCTCTGTCATCCCTGACGCACCGCAGCTCCAGGGTCAGGCCCTCAGGGACCCCGGAGGTGAGGGGCGGTCAAGAGCTGTGCAGGGGTTGCGACCTTCTGAGAGGCTCTGTGGTTGCAGCCCGGTGGGAACTCGTCGGCTTCTCTGACTTTGGGGGCTCCAGGCCCCTCAACTGGACAGACTAGACGGGAGTCCCCGTGGAGTCCCAACAAGCCTCCTGGGCAGTCACGTCACCGTCTCAGGAGGAGCGGCCCGTGCTGACTGACACCCCCCACCGGGTTCCTTCCTGCCCACCTCACAGCCGCCCGTTCCCACAGGCTGGATCGCTTGTTGGACACAGTTAATTTCATTTAAAATGATACACTTTTTCATCTTTTCAATTGTTCATTTAACATATCTATTGACTATCTGCTGCATAGAAAGAATTTTGAAAGAGAGTTCTATAAAAAAACACCTATTTAATTAGATTGATAGAACTTCCAGAATCATGCTTTATTTCATTTATATTTTTTTAATGTTTATTTATTCTTAGAAAGAGAGAGAGAGAGAGAGAGAGAGAGCAGGGGAGGGGCAGAGAGAGAGACATGGAATCCGAAACAGGCTCCAGGCTCTGAGCTGTCAGCACAGAGCCCAACGTGGGGCTCAAACCCACGGACCATGAGATCATGACCTGAGCCAAAGTCGGACGCTTAACCTACTGAGTCATCCGGGCACCCCAGAATCATGTTTAAAGATCAAGATAACTATCTATCTTTAAATAATATAAAAGACAGTGTAGGAATCACTGTCTCGTTTATATTTATTAATGGGATCGCCTATTAAATGATTTCTTCAGTTTGTTTAAGACAGCTTTTAATTAGGAGTGGGTGTAAACTTGACTCTATTTGGACTCAATCAAATGCATCCACTCACACGACGCCCAAATTCCTGATATTAAGCCATCTCATTCAGAAAATAAATCTTAGACTTAGAAAATGGTTTACTGTTTAGGATTCCTGCATGTACGGGATGGGAGTGTGGAGCCCTTCTGTGAGGTGTCTTTGACAAGCGTTTGTCAGTTATTACGATGGAGTGGATAATTCTCCACCCAAGAACAGATTCTGTGAATTCTTGAAATCTTGGAAGAACATAACATTCTCACTCCAGAACCATGATGGAGAATGTTCATTATTTAAAAATTTTCTAGGGGCGCCTGGGTGGCGCAGTCGGTTAAGCGTCCGACTTCAGCCAGGTCACGATCTCGCGGTCCGGGAGTTCGAGCCCCGCGTCAGGCTCTGGGCTGATGGCTCAGAGCCTGGAGCCTGTTTCCGATTCTGTGTCTCCCTCTCTCTCTGCCCCTCCCCCGTTCATGCTCTGTCTCTCTCTGTCCCAAAAATAAATAAACGTTGAAAAAAAAAATTAAAAATTTTCTGTATTGACCATTTATATAGTCAGACTTTTTTAATGTTTATTTTTTAAGAGAGACAGAGAGACAGAGAGAGAGAGAGAGAGAGAGAGAGAGCAAGGGAGGGGCAGAGAGAGGGAGACACAGCATCCAAAGCAGGCCCCATGCGGGGCTCGAGCCCACAAGCCGTGAGATCATGACCTGAGCCAAAACCAAGAGTCGGACGCTTGACCGACTGAGCCACTGGGTGCCACCCTTTGATCTGCATTACTGTTGCTTGTGCCGCATATGGTTTCCTACTAGACGACCCTTTAGGAAGAAGGTATATGCAGACTGTCTTTACCAGAACAACCCCAGGTTTCGCTGCAACAGGTCAGCCGAGCCTCTGCCGGGAGCAAGTGAGGCGACCTTACAAACAACCGTGCCTTGAACAGGGTACATCACGCTGCTCTCCAGGTTCAGAGCTCACGGTGGGACAAATCTGGGGTCATGTGTGGTCTCTCCACGGCTTCTGTTCCTTGGTGCTGATGGAGGTTACCTTCTAAGTGCTCCCAGCCTTCACGGGAAGTGTTAGATGTCACAAGATTTCCTCAACCAGGAATTTAAGACTTAAGAGTAAGACCTCTGCTGTCTTTTTTTTTTTTTTTTTTTTTTAATTTTTTTTTTTCAACGTTTATTTATTTTTGGGACAGAGACAGACAGAGCATGAACGGGGGAGGGGCAGAGAGAGAGGGAGACACAGAATCGGAAACAGGCTCCAGGCTCTGAGCCATCAGCCCAGAGCCCGACGCGGGGCTCGAACTCCCGGACCGCGAGATCGTGACCTGGCTGAAGTCGGACGCTTAACCGACTGCGCCACCCAGGCGCCCCAGACCTCTGCTGTCTTAATGAACGACCCAATCATAACCCTAGCGTTTCCACACTCCACGCTTATCTAGAAAACACAAAAACATTTGCTTCATTTAATAATCTTTGGTATTCTGCTTCTGAGCACAATACAAACACTTTCTATCAGAGGGTCAGTAAAGCATAATCGATGCAAACAGGTGGATTTTAAAACTCGAGATATCACCGAGGGAAACCCTCCTGGGAATGTGTGCCTGACAGGGACTGTTCCTTCACTAATTTCCCAGTACCCGCTGGCTAAGTCAGCTTCCCGGTTGGAGTCTCAGGGTTCCTGAGCCGACAAAGTGGTGACAGGCGTCAGAGACGGGACAATCGCCTGCCAGGGCTGTTCTCTCCCCCCATTTCAGGCTGAAAGCCAAAAAATTACATTCTTTATCACAGCAAGACCAGAAGAAAGGCTTCTGAGACGTACAATGCCTGCCCTCCCTCACAGAGTGGGAAAACCATAACCCCACCGGGCACCTCGCCAACGCAGAGTGATTTCGGAGTTATGAAGTGCTTTCACGCATATGATTTCAAATCCTCCCAATTGTGAGACTTTTGGAGACTGTTTCAATGTTATTCTACCGGAAGGCTGCACATGTTGCTTAAAATCGAAGACGTCCTATAGGACTCTTTCCCTGGGAAGTCACTTTTCCGTGTGAGCCTCAGTTTCCTTCCCTACAAAATTAGAACTCTGGCTGCACAAAGTCGAAATTCTGTTTCTCCCTTAATATTTTATCGAAGTCCTCTGCAAGTGCCTGGCTTCAGGTCATGCGAACAACAGCTGCTTCAAGGAAGCAAAGAGTCTGCATTCGTCACATCTGTAAAAAAGCACACCTGCTTCCTACACTTACATCTGATCACTTCACCTGGAATTTGCTTGAGAAATTACACTAGATGCTGTCCTGAGTCAGGTGATTTAAATCCACGTAAAATCAGCATTGAGAGGTACCACGCTGCACCACACCGAAGTTTTGTAGATACCTATGAAGAAATGCCCACAGTCCCCTCTACCCTTGATCAGGCTTAGTTAATTTATGTTGAAGAATACGGAGTTAAGTTCCTAGAATTGTATCTGTGGAACAACTGTCTTTTCGTGTGAAATAATCAAGATCGAACAGATCCATCTTCCAAGTAGTTCACGTGAACACGCACTCAGAGACAGGTGCACATGGGCGCCGTGGCTCAATGGCTGAGTGACTCAGTGGCAATGAAGTGGGTGCTGCCGTGTGCCACCCAGGTGGGCTCTGTGGTGGACGTGGGAGCTCAGCGGTGATGGCAGATGGGGACACAGGCCTGACCGCCGGCCTCCGAGGGGACCACTCCAAACCCCTCCTGGCTTCAAGACACCCATCGGGGTCTCTCCAGGAGCACGTCCTGTAACCCTCACGCAGCCGCTCAGCTTAGAGCCTTTTCCTAGAGGATCTGATCTCAACAGACGGCCTCTTTTCTCGCCATGTTACAGAGATTCACATAGCTTGCTCAATTTTCCCATAAGGACCCACATGGGCTGACCACAAAGGCAGTCCACGCATTTTTACACACACGCACACACACACACACACGTTAGTGTCTTGACTCTGGCAGGTATTAGCAAGGAACATAAGACACATATATGGAAGTCATATAATATACAATATATGTGATATATAAAGTTTTGTATATATTATACATTTAATATGTAATATTAAGTTAAAATACATAATAAATATATGGCACATTCCCTCTAAGAATGAAAAGGGAATCATATACTACATATGATACATAATTATATCTTACTGTATGTCATATACATGCTCACACTGTCTCCCGCTACCTGTGAACTCACAGTTGGTGGCGGTGGCCCTACCCTTGGTTCCCTCCCTATCGCAGGAGCAGGAGGCGTGTGGCCGGGTGGGACCCTTAATAGAACACAGACTTGCTGGAAACTTTTAAGTCTGGCAGTTAGTCAACTGGAATTAGAAACCTTTATCTGAGCACGGCCTTGGTTCCATTTGAAGAAAAGGAAGTATAGAGGAGGGTAGAACTTACTTATTGTTCATTTGACAAGTATTCAGTGTTTCCTAAGAGTTGGCAAGTATTTATGACCCAAACCAGGAAAGTCCTCACTTCCGGTGGGGAAGGGGGGTAGAGTGTGAACAAACATCATAGTAAATGATGAAAATGAATAACTAATTTGTCAGGTGCTAAAAGCTATGAAGAAAAATAGAGCACTTTCTACCCGTTTCCTCTCAGCTCTGCTTGAGCACAGGCTGCGGGCGGGAGTCCAGTGTTGTCTCCGGGTCTCACCTGCGCATCTGGCCTTCTGCTCGGGTAACTTTGCACTAAACGGATAGATGCCCGCTTCGCACACTAAGAAGTCAGAGGCGAAGAGACGTTCCTTGTCCTTTTTCCTAAACTAAGCCGCATTGCCCCATAGATGCCAATAAATGAGCACGTGTGTGACGAGGTCACCGATGACTGTCCCAAGAGGGACGTTAAGTGGTCATTGAGCCCAAGAAACACTTGAGGGCCTCTCACAGTGGGATGGTCAAGACAGTCCCTTCTGACGAACTGACACCTGCCTGGGGATGGCGTGGCGTGGAGAGCCCCCTCCATGTGGCGCCCTGGGCAGAAGTAATGGGGCAGAGACCCCTGCGCCCAGGACGAGGGCTCTGGCGTGGCCGCACACGGTGGGCGGTGGGTGGCTCCAGAGGGGTGAGGAGGCCGGGGGGCGGCAGGATTAAACCACGTGTTCGGGTAGTACGTGAGCACCCGGGGGAGGGCAGCGGGGGCCGCGGCATCTCTCGTGGGCTCCGTGGTGGCTGCGTCTTGAGTGGCCGCAGAGACAGGAGGGCAGGGGGATGCTGGCAGGACGTGAGGAGTCAGGCAGGAAGCAGTACGTTTACTTTGAGAAGTCTGGTGCACGCTAGTGTCACAATGAGTTGGGGCGCCCGGCTGGCTCAGGTGTGGGGCCTGCGACCCTTGATCTCCAGGTTGTGAGTTCAGGCCTCATGTTGGGTAAGGAGATTACTTAAAAATAAATTCTTCAAAAAAAAAAAAAAAAAAAAAAAGAAATGAGGAAGTTTCTGGAAGGAGAGTCTGGGAAGTGGGGAGGCAAGAATAGAATGTGGACACACTATGTGCAAGGCGCCTCCTAGTCCCACTGAGCACACGTGGGCTGGTGGCCTGGTGGTGGCGGCCGCCCTGGCCACCTGGGGAACGCTGCCCAGCTCAGGGCTGAGGGGTGAGGGACAGCTCCTCCTGCCGCTCCAGGGGAGACACATTGGGGACCTCAAGCTATAATCGCATTACTGCTGCACGATGACCAGGGTCCTCTGACAACCCGTTAGTCTTCCTAATCACCAGGAGACCTTCAGCATTTAGCTGGTAAATAACTAAATTTAATTAATACTCTAGTTGTGCTGGGAAAACTTAATTTCCAGCGTTCTCTGTGCTTTTGTACAAGCACAATTCTATTTCCTGGGTTATTTGGGATTTGTGATGATGATATGTAAAGACACCAAATGAAATGAAAAAAAATAAAGCAATAAAGCCGACTGTCACGGACTGGTGGGGGGTTTGCTGTCTGAATCCCAGGAGTTACACTGTTCCCCCCAGGCCAGCAGGCAGACCATAAATACTTGTAATTCTGCCCTAGGAAATCACAGCTCGAGTGGCCCTGCTGCTACAGCCCAGCGGGAGAAATTGCCGGAAGTCTGGACACCTTTCTGAGGACTCAGAGATGGCATGTCCTCAGTGCTGACCCATCCACCCAGACGCAGGTGAGGAGGTGACAGAGCCTTGGTGAGCTGGCCTCTGGTCTGTGGGAGGTGGGGCCCCCACGCCTCCAGAGCCTGACTTCTTTCTCTGGAAAGTGGGGGCCGTCCCACCTGGTGACCCTGCAGGGGAGAAACGTGACAGGTACGATCCGGTAACTGTGTCGTCTGTGGAGATTAGCCTTCACCCATCCCTGGGGATTCCTGCTGTCTACAGCCGCACCTGACTCAACCGAACTCCGAGTTCTCTTGGCCAAAGAAACTGCTAGAAGCTGCCATTGCACGCGGACAGGGTCTTTCTTCTCAGCCATGGGCCCCGGTCCTCCCCTTGTCACCTTGTCCTATGGGCACCGCATCCGAACTGTGTTCAGGCGAGGACATGGCCCACCGCCAGCCTGCAGCATGGCGCTCGGCTGGGGACAGTGAGAATGACTCATCGCTTAGGGTCCCCGTAGACCGAGGGGTTTTCCTGGGAGAAGAAATGAAACACGGTCAACAAAGCCTCCAGCGAGAGCCCATGAGCGTGGCTCGTGGGAGGCACATTGAGCGCCAGCCCCGGGTTCCCGGGACCGGCCGATTCCCGGGTGGCAGTTGATATGCGGGGACGTGTGTGGGTTCAAGGCGGCGAGGTCTGAGCAGCTCTGCGAGATGTCTGGCCTCGGTCTCCTCGTACGTGGAGGGATGGCGACGCCCACCCTGATGCTGATGCTACCGCATGACGTTGTACATGTTTGTCACGTGTAAGGGGTTCCTACCGCCCAAGGTGCGAACATTCGACATTAGCACCAGATACAGTGATCTCTAACTTTAAATTATGACTTAGCATGAATTTGAAAATACATTTTCTTATCAGAAATACGCCTGTCTGTATTTAATGGTACCTTCTCTATTGAGTTAACATCAGCTGACCTTTATAGACGAGTTGACTCATTTCCGTATAAATGAATCAGATACAACCCAAGACTTATCTTATTATAAAACATGGTTAAGGAATCATAATTTCTCCTCCAACTTACTTCTCATTTGTGCTTGTCTAAAACACGGAAAATAAGTGGCCGTGGAGTCAGGACGAGACAACGACCTTTTGTAAATGTGGCTCCGGCTCGAATAAAGACCAGCCTCGGAGGGGAACCAAGATTTGGATTTCACGTTGGCTTCAGTGCAGACGTGCCTCAAAGCCCCTCGCAGCCACCACATCGTCACCGCGAGGGCCCCAAAGGGCCTCCCGTGGGTCGGGTGTGGCTGCTGGAAGCTGCACAAACTGGGGGCCACTTCCTTGTTTTTTAAGTTTATTTATTTTGAGAGAAAGAGAGAGAGAGAAGGAGCAGGGGAGGGGCAGAGAGAAAGGGAGAGAGAGAATCCCAAGCAGGCTCTGCACTGTCAGCAGCCCCAACGCGGAGCTCGATCCCACAGACCGTGAAATCATGACCTCAGCCAAAATCGTGAGTCAGACGCCCAAGCCACTGAAGCGCCAGGGGCCCCCACTTCTTTACGGAAGGCCAGCACGTCACCCTCTGGGCCCCGAAGACTGAACACCTCTCTGAAGACCTTACATGATGCAAATGAACATGAATTAGATCTGGAAGCGACACCCCAACATGCCTGCAGACTTGCGGAGATAAGGTCGGCGTAAGCAGCCATTGACGGTTTTGCTTGTGCCCATGTCTGCCCTTCGGTTGGGAATGATGGGATGACGGAATGGTCCCACAATGCTGCGTAACTGTGACCGCAGCTTAAAAAATGTCTGTCATCTCTTCACGGCGTGGGATTGGCTGCTCCCTGCGTCTGGCTTGCGCCACGGGAGTATAAATCTCCCGGGTTTGAGAAAACACCAGAAACACGGTGGTGCGTCTGTCGTGTGCTGGGCATACACGGTGCTGTGTTTGCTTTAAGTGGATGATATTTTGTTGTCACGGAAGTAGGAGCAGGGGCAGTGGTGACACAGGGAAACGGATTGTGTGCTCAAGCCCGTGGGCTCCAGGGGACCGGCGGCCCTGCCCGGGGAACATGGTCGGCGACACGGGGAGTGGGGGAGTCTGGCTGCCCGAGGAGGCTTCTCCCCACGGCGCCCCCAACTTCGTTCACGGCGGGCTTCTCGGCAGCCGCGTGGCCAGTGGATCTACGGACGGTCCTTTTCTCTCTTTTCTGCTTAGCTGTTACGACATTCTCGCCCCCGTCCTTAATGAGTGGCCAGAAAACGTCTAATGCTTCTAGTAACTCCCCCAAATACCTCCAAACTACCTAATGACCGATTCTTGGGAGACTGTTTTCTCCCGCAAGTTTTGTTCTGCTAACGTGGAAAAAAGCGGTTCCATAGGGTGTAAAAATCAAGACTCTCTTGGCTATCAGTGACAGAATAATTGTTACCTTATTTCTTTGCTGGAAAGGAAAGAGGAGGAGTGTTATCATCACAAACCCATCTCATACCGCCTTCTCTGTGCCGTACCAGCCCCCCGCCCTCCCCCCCTCCCCCCCCGCCCCTGCCCAGGGAAAGCCTTTCTCTGTTAGCTGCACTGCACATTGCTGTCACCAAACACGGCCCCTGGGGAAGAGGCAGGCTCTCTGCGGACGCGCTGTGCCACCCGAGGGGCAGACATGATTAGCTTGGTACCAGCCGCCCCCGTCACGTCCATGCTGGAGCAGATGGTCGCTCTGTGGGCAGCACAGACACGCAGGCTCAGGGCTAGGCGGTCAGGCGCTGCCCAGCGGGTCTGCAGGGAGAGGCGGTGTCCGGGGGAAAGTGAGGAATCTGGGCAGACGCGGAGGAGGAGGTGTGGCCGTGCGCTCTTGGAACGAAGCATTTGCACAGAACTCGTGGTGCACGGGTGTGGGCAGCAGCCTTTTAGGGTTGGTATTCCCCACAGTGACCTGCAGACTGGCACCATTATGTCCTCTTTTTGAAGGTGGAAAAGACGCAGGAGGGAGAGATGACGGGCTCGCACACAGAGAAGGTGGAAAAGCTGGGACCTGACCTGGGCCCAGGCTCTGACCTCAGCAGCGGGATCTGAGATGCAGATACAATTTGTCACGCACATTAGGAAGCACTGAGAGCAAAATGGGCCCCTACTAGTCATGAGGCTGGGACCCCAGCGTCGACCAGTGCAGACAGACACGCTGTCAGTCTCAAGGCGCACGTGGGAAAGCCCACCGCCAATGTCCTGCTCTGTCCTTGGGGACTGGCCAGCAGGATGCTCTGCATCAGCAAGAACCAGGGGGCCTTCTAGTGTTCCAGCCCAGGGGCTAGGAACCTCCCCGGGGGGCCAGTCCAGCCTCAACACCACTGACGTTTAGAAAAGATAGCGAACTACAGGTTTCAGCTTTCTCCGGGTCAGGATGGAAAACAAATTGAGCTAACATTTTGCTTCCCCTTGTAAATATGCTTAAATCTTTGATGATGATCAAGCTTTTTAAGATAAATTAGGAATTAATTTTTAAGTTAACTAGAACTATTTGTTTAAGAATGCGTTTCTGTTTTCTTTTTTAGCAAGTTCTTTGTAATTTCACAGTTGAATAACTAGTTTGCTTGCATTTTCCCCGAACCATTTATGTCCTTGCTGCCCTCACTGTGGTCAGACCCCTTTGCCGGTCAACCCTGCTGAAATGTCATCAGTGGGCTCATCACCACCTTCTCCAGATCGTTAATAACGAGATTAAGGCTATTTGGACTCCCAGGGCGCCTGGGTGGCTCCGTCGGTTGAGCCACCGACTTCGGCTCAGGTCATGATCTCACAGCTCATGAGCTCGAGCCCCTCGTCAGGCTCTGTGCTGACAGCTGGGAGCCTGGAGCCTGCTTCGGATCCTGTGTCTCCCTCTCTCTCTCTCTCTGCCCCTCCCCCACTCATGCTCTGTCTCTCTCTGTCTCAAAAATAAATAAAAACATTAAAAAAAAAAGACTATTTGGATTCCCTAAAACCAACTCCCAGGGCACCATGGGCAAACGTCCTCCACCCCGAGAACATCCCGTTGATCAGCTCTCTGGACCAGGTCCACCTTGCGGACAGCACAAAGCACCCTGGCAAGCCGCGGGCGCCCTGGAATATTTGCCTGTTGGCACACTGTTTCTGAAATTCTGTGTTCCCCTAAGCATGTTAACCTTTCGTGATTTTGTTCTTTTTTGGTCTAATTGCCAGGTGAGAAGAAAGTTTGCTTTCTGCCTTCCGGCCGTCCAGTGGAAATGCCTTTTCTCTGAGACAGCCACCTGCCGAGAATGTCTGACTTCATCCACCACTCGGTTGTCCTCGTCTCTGACCCCCCTTGATGTTTAACTGGAGAAGAAGTTCCCTTAAAGGACCAACATATTTCTGGAGGATTACACTTGTAACCTGGAGCCCTTCAAGGACCGCATGTCACCAAAACCAAAACAAAACTCTTCTCCTGTGAAACCTGTGACCTCAGGAAGGAGAGGGAAGCTTAGATGACAAAACATTTAAAATTAAATTAAAATTAAAATTAGATTGTGTCGTTTGGCTGTGTAAACGCGTCCATCCTCTTATGGGTATTGGTTACTTAGCCATACAACGTTGTGCTGCCTCGTGCTGACTCAACAGCACCCCAGTAAAATCACACAAGTTCATGCCAAGCAGCAACGATGGCAAAGAAGTTACCGGTAGACACCGGGCTTTTGGCCCACGGTTCTGTCCGGGTGTTGGTTTTGTTGTGCTGTGTCTGGGTGGAGGGGAGGGGGCCAGCCATCCTAACGCGTAGGGTCCGTCTCTGTTGTGCGTTTATGTGGAACGCACACTCAGGCTCTCTGATACGCAACCGATCGTGCCACGCTTCGGCAGGAGCCTGCCGTGTGCTGTTTCCACGGGTACTGAGGCCCCAGCACGGCACCCCACCTTTCTGTGTGGTTGGCTCTGCTTTTGCTTTAGGTTTACCCCCAGTGCGAGTGTCAGCCCTGGGGAAAAATTAAGCATCATGTGCAAAACAGCGTTGGCCTCAAGGATCCCCTGGAAGTGTCTCAGGGACCTCGGGCCGTGGGCTATAATGTGAGGACGGCTCTATCCAGTGTTATTATGTGAAAAAAGGATCACATTTTTAATGTGTTGTTGGGTTTTTTGTGAATATTTATTTAATTTTTTTTGCATCATTATCACTAAATGGAAGTTACTTGCAGTTGTGTGGTTTCTGGAATTAATGCTTTGCTCCTAGTAAAGATAATTTGGGGGCACCTGGCTGGTTCATCTGGTTAAGTGTCCGACCTTGATTTCAGCTCAGGTCATGATCTCATGGTTCGTGAGTTCGGGCCCCACATCTGGCTCTGTGCTGACCGTGCAGAGCCTGCTTGGGATTCTCTCTCTCTCTCTCTCTCTCTCTCTCTCTGCCCCTTCCCTCTCTCTCAAAATAAATTTAAAAAATAATAAAGAAAAGGTAATTTGGAAGATTTCCTTTTTCCCCTGTGCTCCAATATAATTTAGGTAGCATTAAGATAATTAAACTTATGGGGACACCTTGGCGCTCAGTTGGTCGTCTGACTCTTGGTCTCTGCTCAGGCCACCATCTCACTGTTCTTGAGTTTAAGCCCCTCGTTGGGCTCTGAGCTGACAGTGTGGAGCCTGCTTGTGGAGTGTGGAGCTCTCCCTCTCCATCTGCCTCTCCCCTGCTCAGGCCGTCTCTTTCTCAAGATAAATAGATAAACATTTTAAAAAAAAGATCATCAAATTTATAAAATTTGATAGAATTCCCCGGTTAAACTATCTGGGCTTTTCACTTTCTCTAGGACAGGTCTTTATTAACTTTATTTAAGGCCATCGGCTTAAGCTTTCTGACTCCGTGGTCAGTTTTGTAAAACTTCATAAAGTGAATTTTAAAATTTCTTTCAGTTTTTACGTTTTATATGCATAAAGTTGTACACTGTGTTGCTTTGGGATTTTAAACTTTTCTTCTGATTTATGATTATTTTTCTCTTGTCATCTCTAATTTATTTTTTCCCCTTTTTTGATTTAGTTAGCTTGTAGATCTAAAAAGGCATATATCCGATTTGTTGTTCTGCTCTTTTGTCCTAACTCATCAGTTTCTTCTTTAATCTTTACTGATTCCTACCTTTTGTCTCTTATGCTCATTCATTGTCCATTAGCAGGATTTTTAAATCAGATGTTGGTTTTCTTTGACTTTTTTTCTTCTCTAGTCTTGGAAAATTTTATGTTTTCTTAGGATTACAGTATTTAGGGATGTTCCATGTGCATGTAAGACAAAGCTATACTCACTCTCCAGTCATGGGGACCCAAGTTCTCTGCATCCCTGTCTGAGACGCTTACTGGTTATTGTGATTACGGCAAACATCCTCTCACTGAGCTTCACCACTGGCTGGTCTCGGGTGCGTGAACCGCCCCAGGTCCGTGTATTTCTGTGGGTTCCCCTCACCCCTGCAGCGTCTGGCGTGGGATGGCCTGGCTGGATCACTGCTTTGGAGTCGTGAGGCCCTGAATCCATGAGGGCAGAAAGCCTCCTTTCTCCCATCTTCATGCATATGGTTCAGAACTCTGCTGTGCCCGAGGTCAAGGTAGCGAGGCCACCTCACACCTGCTCACACCTGTCGCCTCTGTGCCTCTGTGGCGGCCAAGTTTGCTTTGCCACCTGGGGTCCTGAGCAGCTGCCTGGCATGACGCAGCCCCTCGTTTGCGTGCATTGGATCTATCAAACATTTGCCGATACCAGTTGGACAGGAGGCTGGAAACTGGGGATAGACAGCCGGTAAGGACCTCCCTGCCCCGGGGGGCTCAGAGGGGTGCAGGGGCTAATGGCGGGGGCACCGCGGGCCCACCGTCAGGGTCATGAGGAATACACTCCTGGAGGGCCAGTGGACAAGGTGCTGTGTTGGATCTCCAGGGCGAGAGGTGACCTGTGTGTGGGACGTTGAGACACAGGGAATATTTTAGGACGTTGCCTTCTGTGGTGGGTAAATGCATGTCTATTGATTCGCCTTTATTGTGGTGAAACTTACGTCCTTGCGTTCCCAGCATGTGCCCAGGTCATGGATATGGTGCCAGGGCCTGTGTTCCCCTGGAGGGGCCTGGAGTCACGAAGAGGGTGGCATGTGTGGAAAGCTGCCAGGCCCCTCTGGCCCAGGAAAGTCATGACAGGGCCCAGCATTTCCCTGGGAGAAACCAGGGACCAGAAACCACTGACGCCACAGTGATGGCAACTCTCCCAAGTGCCATTAACCCATTTCATTGTTCATTCCTCCCATTCATGCTGGAAGGAGGGTCACACGAGGCCACACACCGGAAAGGGAGATAACCCAGAAGTCCACACTGCTGGTCTGTGTGCAAGCCGATCTCCAGTCAGCTGCCAGACTTAGGGACCCCAATGAGAAAGGAACTGAGCCTAGTGGCACCCTCAGAGGTCTAAACTACACCCTCAGGGGGTCCAAGCTACACCCTCGGGGGGTCCCAACTGTGCCCTCAGGACGTCCCCAACTGTGCCCTCAGGGGGTCCCCAACTGCACCCTTGGGGGTCCAAACTACACCCTCAGGAGGTCCCAACTACAGCCTTGGGGGGTCCCAACTGTGCCCTTGGGGGTTCCAAACTATGCTCTTGGGGGGATCCCAACTACACCCTCAGAAAGTCCCACCTGAGCACCTGGTGGGGGGGGGTCCTAATTGCACCCTCAGGGGTCTCAACTGCACCTTGGGGGGGTCCCAGCTGTGTCCTTGGGGGTCCTGGCTGCGCCCACGGGGGCTCAACTATGCCCTCAGGGGATCCCAGCTGCACACTCGGTGGGTCCCAAATGAACCTTGGGGGGTCCCAGCTGTGTCATTGGGGGTCCCAGCTGCACATTCAGGGGGTCCCAGCTGTACCCTCGGGAGGTCCCAACTGTACTCTGGGGGGTCCCAACTGTGTCCTTGGGGGGTCCCAACTGCACCATCCAGGCTGCCTGTCTGACTCAGATCCAAGCCTTCCTATGTCTCAAGAACATGATTTTTGCATTTGTAGAAGCTTTTGACGAAGGTCTTTTTTAGAAGACTCATTTCCCCTTATTTAGACGTGTCTGCAGTTCGTTCCATAATTAAACTTTGAAAGCCCCCTCATTTCCATGCACATAAATGCCATAAGAGGATGCAGCTGTGTCGTTCTTGGCGTCTTTCAAAGAAAACATACAGATTAGAAAGTGTAGAAAGAGAGGCTAACTGCTTTCAGCAGTTACTCAGAACTGGCCCCACCTTTGGCTTCCTCTGGATTGATGATGCTCAAACTTCTCTGGCAGGAGAGGGGCCCTGCATCTCAGGGATCCGGGGCGCAGGGGCTCCAACACTTAGCAGACGTGAGAGTGTCCCTGCCTCGAGGGAGAGGAATACATAAACTCCCCATTTGGAATCATTAGTAGCTCGATTTTGACAATTCTAAATAAAACAAAAATTTTTTTTTTAGTGTTTGATTTATTTTTGAGAGTCAGAGCATGAGCAGGGGAGGGGTGGAGAGAGGGAGACACAGAATCCGAAGCAGGCTCCAGGCTCTGAGCTGTCAGCACAGAGCCTGACGTGCAGCTCAAACCCACGAACTGCGAGATCGTGACCCGAGCCGGATGCTTAACCGACTGAGCCACCCAGGTGCCCCCTCTGCGATTCTAATTTTTGCTTTAGGCAGGGATAAGTCACTGGCTGTGGGGCATAAGGTCATTTCCATCAGCACAGCCTTGAACCTATTAAAGAGCAGACTCTGTCCAGGCCACATGCCCAACTGTGCAAGTTGGGCCACTGGGCTTGGAAACAATGAAATAGATTTTTTTTTTAAAATTTTGTTTTCAACGTTTATTTATTTTTGGGACAGAGAGAGACAGAGCATGAACGGGGTAGGGGCAGAGAGAGAGGGAGACACAGAATCGGAAACAGGCTCCAGGCTCTGAGCCATCAGCCCAGAGCCCGACGCGGGGCTCGAACTCACGGACGGCGAGATCGTGACCTGGCTGAAGTCGGACGCTTAACCGACTGCGCCACCCAGGCGCCCCAGATTTTTAATAAGTAGGACAGAGTCGTGGTTTCTTTATATACTGGTGAGGTAGCAAGCACTAACATCTTAATGCATGGGCCTCATATCCAGTATTCCTCCCAGAGTACCAGAGCCTTGGACTTTCAGTAGAACAGAGGTTTTAAGGGAGGAAAGCATCGGTTAGACAGTCAGCGTCCTTCTGAAGGTGCCGTGTGAATGTGAGGCCCATTGTAGACAAATTCCTTCTGAGTCCGGTGAGCTCCCTCCCTAGACACTAACTAGGCTGGTGGACACATGTCCCTCAGCAGGTGGGAACTGTTGAGAGGCCGACCTCCCAGTGGCTTTGTGTCCTCGGGTAGGGGTGCAGAGGGAGGATGTGTCTTGCCACGTGGACATCCAGCCCGTCCTGCCGATAGCTCATTGCGTCCCCCGTCAGTCACTCAGCCGGTTCAGGTCTGGTGCGGCTTGAGGTCTCACTGCATCCTGGTGGCTCCGAGTTTAGTTTGTCCTTAACCTTCTGCTTTTTCATCTGGGGCCTCTGCACCGTTTCAGAGACAAATGGAGACAGGAAGCTGCCTGACAACAGAATTCAAAATGCTGAAACAGAGTGAGTGAAGCCGTTCCTTCGCATATGAAGCTGATGGCAGGGAGGGCAGAGGGTGACACCCAACCCTGAAATCGCAGGATGCTGAGGGCCAGGCCAGCCACTGGCTCTACTGGCCACCGAGCCCACGTGGCCGGGCCCTCCACTGTGTGCGCAGCCCACGTCCCCTTCCACCAGGTACCTCTGCTGGAGACATTTGCATAAACACGTCCGAACCCCAAGGTTCTCCATGCCCGATCCACCGGGCCAGGTAGCGAAGAACTTTCCGCAGGAGAACTCGGAGAGAATGAGATAGAGTCAGTTCCCCCAAATGAGTCGTCAAATACCCAAGAAGGAAACAAAACAGAACAAAAATAGCCCACAAAAGAGTTGAACCTTTCATCTGGGTGAACTGTCAAGTAATTTCACAAGAAATCCACATTTTGCCAAATGTTTAATAGAAACTCAGTTTTTACAGATCTGAGTATTTTGCAAAATTTAACATAAATCAAGAGAAATCTTGAGGGTGCGGAAAGGAGAGTAGGACTGTTTGTTACTTGCAAGCTTTCTGAGGCTTTCTCCCCCAATTAAATGCGTTTACAGCATGTTTCTGTCCCTGGGCAGCACCTGCGTGTCAGAAGCAGGCCTGAGTAACCTTGCAGGCGGCGGGATTCTGGGCAAAAGCCGAGATTCGGGATCAATATTTGGCCGTGGCGGATCAATTACGGTGGAGGGTAGAGCGTCCGCTTTCTTCGCAACCTTGATGTCCGGCCTCCGAGGTTCACCTGTGGCTGTTGGACACAGGCTCGTCTGCCTCACGTGGACATGCGGAGCCACAGACACCGAGGCCACTTGAGGAGGGATTCTGAATGCTCCTTCTTTTAGAAGAATGAAGAGTATTCTCTAACCTTAAAATACATCCATAATCTTTATAAATTCCATCCAGAGTTTAAGGGAAAACTCTACTTCTAAATATTATGCAGACTGAAAATCTTCCATTTAAAAGTGACTCTTTTAACCTTTTTCATCAAATACAAAAGTTCTGATATTCTCATGAAAGCAAACCGTAACAGGTTTGACAAAGGCCAGACTTAAAAGTGGAGGTGATGATTATTTCCAGAACCATACACTCTAGTTTTCTTGGCACAGAAGGAAGATCATTTCTACCAAAAAAAAAAAAAAAAAAAAAAAAAAAAAAAAAAAAAATAGAGAGAGTGTGTGTGTGTGTGTGTGTGTGTGTGTGCACCATCGCCTCTTGTGTGTGGGACTCCGGCTGGCCTCAGGCCAGTGTCGCTGGCTCATGGTGGCCTCCCTGAGGCGGGAGGCTGAGTGTCTGCACACAGTGGGTTGGACACGGATGGACAGTGGCATGAGCAGAAGCCAGCACCTGTCCCCCCGTGGCTGCTCCTCTCTTCTCGAGCCCTGGAGTCTCTCCCCACAGCTGCCTGCTTAGCCTCAAGCCTCTGGGGACTTCTCAGGACCCCCTGCCCTCCCAGTCTCAGCTCCTGACAGATTTACCCCTTTTTCAGCCTCTCCAATTGTCTGTGAATTCCGATTATACAATGCATGATTCTTTGTCTTCTTCTCCCGGGTCCAAAGTCCTCAATTGACAGCTCCACAGTTGGCATCGTCCTGGAGGTGACAATGCTCCAGAAATGGTCACTGGAAGACAGCGAGTGGAGCCCGTGCAGAAAACCCTCAGGAGTGAGCAGAGCCGGTGAAAGGTTCTTCCTGCAAACACCCAACTCTGTGCTGGTAGGCACTGGTGCGAGCTAATTCCGATTAGAACCAGAAAACGAACTCAAGTCCCCAGGATCATGGCAGAGACACGATACTCTGAACATAACTCAGACGTGAAAAGAAGCTTCAAGTCAGTGTTATGTGGGACTCGCCTACAAAGTGGTATTTTCTATTATTCCTCATGCAAGATAGGAGAGAAGCCTGACATTCCAGGGAAGACTCAGATTTTGTTGATATTTGTGCTTGTGTTGCGAACATCGATGCAATAGGTTATGATTAGTGCCACAGCAGGCGTTTATATTTGCAAGGAAAAATACTTGTTCTTCTTAAAAAATCAATTTATGTTCCTTGTAGAAAGTGAAGAGAACAAAAAATTAAGAGATACCATCCATATCTCACCACCAGGAATAATTGTTAACATTTTGGTGTGTGTTCTTCCAAGTTTTGCCCATTCGTATGCATTATTTTTCAAAACTAAGGTACAGTAGTGCTTACTTTTCTGTAAACTGTATTTGCCACTCAATAGTAGTATATTTTCCACATTTTCCCAAGCCACCCTGTATTATGGTTTTTTATATTGTTATTATTACTGCTAGTATTATTACTTTAGTGTCAGTGCGGTTCACGTAGGGCGTGGCATCGTTTCAGGTGTAGGACAGAGCGATCCGTATTTGCAACCATACAGCGCTCATCGACATACGTGCACTTGCGTTATGACCTTTCTGTCCACAGCATTTTCCTGTGTGGGGTTTATCATAATTTATTATGTAGCTATTCTACTAATCGAGAGTTATTTTGTTTACAGGTGCTTTGTTTTGCTTTTCATTTCAGAAACTCTGCTGTGAAGATCATCCTGGAACACACATATTTGCTTGCTTCTCAAAATTTTTTCCTCACAAAACTTTTCTGGAAGTGTTGTACTTATTTTAAATAGTATTGCCGCATATTTTCAGACCGGTCTTCTAAAACCTCGTCTTGGACAGGATGGTAGCCATTTGCCTCCAGGGCTGGCCACGGGACTGGCATTCTCTTCTATTTTTGCCAATTTGTCTGGAAAAGGAAGATCATACTATTGTTTTAATTTTTAGTTTTGGAAATCTAGTGATAGTATGCTCTCTCTCACAGAACAGAAATCGAGTGATTTCCACACTTGCTCACACCTCTACTGGTCGCTGTATTCACAGAACAATGGCGATAAGCGCGCCTGCCTTGACAAGAGTCACACGGTCATCGGGGAACAGAAGACACCCGCGGTCTGACCGGAGCCAGGTCAGAACAGTGTTAAAAGGCGCAGCCTAAGAAAAGGAGATGCATTTGTGTTTGTCTCTGAGGCTGGGACGAAGGTCACTAGGTGTGGGGTCATACGGGAGCACGCCCTGATGGCGGCATCCGCGCCACAGGAATGCTGCACTCGTGATGTGTCGGAAAGTAGAAATAAACTCTGCTCCTCAGCTGGACTCCCAGAACCTGAGCTAACTCAGACGGAGCAGGGAGCCGGCTCAGACATGACATGACCACATGATCCCCCCCAGGAAATCCCAGAAATTTCGGAGGCTTTGGTCATCCCTGGGCTTAAAAATGGCTAGGTTTCAAGCTCTCAGAGACTTTCCTTGACATTTGCAGCCACAGCAACAATCACACTCGAGCGATTTCCACACCCTTTACCACCTGCTCTACAGAAGTTAATTCACTTTCTTTAGTGATGGGTTCTTGTGTCCTTTCACACTGTGGTTCGAGGAGACGAGGTGACTCCCTGCAGGGTACAGCTGTCAGGAGGCCCAGGTGAGCGCCCTGGGGCTGGAACCCCTCTTCACCACAGCTGCCCCACCTTCCTGTCGTAAGAATGGCACCCGTATATCACCGCGTGTGTTACCGGTAATTGTGCTGTTCATTACTGTTTTTTTTAAAAAGCAATTTGTGCATTAAGTGTACTAAGCATTTTAACACATGGTCTTTCTTTCTTTCTTTCTTTCTTTCTTTCTTTCTTTCTTTGAAACAGAGAGCACGAGCAGGGGAGGGGCAGAGAGAGAGAGAGAGAGAGAGACAGAGAGAATCTTTTTTTTTTCAACGTTTATTTATTTTTGGGACAGAGAGAGACAGAGCATGAACGGGGGAGGGGCAGAGAGAGAGGGAGACACAGAATCGGAAACAGGCTCCAGGCTCTGAGCCATCAACCCAGAGCCCGACGCGGGGCTCGAACTCACGGACCGCGAGATCGTGACCTGGCTGAAGTCGGACGCTTAACCGACTGCGCCACCCAGGCGCCCCGAGACAGAGAGAATCTTAAGCATACTCCACACTATCAGCACAGAGCCCAACATGGGGCTGTATCCCATGAATGGCGAGATCATGACCTGAGCCAAGATCGAGAGTTGGATGTTTAACCGACTCAGCCATCCAGAAGCCTCCAAAGTTTTCATTTTTAATGTTGTTTATGGAGGTTTTGATGAATACCACAGACAGATCCTAGGGTGAACCCCCAAAGCTCCATCTCCCAGGGGGCATGCCTGAGTGGAGGCAGAAACAGGAACTTACTTCTAATCAAGAGAAGATGGTGAAGGAGATTAAGGTTACTCCCTTGATTAGGTGACATTCTTTGAGACCCATCTTAGCAGACTGGAGCCAGAGAGTGTCTTCGTTGGCTCCTGAAGTGAGGACCGTAAGAGGGATTCCTACACAGCCTGGAACTCCAGGTGACCTCTGAAAGCTTCCGGACAGCAAGCAGCCAAAAGCCCCGGGTCACACAGCCACAAGGAACGGACCTGGCGGCCCCTGTGTGAGCCCGAGAGTGGATTCTCGTGCAGGTGGCCTCCACATGGGAACACGCCCAGCCAACTTCCTGATTGCAGCCCTTGGAAACCAGACCTGGCTTCACCTAGATACTCGACCCACAGAAACTGCCAGATCGTACGTCAGTGTTGTTTTAAGCCTCTGAACCTGTGATAATTTGTTAGGCAACCCCTGGAAAGGGAGGTGACGAATGGTGTACTTTGGGGCATTTTGGTGAACTTTTGGTAACATCAGAGATTCGTAGAAACTAGCATATTACATTTTTGAACATGTATCAAGGCAAAGAAAAAGCAATAAGGACAAAAATAAGACTATAACATTTAAAGACATGTGTGTTGAAATTAGAGAATCTATTGCAGAAAAAGTGAAGAAGAAAACAAGAGAATGCAGACCGGCCGCGCAGGTGGATGGGGATGAACAGCCAGGAGGAGTTTGGAAATGAAACTTTGCCACGGAGACTGAGCTTGGCCGGAGCCCCTTCTGGAAAAAGAGAAGAGGAAACAATAGAAAACTCAAGTGTAAATACGAGGGTCAAGTCATGTGGGTGAAGCCCGCCTCACACGGCAGGTCAGAGCCCTAGAGCCAGCGAGCCCTGCGTGGGGACAGCCTGTGGCCTCCTGAGATCCACGCGCTCCCGAGGGCCCTGAGCTACAGGGCGCCAGGCCCCAGCTGCCCGAGAAACCAGGCCCCCCACGCAGAGAAGGTCTGGGTACCAGGCACAGTGTCAGCCGTTGGCCAGCCCAGCCCTGGACCCTCTTCCCAGAGCTCGGGGCGCTGGGACACAGGGCAGCGCCACGGGCAGAAGGCCCCCCCACGTGCTCGCCCGCGGTGGTCAGTCTTCAACCGCCCGGTAGCAAGACTCCGCGGCCCTGCACAGACCCCTCTCCAGGGCAGCCCGCCGTGAGAACGCAACTTGCTGAAGACGCCGACGGTCAGAGAGGACGCAGGTCCTGCCCTGCAAGGGGCGCTCGCTGGCGGCCGTCACATGAGGCTGTGGCTCCAGGTCTCTGGACAGCTGGGGTGCTGAGCCTGCACGGCACCTCGTCTGAGGGTGGAGGTTCCCAAGAGACACCCACAGCCTGGACAGGCATCTACACTCCCCTCCGAACGGAAAGAGCATTTCCTCAAGGAAGGGTCACTATTTAAATTATAATTGACAGAAAATCCAGGGACGATTGTTTGGTCAGAGGCTAACGACCTTGGGTCTCACGTTAAAGGCCAGTCAGTAAATAATCTTAACCCCACGGTCCTCTGTCTTTATGGAAGTGGGAAGAGACACTAGCCTCACCTACAAGACACTCGGAAGCACTTTCTGGGACATCGGTGGGAGGGGTGGCCCCAGGGGAAGGAAGGGCAGGGAGGAGGCATCTCTGGGCTCGGGGGGGGGGGGGGGGGGGAGGTGGGAATTGGTCAGCTTGAGAAAACCTAATTGGGGTCTCAGAGCTCTGGTGACAAGAACTGCTTCGGAGTGCTAATGTACTTGGACACATAGTTGTCTTTGATGGAAACCTGGAGAAGCACACTTAGTTTAAGTACCCAGCACGCCATTCTTTCTGGTCCCCATCGAACAGGAGGTGCATTTACTGCAACAAGAGCAACTCAGAAAGATGGGCTCATGCGTGTGGACTCAGGCTGCATTTGTCTGTCTGTGCCCAGCTCATCTCCCTGAGCGCGTGTCCTCCAGGGTCATTTATGTTGTTGTGCCCAGCAGGGTTTCCTTCATTCCTAAGGGTGAATAGTAGCATATATATACATACACAGGGGAATAATATCCAAGTATATACTATATTATTTATACATGACAGACGATCGTATATATTTATTGTATACGTATGTCTGTATCTAACTGCTGTTTATCCGTCCATCCCCTGGCAGACACGTAGGCTGCTGTCATGTGTTGGCTACTGCGAATAACGCCTCAGTGAGCATGAGGGTGCAGATGTCTCTACAGGACAGTGATTTCATCTCCTTTGGATGTAAACCCACAAGCAGAATCATTGGATCTAATGGTTCTATTGTGAGTTTTCTGAGGAGCCTCCATACTGTTTTCCATGATGGTCGTATCAGTTTCCATTCCCACCAACTGAACCATATGCCTAAAAACGGTCAAGACAGTGAATTTTACGTTATGTGTATTTTTCCACGATAAAAAATTGGAAAAGAAAGAGGAAAGAAAGAAAGAAAGAAAGAAAGAAAGAAAGAAAGAAAAGAAGGAAGGAAGGAAGGGAGGAAGGAAGGAAGGGAGGGAGGGAGGAAGGAAGGAAGGAAGGAAGGAAGGAAGGAAAGGAGAAAAGAGCTTCATTAGCAGCAGGGACTTGCTTGTTCAAGAGTACCCTTTATGTCACTCATCCTGAGGCAAAATCTTATAAACATCACATAATTTAATTCCTCCCTGAGATCAACACTGATCACCGAGGCCACACTGTGGGTGTGAAAGCATGAGATCTCTGTGGCACCTTGTGGAGGTGAGCAAGACCATGGTGGAGAATGTCCCTTGTCAGTGATGACTATTCCATAATTGTCATTGTGCCTGGTGACTGAAATGAGCTAGAATGAAAACGAAAGGAAAACAAACAAAACCCCAATAAAATCTGTATGAACCATGAAAGTTCATTTTTCAAAGATGTCAAAAGAGGTGAATAGCCAAGTAGGGGAAACCGAGGGCCTCTGCCGAACCCTTGCAGAGGGTAGCGTGTCTCCTGGCCTCTGGAGGAAGAGGGTCTGAGGGCAGTTCCTGAGTGGGCACAAATCCTGGTTCCCGCCTCCCACTGGATGTTGGCGCCTTCTCAGATTTCGTCTGTCTGGGCATCATGCACCTGGAGGGTCAGTTAGGAAGGAGGGTTGTTCCGCACCCTTGACTCTGTGATTTACGCTCAAGCCCTCCTTGGGGCTGCAACACCCTCGGGTCCTCAGGACCTCGATGACTCAGCCTGCTTCTACCTCTCCTCTTGCCCATGGTTGACTCTTCAGGTAATGCTTTAATTTCTTTTTAGCTCCTCACTAGCCAGGGCTACAGGGAATAAATAGCTTATCAACATAACTTTGGTATATTTTTGCCTTGCCAGCTGGGCTCACATGAATAATGTGGCCAGCTGCATGCGAACAATGTGTACAAACAATGTGCAAATGAACAAAATGGCGTCCGGACAATGTGAGAAGCTCCATTTAGAGGCTCAACATCAGCAGATGTGACATTGACGAGAGTGACAGAAATACAGTCTGGGCGTTGCGGGTGATGGGCACCATGATGAATCAACAGAGTCGAGAGCAAGGGTCCTGGACTTGGTTAACTTGTGCATCTGAAAACATTTATCCAAGTCCCTGGAATAAAGTTGAAGAGAACTGTGATTTATTTTTTAGGGAAAAGGTAACTATAGATCATTCTTTCTTTTTCTAATTTTTTTTTTCAACATTTATTTATTTTTGGGACAGAGAGAGACAGAGCATGAACGGGGGAGGGGCAGAGAGAGAGGGAGACACAGAATCGGAAACAGGCTCCAGGCTCTGAGCCATCAGCCCAGAGCCTGACGCGGGGCTCGAACCCACAGACCGCGAGATCGTGACCTGGCTGAAGTCGGACGCTTAACCGACTGCGCCACCCAGGCGCCCCTCATTCTTTCTTTTTCTAAGCAGATGTTAGGAGCATAGCCTGGGCAGCCGTGGATGAGGGATACTGGAATGTTCTTGTTGTTCAGCAAATGGCCTCGCTTCTTGGCCTGCAGGTTTATCCATCTTTGCGTATGTACGTATGTGCCATATACATGCAATATATGTGTATCTACGTAAGTAAAGCTGTTCTCATGCAGCGACCCAGTTTTTAAATATTTTAGTTTTTTTAAAGCAGTTTTAGGTTCCTGGAAAAATGGAAGGGAAGGTACAGAGATTTCCTGTGAACCCTCCGCCCTGACACATGCGCAGCCTTCCCCATTACCAACCCCCCCCCAATGCACACATGGACCTGCGCGGGCCTACGTGGCGATCATCATCGCCCAAAGTGCAGAGTTTGCATCAGGGGCCACTCTTGTGCCTCCTGTGAGTTTGGACAAACGTACACGTGCGTGCGTCCGCCCCCGCAGTGTCACACTGAGGATGGTCCCTGCCGCTGAGCTCCTCTGCACCCCGCCGGCCCATCTCTCTCCCCCTCCCCGCCTCCGTAGCTTTGCCTTTTCCTGAATATCGTGTAGTGGGACCCATATAGTGTGTAGCCTTTTCAAATTGACCTCTTTCACTTAGTAACGGGCATTTCAATTCCTTCTGTGTCTTTGCATGGCTTGGTAGCTCATCTTTTTTGTGCCGAATGATACTCCGTTGTCTGGATGTGCCTACCACCTACCGAAGGGCATCTTGGCTGCTTCCGGATTTTGGCAATGATGAATAAAGCTGCTATAAACATCTGCGTGCAGGGTTTTGTGTGGACAGAACTTTTTAACACCTTTGGGTGGATACCAAGGAGTGCGACTGCTGGCAAGTGTGGTAAGAGTATGTTTACTTTTGTGTGAAATACTACAGTGTCCTCCAGGGCGGCCGCACCACTTGGCGTTTCCACCAGCGATGAGATAGCATCGAGTGCCGTCCAAGTCCTGGATGTTGGCCATTCTGACAGGTGTGCAGTGTTATCTCATTGTGATTTTACCAGTATATTCAAACATAATATTAAACGTACTAGTGCTAAGAGCAAACGGAAAAATTGCGTTCTACTAAATTATATCGGTTGCGTTGAAATCATTTATACTCCTGGAGCCTCAGCTCATCGATTGAAACGTAGTAAAATGATAATGCCTGCTTTGTGGGGTTTTATAAAGACAGAATGTGATCATGATAAGTGCTTGCTAAATCAGGACTATTGTAGCAGATGAACTGGTCACAAGATGGAGTCCCAAACTAGAATAAGAACTTAGGAAGAGAATTTTGATCAAGTGGCGAGTTCGAGACTCCATTAAGGCACTGACAGTCCCATTTCGCTCATTACTTTATTCATAAATAAGCCTTAAACACTTGCTACGTACTGGGACACAGCACCATCGAAGCAGTCTTTGTCCTCGCTGGGGTCATTTCTAAGTGACCTCAGGAGACAGTGATGGGGAAATACTACACCATCCAACTGATAACTGAACTTACCGAACAGCCCATGTCAAACTAGTCTCCATGAGAAAGTGGGAGCCTTCTAGGGCCTGGGATTAAAGCCACCACGTGGGCAAGGTGCAGACAGGAGCGTGGCGTTAGCGGCTCTTGCGTTTGTGGAAAACCGGGGCCAGTTTCTTTCCCTTTGGACCGTGTCTACTGAGCACTGTGTCTTGAGGGCGGAGAGCTCACGGCTCAGGTGACTCAGCGTGATCAGAACATCAGACTCTGACTCAGAAGCATGTGCTGCTGTCGCCGGGCCCAGGAAGGATGTGGTCATTTGGCATCATGTAAATGATCCAATTTCTTATCCTTTGTGAGCTCAGTGCAGCCACAGTAGAAAGAAAGTGCATCTGCTCGTTTCTCAGCAAACAAGAGCAAGTTAATACATTTTAAAACTTCACCATTTTCGTTAAAGCAGCCGTGGGACCTGTTTACACAGAGCCTCCCGTCTCTTCTGCTGACGCTCCACTCAGATGTCCTCGAAATGTGGTTCGAGGAGCTCTCAGGACTTTTTCAGGGGGAAGATGTTACTCTATCTTGCAAGACAATACATTTGGGATAGACACTGAATCAACCCATGTCCTCCCTGGAGTGCGTGCCCTGCCCCCCACACTGTCTCAGGAGGACCCCGCTGTCCTGGGAGGAATCTGGCCGGCACTGCCACCCCGTTTCCAAACAGGCTGTTTGCAAATTCCCTTGTTCTTTGACAGGGGAGAGGGGGCGACCGGCACGCTTGGCCGCCCACGGCCTCGGTCAGGCAGAGCCGTCGGGATTTGCTGTGGGTCTTGGCGTTTATGCAACATGACCGTCCACCCGGCTGCTGCCCCTCACGGGGCCTCGGGCACCGATCTCCTGCAGGGCCGGCTCACGGGAAGGCTCAGAGCCAGGAGATCCAAACCGCAACCAGATGCTTTTCTCGACCCCGACTTTCCCTCTGCCCAGCATTCTGGGAAGTACCCGCTGACTCACCAAACCTCCGGGTCTGTCCACAGGTCCGGACTCACCTCCCAGCTCCCATCATCCCAGTGATGGCTCAGGCCCGTCTGGAAACCTCCTCTCACACCTGCCCCGACACAGAAAGCGTGGGCGCCGTGGCAGGCCGGGCTGGGTTGTGGGCACCCCTGGGCGTTGGAGCTACTCTTCAAACTGGGACGGCGACAGCTCGACACAGCCACCTCCACAGCGGTTGTCCACACTAAGTGATAAGCTCTGTCAGTGGCACCAGGCCTCCGTGTCCCCAAGTGTCATGTGAGCGTTATTTCACGTAGACTTCTCTTGTGGAAACCATGAGCCTCCCAGGGTCCTTTAACAATAACCATCTGTTTCGATGAGGCTTATTCTGAGCTCAGCGCACGTCTGCCTTTGCCCCTGCATGGCACCTGCCGCGGAGCCCACGTGTGGGTGCCTCTGAAGCCCCGAAGCCTGGAGGACACGCGGGAGCACGCGGCTGCGTGTAACCTCAGCACGGTAGCAGGCAGTGGGGCCACAACGGCAGGCCCCGTGTGCACCCGGGTCAGGATCCGCCTCGTTCCCACCGTCCCCTCTCCCTGCAGGTCACAGCATCCAGAGAAACAGAGGCTACTGGATGTGTACAGAGAGAGGGAGGCTTACCATCAGGACCTGGCACGTCCCCAGATCTGCGGGCTCGGTCAGCGCGCCGGAGCGGGCCAAGGGTGTAGTTCAGGCCCAAAGGCTGCTCAGCTGGAGATCCAGGAAGAACGTAGGTTTGAGTCCCAGTCTGAAGGCAGGAGAGAAGTTGATGTCTCAGGTCAGGGCCATCGGGCAGGAGGAATTCTCTGGCCTTATGTTCTATTCAGGCCTTCAACTGATTGTATGAGGCCCACCCGCACAGGGGAGGGTAATCTGCTTTGCTCAGTCTACCGATTTAAATGTTAATCTTATTCCAGAACACCTTCACAGGCACACCCCCGACAGCGTTCGACTCAAAGCCCCAGCGAGGCTGACACAAAAGTAACCTTCACGTATCTCAGAACTGCGTCCCCGGCCCTCACGTCAAACCCTCTGAGAGTGTTTCTGGACATCGTGTTCATCACGAGGCGATAAGCAAGGGGAGTATTTGTAGGGTCTCCCACCTCTGCTCCTGCAGGGATGGCCGCACACCATGCTGACCACATTTCAGATGCTACATCAGGAGGCTGGTAAATACTGGCATCTAGCTCTGACCGTTAGCCCACCCGCGTCCCCTGCCCTTCTCTCGACCTCGGAGCTGCCGTGTATGGGGCTTGACAGGCAGTGGGAACAGCAGAAGCGAGGTCTGCGGCTCGACAGGGGAGGGCAGAGCCGGCCAGAGGGCTGTGCACTCCCTGCTCCTGCTGTGCCCCTGCTGGTGGCTGTGACTGCATCCTTCTAGTACGTTCCTGGGTCTGTTCCAACCAGCCGGACAGAGCTCTGCTGCTGATAGACCAACGAGTCCCAGACGGGAAGGTGGCCAGCAGGAGCCACTGGATCTCTTCACACTGACTTGGCCCTAACCGGCTGCTGCGGCTCGTTCTAGCCCCTGGGGCCCAACGCCCGGCGGCCCGAGAGCCTCTCCCTGCAGGCAGCCTTCTCTGTGGCCTGGGCAGCCTCAGCTCCTTTCGAAGACGAGGCCAGTGGAGCATTTGCTTTATTTTTATTACTGGGCAAATCACACCAAGGCTCTTCGTTTACACCACAGAGCACGTCTTCACCACGGAGACCTGCAGGGCTGACACTCGGGTGGCCCCCGGGGCACCCTACACATGGGTGAGGTCGGTGGTACTGTGCCACGATCGTATCGCAGAGGGCAGCGGGCATGGGGACACTAACTCCCTTGTCACCACTGCGCCAGAATGTGGCAAGCCGGGGCTTTCCATATCTTCACGGGCAAACACTGCCTCCCAGGACCCGAGCCGCACCTACAGGAAAAGGTCCTGGTGTTTCAGCTTGAGGACCACGACAGCCCCGAGCGGAGACTTCATAGGTCAAGTGTTAGGAAAAGGAAATGACCTTATCTTAACAAACACGATGTGTCAGAACCTGAAAGGCTTTCCATCAATATCGAGGCATGACTCCTGCAGGAACGGGCAGAATGACCCAGGCGAGGAGGCTCGATGAATCATTGAGATGATTCACCTGCAGACTTCAAGCAAGAGTTGGAAACTTCCTGTCGTATTGTAATGTGATAACGTGAGGCAGAATGTGGCCCTCAGGCCCAGTCCAGCGTGCACACCGCTGCTCTGCCCTGCACGGAGCCGGGGCTGTTCCCGGGAGCAATGCTGCCCTTCCCAGGCCTGCCTTGACCCTGTCCTCCGTCCGGCGGCGTCTGGGCTGGAGGGCAGAGCTGGCGGCCTCCTCGCAAATGAGATGCAGGAAAAAACCCGCTTTTCTTTAGAGAATGCTTCTGACCCAGCCTAAGCAGTGAGTCATTGCCCTTGATAATACTGTTAAAAGAATGAAATACAATTTTTGAAGTCTCTAACAATTTATAAAAACTAACTTCCATTGTTTCAGACTAAAATATGTACACTGTATTTGCTCATGGCAATTCAACTCTATGTTTTTGAATGATCATGGTAATAAGTACAATTATTTTGCCCCGGAAAATTTTAAAGCCAAGCACGATTTCTTGCCTTTAGTATTCGAGGAGGCCGCAGCACATTCCCATCAAAGGGAATGATGTCCCATCAAAGGGACATCAAAGGTCTGGCTCCCGCCCCTGCTCCGCGCCCCCATCCCGGCGGGGCACCACCTCTGTCTCCGTGTCTCACACGGCTTGTGGGCCTTGTCCCACGGCTGACGACACGTGCAGTCGAGCTCCATCCCCGTCGGCGAGGACTGCAGTCGTGAGCTTACTTCAGTTGGAAATAAGCGATGAGGGGGCGGCTGGTGTCATCAGTGATGAATACACCGTATTTGCCAAATACCTTGTCTGCATCAGTTGACATAATTTTCTTCACTCTGTTCCTGTGATGATGTGCATTGATTTCACTCAGGATGTGCAACGCTCACCTTTTTGTTGATTTCTTGTCTGCCTTTATTATTAGTTATGGAGAGATGCATGTAAAATCCAAGCAGTATAACTGAGGATTTGTCCATGCCTTTATTTTTATTTTTTGCTTTACCCCAACTTTATTAAGGTATGGCTGACAAAAATCGTGTACACTCAAAATATATGATGTGGTGTTTGGTACACGAATGGTTCCTCAAGCGACCGACTCACACACCCTTCTCCTCACACAGTTGCCTTGTTGCAACAGTGGGCTGAACACTCAAGATCTACTCTTTCAGTGAACTTCAGGTGCAAAAGGGTATCATTTACTGAGGCACCTGCTGTACATTAGATGCTCAGAACGTTCTCTCTTTCTAACCCAATGCGTTGTGCCCCTTCTGGCCAAGCCCTTCCTATTTTCTCCAACCTTCAGCCCTGGTAACCACCCATTTCTTCTCTGGTTTGATGAGTTCAACTTTTTTATTTTTTATTATTTATTTGTTTTTAATTTTTAAGTTTTCTTTTAACGTTTATTCATTTTTGAGAGAGAGAGAGAGAGAGAGAGAGAGAGAGAGAGAATGAATGGGGTAGGGGCCGAGAGAGAGGGAGACACAGAATCCGAAACAGGCTCCAGGCTCTGAGCTGTCAGCACACAGCCCGATGTGGGGCTTGAACTCATGAACCGTGAGATTGTGACCTGAGCTGAAGTCGGACACTTAATCGGACTTGCTGTCTCATAAGTTTTAGAAAAATCTGAGCCGTTCTATCAAACATTTCCTCTTCTTCATTTGATTTGTCCTCTCTTTCTTTGACTGTTTATATATGTATTAAACTTTTGTCATTTTCAATTTTTTTGTCCACCTTTATTCTGTGTGTTTTCATGTTCACTAGTTGTCTCTCTTTAGCTGTGTCTAAACTATTGAAGTAAATAGTTATTTAACAATAGGAATTAATAATAATGCCAGTATGTTAAATGTCTGCATTGAAATTTTAATTTACATTTTTCTCTGTTCAGCACTAGGATTTTCATTTTGTTTTAAGTTTCCAGTTTTCTGCCCAAATCTGCCATTTCAGTATAATTTGGCACATGATACCATAGTTATCTTAAAAGCCATGTCTGATCATTCCAACCCCTGGATCTCCTGTGGGTCCAACTTTGGTTTTCATTTACTTGTCTTATATGCATGAACATTTTTGAATGAATGCTAGACATTTTATGTAAATATTGTGAGGCTGTGGCTGAACTGTTTTTTATAGTAATTTAAATTTTCTTCTGGTATACACTTGGTCTAAGGATAAATCACCTTAAATCAGTGAGGGATTGAATAATTAGGGGCTCTCTCCACTCCTGTTTCTCTCACTACTTCTGCTCTCTTTCCATTTCTAGGGTGCAGATATCTGAGGGTGGGTACTGAAGGCCCTGGCTGTTTACCAGTGTGTCTGCTCCAGAAACCAAAATCCGATTATTGTCCCTCCACTCCTTGGATACTTCAGGAATCTCTAATATGATTTTTGGTTTCTCATTACCGGCAATTGTTTCAAGTAACTTCAGGGGCCGGGCTCCTGCCTCCTGGTTCCCTGTTCTCGATCCTTGTCGTGCAAATGCCCTCAGTGCTCAGAGCTCTCTGGTACCACAGCCGAATTTCGAGACATGCTCTGTCCAGCCGCTCCAAGTGTTTCCAACCCAGCAGCTCGGCCTGCAGCCCGTGAGAGTCATGGAACTCCTCACAGAGTTTGCACAGAGCCTCTTTCTCTCCGCGGAACAGCAGTGTTTCTACCTAAGCTGGGCCCTCCCTCCCAGGGCATTCTGTGGGCCTCATCTTGGCACGGCCCCCTTAGATAACAGGAAAACACTTTCCTCTTGGATTTAAAAACCTATCACTCGGGGCGCCTGGGTGGCGCAGTCGGTTAAGCGTCCGACTTCAGCTCAGGTCACGATCTCGCGGTCCGTGAGTTCGAGCCCCGCGTCGGGCTCTGGGCTGATGGCTCGGAGCCTGGAGCCTGTTTCTGATTCTGTGTCTCCCTCTCTCTCTGCCCCTCCCCCGTTCATGCTCTGTCTCTCTCTGTCCCAAAAATAAATAAATGTTGAAAAAAAAAAAAAACAAAAAAAAAAACCTATCACTGAAAAAAATGCAAAGGTCTTGATGAGAGGGCAGGAATGAGCTCCAAGGCACAATGTGCAGGGAGGGGAGGTGTCCCTTGCTGTAAAGGGGATACTTTTTGCCTTCCTCAAGGTTTGTTCGGTCCTCGTGCTGGTGCTTATGTCTTATCACATTTTAGTTAAGGAAAATCTCTGCATTCACTAAGAGAGGAATTCTCAATATTTCCGTCCATGGCACATGGAACGTGCCATAGCTTTGCTCTCCGGAGCTGGCCCTCACCTATGAAGGAGGCTTTGCCTCTGACCAGCAAGGAAACAAGGAGGAGTGATTGTTGAATCCGGTGTCATGAGAACGTTTCATGCTGGATGATTGTTGACCTTGTGTTTCTACGGGACTTCTCATGTATTCTGAACATTCGCAGGCTGTGGGTCACTGTGGGACTGTCCCCATTTCCGCCAGGTGGGCCCGGGGCGCTGCCCCTCAGCAGCTCTGACAGCCCGTCTGCTCTGTCTCATCAACATGTGACTCACGCCTGTGGGCATCTCACCAGGTGAGTCCAACCTCCTGGGACTCTTCATCCAGCTAATGTCATCGTGCAGGACATTTGTTTGGGCACAGGGCTCGGGGGGACGTGGGAGCGAGATTGTGGAATTGCGTCCTCGCCTCCTGTGGCTGCGTTCTCCTTCGAGCCCGACAGCATTCTCCTCAAGATCCGAAGGGCTACTTACAGCGTCTGTTTCTAACGTGTGTTAGTGCGACTGCGGCATGTGAACAGCACGTGTGAGAGGGAAGTGTTAGCAGATACTGTGAGCTGAGCCTCAAGGGTTCTGGCGTCTGGTCCACAACAAACCACAGGTCAAGAGCTTACAGAAAAATTACCTTTTAATTTGGTAAGAGAGCAACAGTGATGGAAATTAAGTTACTGCAATGTGCAGGACTCTTAGGTTGTTGCTGTACAGTTAAGTAAAAAAATTGCAGCAGTTTCTCATCTACCAGCTTTGTTTTTGTTTTTGTTTTTTTATGGTCAGTTTCTTAGAACCCGAGAGACAAGGCCTGTCTCTTTTAAAATTAAATTCTGTAACGACTCCCAGAGCTAGTGTGATGGGAAAAACTAGAAACTGGAAACAAACAATGGATTTCTGCTGGAAAGCATGAGGCAAAGCACCCTGTCCTCAATCGTGTGTCAGAATAAAACTGCGCTCAGTGTCAGTGAGGGCGGGAGCTGGGGTTCCAGATTTGACCGTATTAAACTATTTCTGTGACTCTGTCTCTTAATTCCTTGACCTGAATCTTTCTCATTTGTAAAGTGGACACATTAAAAACTACTAAGCTGTCTTATGACCTTGCGTGAAGATAAGATAAAAAGCACAGTGCTTACGTGTGACCGTGTGTGTGTCACGATTTTAGAGTTTAACTAATCTGGCGTTACCGGCACTGTTATTTCTCTCAAGAGCAGAAATAACGAAAAAAAAAGCACCTGTCAAAGTTGTCTGTGCCCACTGACAGATTTAATAATACCTTGGATGCTTCATTCCCTATGAAGGTTAAGATAATTTCTTTTTCGTTACACACTTTTTGCAAAAAACAAGTGGGAGTATCAATTGTTGATTCATTCACCAGCTTCTCGGGGCTCACTCACAGCTCTGGAAAATCTGCAGATCCACGAACATTATCGCCTGCCATGCCTGCCACAGCAACCCTCACAGGTCGACCTGGTCAGCCGCACCCGAGAAGCTTCCAAGTGGGAAAGCACAGCCCCACCACTTTACAGATAACGCCCTCTTTGCCGTCATGGCTTTGTGCTTTGGTGCAGAGCTGGCCCCCAACTCCTGAGCTGGAGCTGGCCTAGCCCCCACCGCCTCATGTTCCACTTCATCTGCACACGATTTTCTCTTTAGGTTAAATTGCATATTAATTACTTACAGTGCGAGGAGAAGAAGGTCTTTATTTTGTTTTGTTATTTTTTAAAATAAAGTTTGTTTATTTCTTTTGAGAGAGAGAGAGAGAGAGAGAGAGAAAGCACGCACACAGGACAGGGGCAGAGAGAGAGAGAGAGAGAGAGAGAGAATCCCAAGCAGACTCTGCACTGTCAGCATGAACCATGAGATCATGGCCTGAGCTGAAGTTGGACAGTTAACTGGCTGCACCACCCAGGTGTCCCAGGAGAAGGTCTTTAGCCAGAGAGAAGTAGGGTCCTATCTTTTCACCTTCAGCTGAACCTCCTATCCTCTCATGCTACCTTATTTTGTGAGCTCAGGAAAGTGCTCTTTTCCCTCCTCCTTATTTTTCCTTTTCCCCAGGTCTCATCAACTTGGTGCTTTTCTTCTTTTATTAATGTATTTTATTTCTATCAACTTCCCTGGATATTTATAGCTATTTATGACTCCTCCAGTATAATCAATTCACCTTCAGATTAATATTTCCCACTCGATATAAATAAATCAGCATCATATCTTCATCCCAGATGCAACTTATACCAGTACCCAGGTCTTGTTGCCAACACTGTTAGCCAATAAAGAAATTTGGGCTCCCTGAAAAAATGGCTGGTCTAGGACTGAAGCAAGAAGCATACAAGATGATTCTGCCCTATCCCGTACTACCAAGAAGTGAAGCAGCGATACGAACAAACAACAGCAGCATCCCGATGGGGGTATGTGTGTATCTGTTCAGGGGTCAAGGCTGGAACCATTTGAGCAAGAAAATAAATAAATGAATATTGGATTATAACTCAAGGTGTACAACAAATATTGACAAGTTCGCACTGATGTAAATGATTGAATGAAGAAATAAATAGTGGAAAAGAGGACAAATCTTCCATGCAGAAGAATTCCAAATAATTTATGTAGATGCTATGGTCTCAGTGGAAGGGAGCATAACCCCCCACTTAGGTGTGGGGTGTGCACGGTGACTTCCTTCTAATGAGCATGCGGTGGAAAGGGGGTTTACAGTGGAGAGAGCTGACAGTGCCCCCCAGCAGATGCTCAGGCCAGCATCGGTGGTGATGAGTCAGGTTGACCACACACACCCTTGAACATGCTGCTCTGCCTTTGTGGTCCCCTCCCAACAACACAAACTCCCTCTTATCATGAAAATAAAATCACATGATTTCCAGCTGTGGGCATCCCACACAGTGCTCCTCCAAATTGGCAATGCCACCAAAAAACAGGACAGTCTGGTAAGTTGCCACATTCGAGAAGAGCCCAAAAAGACACGATGACTACACAGAGGAGGTGTTCCACATGGGGACCCTGGGACAAGAAAGGGACAGCGGGTAAAAACTAAGACAACCTGAATAAACTATGGGCTTTTGTTAATAAGAATGTATTAATATTGGTTTGTTATGATAACAAATGTACCACACTAATGTGAGGTGTTAATAATTAAGGAAACTTGGGGCACCTGGGTGGCTCAGTTGGATGAGCGTCTGACTCTTGATTTTGGCTCAGGTCATGATCCTGGGGGTCATGGAATTGAGCCCCATGTTGGGTTCTTTGCTGAGCCTGGGGTCTTCTTGGGATTCTCTCTCTCTCATCCTCTGCCCCTCTCCCCTATTCACTCCCTCTGTCACTCTCTGTCTAATAAATAAAATAAAATAAAATAAAATAAAATAAAATAAGGTTAAGGAGATATGGAAACAACCTGTACTATCTTTGAAAATTTTCTGTAAATATAAAACTGTTCTAAAAACTAAAATAAATTTTTAAAAGATGAAAAGATGGTACTGGTAGTTCCCCAATTGTATTCAAAGATTCTGACAACTTGTTCTTAGCTATTGACAGAATAAGTAGATAAAAATTCAGTAAGAGCATAGAAGGCTTGAATAATGCTATTAACAAACTTGACTGAATTTTCACTTATAGAGCACACTCCACTCAACTACCAAAGACATATGTCTTCAAGTGAAAATGAATGTTATTCAAGATAGATAATATGTTGAGCCATGACGAAGTTTAAATAAGTTTAAAGGATTGAAACATAAAGAGTATATATTCTGACTAAAATGGAATTAAATTATAAATCACTAGCAGTAAGATATCTGAAAATATTTGGAAATCTGAAGCCTACTTCTAAATAAACAATGAATGAAAAGGAAATTTTAAGGAAATCAGAAATATTTGGAAGATAATGATTATAAGAACCTAATCGATGAAAGTATGTGGGATTCAGCTAGAACGGTGAATGAAGGGAAATGTATACATTATTAGAGATGAAAGGTTTAAATTTTTTTTTTTTTCAACGGTTATTTATTTTTGGGACAGAGAGAGACAGAGCATGAACGGGGGAGGGGCAGAGAGAGAGGGAGACACAGAATCGGAAACAGGCTCCAGGCTCTGAGCCATCAGCCCAGAGCCCGACGCGGGGCTCGAACTCACGGACCGCGAGATCGTGACCTGGCTGAAGTCGGATGCTTAACCGACTGCGCCACCCAGGCGCCCCAGAGATGAAAGGTTTAAAGTTAATCAGCTAAGCTTCTACTTTAAGAGACTAAATGAAGAGCAATTTAAAACTAGCATAATAACTAGTATAAATAGAATAGAATAGAACAATAACTAGAAAAAATATATAGTAACAATAAGAGCAAGAAATCAGTGGAATTGAAAATATAGAAAATCAACAATGTCAAGTTAATTTTTTTGAAAAGTCTCATAAAATTAATAATTCTCTATTAACACTAATATCAAAAAAGGGAGAAAATACCTATTCCCCATATCAGAAATGAAAGACAGGGCACCACTACAGACCCTACATGCATTCAAAGGAAGACGTGGGAATGCTATGAATTCCATTATGGAAATACATTGTCCAATTCAATGAAATGGACAAATTTCTTGAAGAATATAGCTTACCAAACCTGATATGATGGGATATGGATAATATGAAAGCATACGTATACTAATTTAATATATAATTAAAAATTTTCCCCAAGAGAAAAAATCAAGGACATAGAGCCTTACTGGTGAATTATAGCAATCATCCAACCTTGCACAAACATTTTCACGATATGGAGAAGGGAGGAATATTTCCCAACTCACTTAGGAGGCCAGAATTATTGTGATCTTGCAAAGGGGCAAGCAGGTATAAAAGTTCCTTCTCTCGTTTTGGATAGTTGCTGCACAGGTGAATGCAACTGTCAACACTCATAAGGCAGTTCAATCAGGATCTCTGCATTTTAGTTCATGTAAATTGCAATTCAACAATAGTTGCATATGAAGAAATAGGCTTCAGATTGACCTTCTTTCTCGTGTCCACCCACTGCTTCAGTCCAGATGCCAGCACCTAGTCGGGAAGTTTGGGACAGCCCCCTCGAAGAGCCCCTCCTCGGGCTCCTGGCACACCCACATATTCTGCATCCAGGGTTTTGTTACATCTCATTTGCCTGTGGGCTCCCTTTCTCTACTGGCTTCTCATTGCCTGCAGGATAAAGTCCAAACTTCTTAGCGAAGGCCTACAAGTCCTGATCAATGTGGTCCCTGTGTGCCTCTTCCCAGCACTTCATTTACTGGGGTAGCAACAGTGGTGTGCTCCAGGATCTCAGGGTTGAGATGGCCCCATGAGCTGTTTTGTGGAGCTCACAGTGGCAGGGACATGGCTGAGTGACGAGCAGAGGTGGCTCAGTGCCAGTGCTGGTGACCAGTCTTGCACCAGCTCCCTCTCTGTCCTTCGGTCACTATGACGAGTTGCTTCTGTTCTTGGCTCCCTCAAGGAAGCTCCTCACCCACTCTGACTTTCCTCCTTGGGGGACTCTCAGCACTCAGGTGCCCTCTTTTCTTGGTTGGGTCACTTAATCAATGAAGCTCCACTCATTCCAAGAAATTTTGAGTTTGAATTTAAAAGAAAAAAAAGTAAGAAGGACACTCCCTGTGACTAGCCAGATACGTTAAGTCTGGACGTCTCTGGAAGCTTTTTGTAGACTGTGATTAATGAGCTGTTGGTAGTAAATTGCAAGCATATTCACACCTCTAAGTCACATTATTTAACCTTAAATTTACTGACTGGAGAAAACTCGGGAAAACAGAAAGTGTGACTCCATGTGTGAGATAGACATCCCTAATTTGGGAATGTAGAACTTAGAAGAGGGCCGCAGATTTCTACCTATCAAACATTCACCTTGAAATACTAGCAACTTCACTGTGTCTCAAATTTTTTTAAGGTAAAAGGAAATGATCACTTTCAGGCTCTTAACGTATCATTTCCCCCCCCCCCCCCCAAAGTAGGCCATTAGCCAAATCAAAGAAATGAAGGCAGAAACACAGGATCTGCCAGCTGGCATGGGGAGGATGCATGGGCCAGTGCCCAGCCGGGCTGGGGGTCCTCACAAACCCCAGTCACATGCAACCCACCCTCCCTTTGAGTTGGGGAGGGCTGGCAGCCTGGGGGCTCAGCAAGGGGGGAAGACTAAGCCCGCATCGTCTTCACCCTGATGGAAAACACATTCCAGCGGAGGCCTGTGTCCTTCCCGCCAGAGCTTCCTGGACATTTGCACACGGTAGATGCCGACGTCATAGGTGGCACTGCACATGTTTCTGGAAAGCTCTGCACTTTAGCGAGGTGTGAATTCGCGAAGCCCATGACGTCCCCTATTGTCACCAGTCATATGCTTGGACAGCTTTTATTGAGACAGACGAAGTCATCCCCCACCTGTGCCCCTGGCACTGACATGGTGAGGCTCATTGCTTCCGCCTGTATTTCTGCTGAGATCCCCTACTCAGCCTCCTGTCTATCTTGTGGCCAGGCCAGCCCCCCCCCCCCCCCAAGGTGTGAAAACAAAACAAACAAGCAAAAAGCAGCTGTTCTCTCTGCTCTCAGAGTGATCTTAAAGGGAACACACGGCCGTTTCAGTCTCCTCACAGGACAGAAACGCTGGCACTGGACCCCAGTTCCCCTCATTACCCACCAGGCTTCAGCCACCCTCTAGACCCCCTCCCTGTGCTCCCAGCCCCCTGCGAGCCCAGTCCTGAAGTGCCTAGATCCCCTTGCACCTGCCGAGCTGTAGCCATCCTTCAAGTCTCACTGAGACGTCTGAGCCCTCCGCCTGGCAGCCCCGACCACACCCACTATCATTACCCGCGGATGTTCTTACCTGTCACACGGAACAGACCCTGGATTCCCAGGGCCGCTCCTGTGGCCCTTACTTGTGAATCTGCACACAGCACATGACGCCCATTTTGCTCCCAGGAAATGATCTGCCAGCTCTGGAAAGCCCAGCCCTGTTGACTTTCCGGACCATCCTCAAGACACTCTTAGACACTCTTTTGCACTTCCAAAATGAGTTTTTATTTTACAAGAGACTCTTTAGTAAACAGACACATAAATAATACAAAACCACAACCAAAAACAAACGAGAAGATCTTCTGTCAAAACCAGCGGTGCTGAGTAACTGGAAGGAAAGAGGGTGTCCACTTGGGCCCCACCTGCATGTCCGGCTGTCCCCGTGTCTCAGAAGCTGGGGAGATGCTTTCTCAAATATGTTGTCCAGTCCCTAAAACATTAGAGCTGTTGACTGTTGGCCCAGAGCTGCAGAGAGAAAGAGATGTGTGTTTTGCAAAATAAATCACAAACAGGCTCCAAACTGCTGTAACTTGAAGACCTCTTTCATTAAACAATCCGGTCAATTAGATGGTTCTTGGCCCGATCCTGGGGATCAGGTCTGGAGTCCAGAGCGTCCTGAGGCTCGGCTTGACCTGAAATGGCCAATGCAGCCACACTGTTTCTGGCTTAATCTCACACTAGACCTGCGTGCAGAGACTCCTGCTCCCTCCCTGGGCACACTCCTCCCACCCCCCACATTTCCCCTCAGCACAGAACACTGATGAGTGTGTGGTGTCACCAAAGCCCACAGGAGACAGTGTGTGGCATAAAAGTCAATATAGACCCACAGCCAGCCGTGGGTTAGAGCCCTGGTTTAGTCAGAATTTTGCAAAGGATAAAAAGAACAGAGGGGTCCGCACTGTGGTTCTTGGGCACGAGGAGAAGTCTGTTGCGTCCGAAACAGCTTTTGCCTGCTGAATTCACATTCAGCCACTGACTGGAGAGGCCAGGCAGGTTGCAGGGAGCTCAGAGTTCCGGAGCAGAGTTGATAATAGTGAACAGAAATTGGAAGTGTCCGTTTTCTTAGTGACTGGGTGTGAAATAATAGCCTTGTTTTTCCATGATACCGTTTTGTATAAAACCTTTTGAAAGACAACAATGCTAAGCTTTACAAATATGCGAACACGTGCTATTCGTAAGGAGCTCAAACGACTATGGGTCTCACACTCCTGCTACCATTTTACAGGGAAGAGGCCAGCACTAATCCTCCCTGGCCCATTGTTACATAGGCAGCAGTGGCAGAATGGGACTCGAATCCCTGCTTGCTGATCCCAGGACCCTTCCTCTCCAGCAAAGAGCTTTTTGTTGGGGCGGGAGTAGGGGGGATGGAGAGAGCGAGCATGAGCTGGGCAGAGGGGCAGAGGGAGACAGAGAATCCCAAGCAGGATCCATGCTCAGTGAGGGGCCCAAATCGGGCTCGATCTCATGACCCTGAGATCATGGCCTGAGGCAAAGTCAAGAGTTGGACGTTCAACCGACTGAGCCCCCTGGGCGCCCCAGCACAGACCTCTTTTACCAATCCCAAATGAAATAAAGTGCCACAGTGCTGTTGAGCAGAACAGGCTCTTCTCTACTTTGAAAACAACAGATTATTTGTTTTGGTTACAGAGAAAACACAGCAATTATTTTCTGCGTTCCTGCTGTTGGAGGAAAAGTGCTAGGACGGCGTGGCCACAGCATGTCTGCAGGAGGCCAGCTCTGCCCCAGACCGGCTCCGTGCCCTGGATGAGAGGTGCAAGCTGGCCGCCGGCCTCGGAGGGCGGAGTCCTGGGATGTTCCCCCCAAAAAGCTGGGTGTCCGTGGCAACGCTGTCCCAAGCCAGCCAAGTCCAAGGCGTTGGGCAGTCTGCAGAGAAGGAATCTGCATCTGCGTGGAGGTGGCAGGAAGCAAGGTGATTCTGGAGTCAGAAGAAAGTCCAGTGGAGCCGGGAAGGTGCCTGATGCGAGGACCAGCTGCTAAAATGGGCAAGGCTTGGGACACGCTTTGGTCATCACGCGTTTTGGCAAAAGCATCCGTCTCAAGGGGGAGAAGTTGAGGTGCCTGTAAGACAATGCCATGGTGCTCGGACCATATCTGCTTTCAATTATGCTGATTTTGTCCATGGATTTATTCACAGCATCTAGGTCTCAAAATGTATCCAGTGGTCTTCAGCCTCCGAGAGCGTGGTCTTGAGCCAGCCCTGTTTTCCATTTCTAAAGGAATGAAAATACATTTGGCCTCCACTTCGTGTGGGTCACCCAGACGTAGCCAAAGCCTGTGAATCACGTAATTGCTCAGCATATGGCAGACCCGTGCCGAGAGCGCCAGGACAGCGCGCTCGGCTCCGGGAGGCAGAGGGGCTCAGGGAGAGCCAGCAGCCCGGGTGTTTGACCCAACACGCGAGCGAAGGAAGACCTGTCTCTCAGCTGCCATCCTGCTGTGCACCCAGCAAAAGTGAGAGAGGCACCCGCGGCTGACTGTCGTAAGGCCATTGAAATAGGCGTTTACATTCACAATTATCTGCGTTACCAGACATGAACATTCCACAGAACCACCTTCCAGCCCCGTGCGGTCTCCTGCACACCCCTGCAGTCCGCGGCAGGGAACGCCTCTCTTTAGGGAAGCGTGTTCCCGTGCGCTGTGCACTGGTAGCTTGTGTAAAACCCACGCGTATGGAGGCATCCATGTCTGTGTGTGTGGTTCCTCGCGGAAATGATTAGAAGGGAATCTTTTTTCATATTTTCTCTGTTGGCATTAATGATTTTTCGAAAGTATCTTTTTTACAGGCCACACTTTTGCTTAGGCGGTCGGCACACACGCAGTGGGTACGGAATTGAACAACTTCCACGTGACTCCCGGGGACTTGCAGGGGTGGAGTGGACACCGCCTGGCCTCGCCCGCGGTGGTCCTGCCGCCGATGAGCAGCTCTGAGCTCTTCAGTTTGATCCCGTTCCGCCGATGCCCTTTATGATTTGCACGCAATTTCTAGCTGCAACGCGCCCCCGCCTCTGCCCCCCTTCCAGCTTTCACTTGGCGGCCAAGCGACCCTGCTCCTTCCAGGGTCTCCTGAGGGTAAGGAAGGCTCTGAGAATGCTTATTGTCCTCTTCCTTCCGGTGCAGATTCCAGGGGACATTTCCCCCTTGAAACGTGTTCCCTGAAATGGAGAAAAACGCCACAGGAGTAATTCACTTCTATTACGGCCAGCTAAGACCAGACGAGACGTGTCTGCTGCTGACCCAGGACGACACGGCCATTGCTGACCAAGACCAGGTTGCACTCTCTCTTCTCGTCAGCTGTGAGCCAGAAACTGCATTTTCCCTGTGATTGCCCACATTCCGCCGTTCTTTATCCCGGCCCCATGGAAACGTGGCAGACACAGCTACGTGACTTTGAGTCTGGGGCGGTCGTGTTGACCACAAACACTCCTCCCAAGTCCGAGAGACCTGGAGGCAGGTCTGAGTGCCCCCGTTTCCGTGGGAAGGTCTCGGGGCTCATCCTGTGACCAAGATCAGGTCAAGGTCGTTAGTCTGTTGAATTGCTGTGCGTCTTGTGAAGTCCCAACAATCGATGGAAAGAAATGACTTAAACTCCAAGCTGGCAAAACATTTCAGATTTCTTCTTAAAATGGCACAGTCTCCACTCCTCCCTGCAAATCCTGAGCGGGGCCACTGGGTGGGGTGTGGGTGGACACCCGCTCTGGCAGGGGCCCATCCAAACCGTCCCCTTCCTCACCTGCTCCTGTGCCTCCCCACCACGCTTGTCTCCATTCTCCCCAGCACCCTTGTGTGAGTTAAAAAAGCAACTCATCCGCTACAGTGCTAGAATTCTAGAATCTTCTTCCCCTAGGTCACACTCCTAAATTTTGAAATCTCTCCGCCCTATTGTTATCTTACACTTTTTCTATCCCTTACTTATCTTACCAATAAATTACCAAAGCTTCCATAAACCCAGTATTAAAAGGTAAACTGAGGCACATTAAAATCTTGACAGTTTATTTAAGCAAAAGCCCCGGGGACAGCCGCATGGAGGTGTGGAACAGTGCTGGCATAGCCTTCACGGAGCTGAAGCAAAGGGAGGACATTACTGATGGCCGCAGCTTGCAGCCTTGGGCTTCGCTCTGAGCCTGTGGGGCATTTCAGGGCTCGGTTTGCTCCCAGAGGCTGCCAGGCGCGGGACCCAACGGCCTCCGTGTTTAACTACTTTCACACCAGTATCCACGTTGCTTTGGGAGAGCAAGTCACGCTTTCTCCTGTCGGGAGGATCCAATCCCGTGGAAGATAGTGAGGTTCTCCAGGGGAAGGAAGAAATAACGTAGGCGATGTTTTACCAGATACCAAAAAGTACTCGAAAGCTGCAACGGGCTGGTGTTGACGTCAGACGGAACGGTTCGCGGAGTCACCTACCCACGCAGCGGATGTCTGTAGCCTGCCACGTGCGGGGCCCTGTTTTAAGGATGAGGGATCACAAAGCTGTAAATCTCTCCCCTCGAGGGCGTTAGATACTGACACATGATGAAAGCACCTGGTGTATCTGGTGCGGGAAGGTGCTGGGGGGGAATTACAGACAGAGGTTGTAGAAGGGCCTGGAGGAGGGTGACTTAAGTCAGGGGAGGAGGCCTCCTTGAGAAGGGGCAGCTGAGCCACATCCGGCAGGAGGTGGGGTGTCTGCGCCAGGAGAGGTGGGGAGAGCACTCCGGTGAGGGGCCCTCGGGACGGAGGGTCGGGAAACGCCTGGATCCGGGGCGGCGCGGCCAGCGGGGCTTCCTGCGGCGTGGGCCTTGCCCTGGCAGGTGGTTTGGGAGGAACAGCAACAGACCAGCTCACATTTGCCATCCCGCGAGTAGGCGGCCGAGCGGAGACCCCGCCGTGGGCTGCGGTGGAGGACAGAGCCGGCCGACAGACAGAGGCAGACGCTGCGACCCGAGTGGTGGGGCGGGTGTGGAGGTGGCCTCACGGGAGCCCCGACGGCCCCTGGCTGGGCCGACCGCCGTCTCCACCAACGCTCATGGCGAGGAGGTGGGCTCCACGCGGGAACGCGCCTGCCGACTGCTCCTCGTGACTGTGCCGCTGGGGGGCGGGGGCGCGGGGAGCACAGGGTCCGAGCAGGGGAGGGTCCTCCCCACACGCACCCGGTTGTCTGTTGTAAACTTCTGGGTCCCAAGTATTTCTCGGCTTTCGAATCTGGTAACTGCTCCTACAAGTGATAGAGATTTCCAGAAGGCAAGTGTCCCTTACGCAGGAGGACGCTGTGCAGGTCTCTGAGCAGATGCCAGTAAGGAGGTGACAGCCCATCGTTCGTTTTGGAGGAAAGCCCAGTCCAGGTGGCTGTGCTGAGCGGGGGAACATGCGCTGTGGGCAGCCGATGCCTTCGGAGGGGGATGTTTGTCACTGGACACTCGCCGGGATGCCCCACTTGGGCCCCGCTCCTTGGGAGCAGGCTGCGATCCCCAGCGGCTGACAGGGGCTGTGGCTGGCCCAGACTCGGAGTGAGGACCTGAGGCCAAAGAAGCAGTCCCGTCTTCACCTGGGTCACCTGGGGTCCCCGGGGCTCGAAGGAAAAGCCGTTTCCAGTGTGAGCGTGACAGCCTCCGTCTACAGCTCTTTCTCGTCTCTGCCAGCCACCTTCCCTCACTCACAGACAGCAGCCCTCAGCTCACCGGGACCTTGTCCTCCTTTGTCCCCGTGGCCACCAGCCCGGCGGAGACCGTCTCTTCCCACCGGACCGTCGCAAACAGACGCTGCGGGCGCCTGACCACAGCTCCACATCAGTCCTCCAAAAGGGCTTGTACGACCTGACATCTTTTGTCACGATTTTTCTCACCGATTCGCTACTGTCCACTGAGAAATTTCCCGACTCTCGATTCACAGATAAGACCTTCCACTAAGTGGCCCTTTACATCACCTGCCCTCGGGTGTCTATTTCTTTAAGTTAGCATCTGCTGGGCGCTTTTTACATACTCTGGATTGCACGAAACTTTTCTCACACATCCGCAGTCGTAGGGCTCGGATGGTCTCTGCCAGGTGGGGACTAACATTAGTCACAGCTTGGAAACGAAACGAAGGCTGAAGAAGCACATTGCCGACCCCACAGAGCGGGAGGCACCCTGTTCAGCGGCCCGGCCCGAGCACTCAGCACAGACACTGCCTCCCCTCCGTCCTGGCCGGGCCCCAGGGGGAGTCCCCCCCAATTTCCCATGGCCCTCCGTGTACTTACGCGGGCACCCACCATGTTCTACGTTGTGTGACACTTGTCAAGACGTGAGTCCCGACAACTGTGTAAATTCTGTGAGAACAGCAGTGATTTCACCTTCATCTTGGACTCCTTGGCGCTCAGCAGGCCTTCCCTTCGCGAGTGACCCTGGGAGAGTTTACCCTTCACAAGGCACCACTGATTTCATTCTGTGATGAGCGGTCTGAAGAAGCCATCTTTGCAAGGCACGGCTGCCCCGGGGCACCCGGGGGGCTCAGTCAGTGAAACGACCGACTTCAGCTCGGGTCACGATCTCTTGGGTCATGGGTTCGAGCCCCGCGTCGGGCTCTGAGCTGGTGCTGGCTGGTGGTGCAGAGCCTGCTTGGGTTCTCTCTCCCTCCCTCTTTCTCTGCCTCTTCCCCAATTGCGTGCATGCTCTCTCCCTCAAAATAAATAAACTTCAAAAGACAATCTGTCCTGGTCTTGAAGGTGCCGTGGGGGACCCAGCAGACCCACGTTACACCCATGACCCCTCATCAATGTGGCCTCGTCAACGCGACCAGAGGAACCAGGCCCCTTCTTGTTTCTTCTTGTGCTCAGTTGTCTCAATCATCTGGAAACACCACAGATAAGGCAATAACAACTCAATTACACGCATCTGAAATCATTTCCCATTGACCGCGTACGTCGAAACAACGATCTTTGTGTCACTTATAATAATTAGTGTGGATTTCATCTGAGGACTTGGCTTTGATCTTTCATTGATCTTTTTAATTTGACATCATGTCTCTGCTTCTCAAGGACAGAAAGGGAAAACTGCCAATAAGAATCAGGAGGGTCTGAGTAAGTTTTCTCACACATTCTGAATGCAGTTTTCATGGCACTGGAAGGCGTGTTCCTGGCTCTTGGGTGGGAGTCAGATCACAGAGATGCTCTGACTGGTGTTTCTGCTGGACCAGCACAGGAAGACCTACTAAAGGACAGTAGCATCTCCCTCCCGATTCTGCGGGTCTGTTTGCACGTCACGGGTGCCCTCTCAGGGTGGACTGTGGCAGATTTGGACACGGAAGGTCACGGTAGGTGGATCGTGTCTTCTTTTTTTTTTAACGTTCATTTATTTTTGAGAGAGAGAGAGACAGAGTGAGCAGAGGAAGGCAGAGAGAGAGGGAGACACAGAACCCAAAGCAGGCTCCAGGCTCCGAGCTGTCGGCACAGAGCCCGACGTGGGGCTCGAACTCACAGACTGAGAGATCGTGCCCTGAGCCAAAGTCGGACGCTCAACCGACGGAGCCACCCAGGCGCCCCAAGAGTTTTAGTAATAATCATGGTCACAGTCACGGGTTTGGGGTTTGACAGTTTCCACTTTTAAGCCCACCTTCCACTTACTAAGAATATGGGCGGTTGCACAACACTTACGGCCACGTCTTCACCTGGAAAACAGGGACATACGGACAAGGGATGCCCGCGGTTTGAGCACCGCTTGGTGCTCAGACAACTGGTCAACGAATCATCAGGGAACATAAACACATTCCTGCTGTCGCGTGGGAACAAGAGTCACCCAGGCGGCTGTGGCTGAGGCGGGTCTTCCTCTTCCTGCTTTACCAAAACGCAGCAGACACGGGGCAGCTCAAACCCTTCCGCGCTTGGAGAATAAATCCTCGGGCGTAAACCCCGATGTGGAAGTTTATACACACATAAATGTGTGACAGCAACAGAGAGAGTAGGTAGTTCCCATTTCTCTTCTTCCCTGAACACGCGACCCAGTGGCTCTTGCCGCCCAGAACGCATCCTCACGTGCGCAGGTGCCCTCACCGGGTGCCGTCAGCCAGGATGTGGTGCACACGCTTGGCGTCTGTGCCAGCTGCGGCTGTCCCCACCGTGTCAGCCCTGCACCACGGCCGCCCTCTGCCCATCTTCCAGCTCTTGTGTGCCTCCCGCTCCCACCCAGCCGTGGCCCCTCCCGAGGCCTCGCGCACAGCTCTGCGGGACTGGCTGCCGGTTTAGCCTGGCACCTGCCGCCCGGTGCGGCGGTTCCCTGCCTCTGGCGGGACGCTGGCGCCGTTCAGCCTTCTGGGCTGGACCCGAGCACCTGGCGGGCCCTCGGTTCCCTCCAAGGTGGCGGCGTGGGAGCCGGAGGCGACGTTGTCTAGAAACGCCTTCACGCTCACTGGCTCCAAGACCCGCTCTTGGGTGACGATAGCCCGGCCGACTGTGACAGTGAAAAACATCACAGGATCTAGTTTGAAGTGAGACTCCTGATGGCTTAGGCGTTGTGTCTCAGGGAATCCCCGATCCCGTGTTTTTGGTACAGAACAAAAAGCAAAGCTTGCCTGTGGAGAACACAGGTGTCTAACCCCATGAAAATCTTACCGACTGAGAATGAGTTTGTAGACTGAGGTTGTCTGGTCCCAGCTCAGCTCCTGTCCCCAAATTCAATTTGGCCAACAGTAGAATTACGTGTGTGGGGAACTCTCCGGAGAGAAAGAAGACTCAGAGGGGGCGGGCGTTGTGTTCCTTTGAAATTCAAAGTGAGGCCTCAGCAGAATTTCACGTGTGAACTAACAATTCACTCCTTTCTTTCCTTCTTCTTCTGACCTCCGAGGGTTTTGGAGGATAGTGGCTGAAGAAACCAAAGGAGGTAGGAAAGGTAAAAAACATGTAATAGTTTGTTAATATCTAATCTGAATTAATCACCTCTTGTGTGTTCCAGTAAAAGGGAGTCGCGGTGGAAACATTTTCTTTTTTTTAATAAGAGAGACGAGGATTGAGAAGTTGCTCTGCCATGTTGGCTTCAGGAGCCAGGGCTCGCGGGGGAAGCGGATAAATGTGGCAAACGGAGCTCTCAGTTTGGCGTGGCTGCCACTGTGATCGTCAGGGTTTAAGTCATACTGTCACCTGTTGCACACATAGGCTCGGAGGGGCCCAGGGCTGGAAGGCCGTGGGCAGGACGGGAGGGAGGGAGGGAGGGAGGGCGTGGCCGTCTGTCACGGCCAGCCTGTCCTGTCCGGGCCCTTCCCCGGAAATCCCAGTGGGAGTGAGCCTGTCGTTACAGAGGGGACTGGCCAGCTGGGAAGCGAGATCTTAAGGAGAAGGATAAAAATTCAACATCGCCTCTGAGGCCCGGGAGTCCAGACCCTGAGTCCTGTGCGGCACGTTGGGCTCAAGGAGTGAGAAGGTTTGGGAGGAAGACCTGGGCACCGCCAGGAGGCTCTCACGCACACGGCCCACGGAGCGCAGGACGGGCTGGCCCCTCGTTAGAGGCGCACCGCTGCCCGTTGGAGGGTGTTTATCTGTCAGGCCCAGGCCCCTGTGTGCCTGAGACCCCCTCCCCGGGTTCAGACCTGTGGGGCCGGTGTCCCCCTCGCGGGCCCAGGACCTTCCACCCCACACAGGGACGGCGCTCGTCGCGGGGACTGTGCCTCCGATGCACGTGCCGTCCGACCTCCTGCATCTGTTACACCAAGTACACGTTCCAAAGCCTGAGACCGCCGCTCGCGGGAGCCGGGCCGCCCTCCCACCCTCCACCCTCCAGCGCAGCCACTGAGTGTAGAGACGTCAGACCTCAGCCCTGCAGCAAAGGCAGCCGCCAAGCCCCTTTCAGGTGACAGGGAGTGCATGTGCTACGGTCAGGCCCAAACCACAGCAGCCACGTCCCCATGCCTGCCCGCAGGCCTTCAGGCTAAAGGAGGGGATAAAAATCAGATCCATGGGCAGGGCGCCTGGGGGCTCGGTCGGCTGAGCCTCTGACTCTTGACCTCTGCTCGGGTCGCGATCTCACGGTTCATGGGCTCCAGCTCCCCCGGGGCCCTGCACTGACAGTGTGGACGGTGAGCTTCGGATTCTCTGTCTCTCCCTCCAACTCTCTCCCTAGCTCTTTCTCTCTCTCTCCCTCTCTGTCTCAAATCAATGAATCAATGAATCAATCTACAGAAAAGATTGAAGGGTGCCAAAAATAAGTATATGGGGAGAAATGGCTGTTTCATACTTTCTAGTATTTATAAAAAGCAACTGAATGTTTAAAATAAAAATTGTAACAGTATCTTCTGGGAATTATGATATATGAAGAAATAAAATCTATAAAAACAATAGCACAGAAAGAGGAGTGTGGGTAAGGTAAGGTTTTTGTATGTAAAGCGTTATGGGGTGCCTTCGTGGCTCAGTTAGTTAAGGGGCCACCTTCGGCCCAGGTCACGATCTCGCGGTTCGTGAGTTCGAGCCCCGAGTCGGGGTCTGTGCTGACAGCTCAGAGCCTGGAGCCTGCTTTGGATTCCGTGTCTCCCTCTCTCTCTCTGCCCCTCCCCTGCTCACACTGTCTCTCTCTGTCTCTCAAAAATGAAAAAACATTAAAAAAATTATATGTAAAGTGTTATAATATTTATGCAACGTGATAACTTAGGTATGCACATTATAATTGTTAGTGGATCCTCTAAAAAGAAAAATAAATAACACAGAGAAGGAATATTAAAAAAATAAGAGACAGAATAAATACAAGAAATGCCAAAAAAAGCACCATTGAATAACCAAATGAAGACAAGGAAGGAGAAACAGAAAAAAAAAGGACAGATGAAGGACACAGAAAATAAATGGCGGGAGAACAAAGTAAACCCAGCCCCATCAATCATGAAATCATATGCACACAAACCAAACAGGATAATTGTGAAGCTCAGACCGCGAAATGGACAGAGAGACAAACCCTACCTGCACCCTTTGACCATGAAGACACAGATAGGTCCAAACGAAAGGATGGAAAGATACATGTTTTACCAGTACTGATTATCGAGATGTGGAGTAGGTCTATAGACTGCAAGGAGACAAGTATCACCAGAGCTGACAAGGACATTTCCCAATGAGTCAATTTGCTCAGAAAATATTCATAAGCATGTCTGAGTCTTATACAAAATCACAAAATACATGAAACAAAACTTGATTGAATTAAAAAGATAAATATACAAGTCTACTTGAATTGGAGGTTTTCTCTCTCACATTTCAGTAATTGGGAGAATAATTAGACAAAGGAATCTCTAAGGATACAGAAAACTTGAACAATACCATCAATTTGACATAACTAATATTTATCGGATAGTATAGTCAACAAATGCAGAAAAGACATTCTTTTCAATTGTGCCTGAAACATTCACTGAGGTGCACTCTAAGCTGTACTATTAAACAAGTCTCAGTAGATGGCGTGATTAAATTCGTTGTGTTCTTTACACAATGAGAGAAATTAAATTAAATATTATTAACAACAAGTTACCTAAAACATAAAAATTAAACACTGCATCTCCAACTGACTCATGTATCAGAGGAGAAAACACAGGAAATTAGAAAATCTAACTTAAAAAAGAAATACACAACATAGGAAAACGTGTGGGATGCTGATAAAAACAATGTTTTGAGGGAAAGTTGTAGCTTCTCACGTGAGTCTCAGAAATGTTTAAAAGACCTTAAGCAAATCAAAACGCACTCTAAGAAAATCAATAGGGAAGACAAAAAGTGGGAAAATATTCATACATGTGACAAAAACCGCCTTCAGATGACAAAAATAGTCTGCAATTCAGTAATAAAGAGGCAATTTAAATAAAAAGGAGCAAAAGACTTGAACAAACATGTCAGACAAACAAACAACAAGCCCCCAGAACCAGAAACAAACTTCTAAATGCAGAGAACGTGCTGGTGGCTGCCAGAAGGGAGGCGCTGAGGGGAGGGTGGGACAGGTGACGGGGACTGAGCGCTACAAACTTCCAACTGAAGGATGGGAATGAAAAGCACAGCATAGAAACCACAGCCCATGACGCTGTAACGCTGTTTGGTGACAGTCGGGGGCTGCACTCATGCTGGCGTGCACCGAGTAACCCACAGACTTAGCCAATCCCCGTGTGGTGCACCTGTAACTAATACCACCTTGTATATTAACTACACTTCAGTAATAAGGTGTTTTTTTTAAAGACGTACAAATGACTGCTGAGCACATTAAAAGGCTCTTAACATTGTGAGTCATCAGGGAAACACAAACTATAGTTGGAGATAAAATATTCACGATACTAACTGACACAGTACTTGTATCCATAATATATACGGAATTATTACAGATCAAACACAACCCAATGAAAATACTTGATATCTTAAAAACTGAGAACAAACTGAGGGTTGACGGGGGGTGGGAGGGAGGAGAGGGTGGGTGAGGGGTATTGAAGAGGGCATCTTTTGGGATGAGCACTGGGTGTTGGGGAAACCAATCTGATAATAAATTTCATATATTGAAAAAAGAAAAAAAAAGAAAAAAAGAAAATACTTGAATAGATGCTTGTTAAAAAGAGACACAAATAACCTGTAAGGACATGAAAATTCGCACATTCTTGGTCACTGAAGAAATGCAAATTAAAATCGCAGTGACAGAATGCTCTACACAACTCCTCAGTTCCATCTCATTCTGTTTTCACAGTTAGACATGCGTTTGTAACCATTTCAGCGTTAGATATATTTGTCACTATGCTCTAGCGTGAGTCTCGAAGTATTCATCCGTCACTATGTCAGTTGAACGATAACTGAAACATCCATTTCTTCCCAATTCAAATTATAAGCATTCCGAGTGAAATATATCAAAAGATAGTAGGAAATAAAAAAAATATATACGTCTCAAATCAGAGACAGAGAGATTTGCAGGTGTGAGAAAGGGGGGAGGACTTCCAGGTCACAGCGGTGAGAAGTTAACAAAACAGGCTGTGGGGTTTCCAGGTCTGGAGCTTGAACGCTGCAGGCTGGGCTGGGGCTCTGGTGCCGGCGAGCGCACACCGACCTGAGCCTGAGCTCTCCGGCAAGAGGGCTGATTCACACGGGAGACACCGTCAGCCTGGCGGAACATCCCAGCTGTCGGCTTCGGGTGTTAGGCGGAAACACAATCAAAAAGTATTTGACGTTCTACACCCGCAGCGCATACTGGACTGGAATCCAAACTCACGTTATCAATACGAGTCTTCTATCAAAAGCCAAAAAGTGTACAGAATAACGAGCCACTGGTGCAGCGCTCGGACCCAACGGGTCAAAGGTAAAGGGTCAAAGGCAAAGCATCCCAGACGCGGTTTCGAAAGCACAAACCATCGGCTGGCCAGGGAACAACTTATAATGAATAATATGCATAATGCATTTTATGTATTATATAAGTAATAAATGTCGTAACAAAAAGCAGTCACAAAGATCAGGAGAATGACAGACATCCAATGAAATGGGAGGTGCGAAATTTCCCTCCATGTCTGGAAAAGCCGCAACAATCTAAGAGAGAGTTAAAACCAGAATTCAGAGATTTGGAGGGATAGGTGTCTGTGGCATAAACACGTGACCGTAAAGACAAAAATATTAAACAAGAAAGAAATTAAAGGACAAGAAACATGTTAACTTTTTTTAATGTTTATTTATTTTTGAGAGACAGAGGGAGAGAGGGAGAGACGGAAGGGTAGGGTCAGAGAGAGAGAAGGAGACACAGAATCCGAAGCAGGCTCCAGGCTCCGCGCTGTCAGCACAGAGCCTGACGCGGGGCTCGAACTCACGGACCTCGAGATCGTGACCTGAGCTGAAGTCAGACGCTCAACCGACTGAGCCACCCAGGTGCCCCAAGAAAGACATTTCTGAAGGAAAATATATACGCACTTACATAAGAATTGGATGGAAAGTATAAACCTTATTCTGGACACAACAAAAAGAAAATTAATTTGGAAGGCAGCTCTAGGAGCTGGTTCAGCATATAAAACAGAGACAGGAGGGGAGACAAAGAGAAGTTAAGAAGCTCTGAGGACACGGCAGCAGGTTGTAAATGCAGCAAACAGGAATTTCAGAAGAGAACAGAGGTTGTAGGAGGGACTGTTTGCACCCCTCAGAGTGAGGATGTGAGCAAAGGTCACACAAAGTCCTGGGCAGGACTATACGAAACAGGTCTATACCTAGAATACGGTGAGCATTTCAGAGTATCTGAGACAAAGCGACTATTGTCAATGGAACCAGAGAATAAAGACGGAGTATTTATGAAGAACTGAGTGTTAGGCGAACAGTGGAATTCTTATCAGCCGTAGCAGATGCCAGAAGGCACTGCCATGACACCTGAAGTTAATGAAGGGTAGAAAATGCCATCCTCTAACTCTGCCCAAGTTAGCTATCATTAAGGTGATTGAAGGCACACACATTTCAGACCTTTAATTTAATGCTCACTAATGACCCCTCAAAGGACTACAAAAGGGTATATTTCAAGAAGGAACTGACCACCAAAACACACAAGGGGGAAAGGCTATTCTTCAGTAATGGTGCTGGGAAAAGTGGATTTCCACACACGAAAGAATAACATTAGGTCTTACGTCACACAAAATCAATGCAAAATGTATTAAAGGGTCAAACCTAAACCTAAACCTCTAAGACCCCTAGAAGAAGACATAGGAAAAGCTCTTTGATTTGGTCTTGGAAATGTTTTTTAGATATGGCAAAAACAAACAAGTGGGATCTTCTACACAGCAAAGGAAACTGTCAGCCAAATAAAAAGGCAAAGCTGTGGAATGGGAGAAGGTATTCACAAACTGTACACCCAACAAGATGTACATGTCCAAAACACACCAGAAAGTCCTATACATCAATAGCAAAATAAATAAATAGCTGATAGATAGATAACCCAATTAAAAATTGGACAAAAGGCCTATGTAGACATTTTTCCAAAGAAGACACCCAAATGGCATCAGGTATATGAAAGGTGCTCAACATCACTGATCATCAGGGAAATGTAAATCAAAGCCACGCTGAGCTACCCCGCACACCTGTTAGAGTGGCCATGGTTACATTACAAGGCGTAGCTTATGATTCACAGTCCCACTTCTGGGTGTTTAGCCGAAGGAAATGAAGTCAGCATCTTAAAGAGATACCCGCACACCCATGTTCAATGCAGCGTCCCTCACGACAGCCAGGTCATGGTACCTGTCATTCGGGGGGTGAGTGGATCAAGCAGAGGAAACACGTGCATCGTTGCCACAAAGTCAGGGGCAGAAACAGACAATATGAAAATATTCTACTTGGATGGAAGTTAGTGATGAATGAATACTAACCAATACATTAAATTCCAAATATGTGGACATAGACAATTATTCATGTAATTCCCTGCTGACTTTAAATTCTAATTCCTAAATACATTCTTTGCCCATTCACTTCCTTTAACTTATTTTCCTCTCTGCCAATTTTCCTGTCTCATTTGCGTTTCCTGTTGACTGATTCTTTCGTAGCACTCTGAGGGAATGATGTGTTGGCTCTTATTAGAATGATTTCATCACACTGACCCCTTGCACAACCAGGTCCCCAGCAAGGTGGCCCCGGAGGTCACCCAAACCACAGAGCCTCTGCTGCTTTGAGCACTGCTTCCTGGCAACTGTGTTTGAATTATGAATTCCTTTCCCTCATGGAAAAAGAAGGATTTTTAAAACCGCCAACTTAAAATACACATTAAACTTTCTAATGATTTGTTACTTCTTTTCAGCTTCTAAGCTGTTGCCTCATAAGTAACTGCATTTAAAGAACAGCATATTCCTTATTCGGTCCTCGCTCCATATTCTCCAAATGGCAGCACCCACATTTCCCTGGACACAGACATGCAAACATGAAGTGTTTCGTGGAAAAGGTCGGAGCAAGCCAAGAAGAGAAAGGGAAAGTATTTCTGTTACTGTCTGGTTGCATTTGTGTTTCCTTTCCTCGCCACGGACTATACGTCCGAGTGAAACCCATGATTTGCAAGGGCAAAGAAACCAGCAGGGTTTTGTTTACCATTGTTGCCGTCAGATCGGCAGGGCCAAGAGCCGACCTGCCTCTCCCACGCTGAAGCCAACGCTTCAGATTCTGTCCTGCACTACTCACCCTTCAGCCTCGCAAAGCTGAAATGAAGAGACAGAGAAAGGGTCCCACCGCTTGCTTAATACTTGCGCTGTCCACGTCCTCTGGCCTGAAAGTGGCTCAAATAGATGAAAAAACTCTTCCTGTTCCAAGTGTTCACTAAGCTGTGAGGAGCAAAATGACAGGAGCTACAAGGATAGAGCACGGGGACAGGTGCAGCCGGAGCCACCAGAACGTGTGGCAGACAGGGGTTGTGCAAGTGTGGGTGGGTCCAGCCTTGAGGTCCACTGGCTTGAGGCCTCCGTGGTGTCTGTGCAAAGAGCCCAGTGGGGGGCGAGGGGAGATGCGGTCTAACCCAGAGGGTCTTGCTGGGCTGCGTTAGGGACGGCAGGCCAGATCAGGATCGTCATGGCAAGGCTGGAGAGCGGTGGGCGGTTTGGACTGTGTTGAAAAGCAGCATCGGCAGTCTGGGGGTTGGACTCAGGACTGGAGTGACAGGAGACGCCAAATCAGGGTTTGTGACCTGGGTGGATAGAGCCTCACATGCCAGGAGACATAGGGAGTCTCACGACTGCTTGAGTAGCCATGTCCTTAGATAACAGACTGACTAAATCTAGCAAAATTGCCCCTTTCACAGCCTGTTGAAGCTCAGACAGATGGTGCTTGGACCTGACTCAGCTCAAGACAGTGTCCAGCTGTCCACAGTGGCCACGTGGGCTCGTGTCTTCAGGATTAGTGTCCAGAAGTGGCCACGTGGACTCACGTCTTCAGGACAGTGTCCAGCAGTGGGCTCGTACCCTTAGGCCATCCTGCCTCTTGCTTTCCTGCACTGTTGCTGGTTCTTCTGCTTTGTAAACTATAGCACTATTTCAAGAAGAAATGCTGTTTGGGCCTAGTTATAGGCGCAAGTGAAAGTGGCCTACTTCCTGGCACAGTTCAGACGTATGTACTGAAGATATGAAGTCACGGCAAATATTTGCTTAAAACCCGAAGCAATCGGGAAATCCATAGCCACAACCACCACCACCATTTGTACCAAAACATGGGAAAAATAGGTTATCTGAGTTTTGAACTAGAAAAGTATTTCTTGAATCACTGACATAAAAAGGTCCAAAAACACAGACCTGGGCATGTGCCCCGTGTATTCTGTTGGCGTGCTGGGACCCAGCAGTCTCATTTCAAGGCATTTCCAGTAACACCCAGGAACCGTGGCTAATGTGGTCCATGGTAGCAGATGATTGACTGATAACAAACCATAAGGTAACACAGCCTGACTTCTCTTCAATTAATTAATCAGTAAACTGCAATACCTTCAAATGAATCATCTCAAATAACTTAATGTTATTGTCCAGTAAATATTTGGCTAGATAGCTCCCAAAAGGGAAAACAAAGAAATGTGTGAACATTTTCCCCTGGCATTCAGGGGAGTTTTGCATGGCAATTTCTGGTGAGTCTGCAAATATATCAAATGGTTCTGCACGTGATCTGCATTTAAACATATTTGAGAAGACGTTCTAAAAGACAAAATCAAGGGCAATTTATGAGTGGAAGTTTCAAGGTGGCCTTCTGCATTTCTGTCTCTTCCAAAGCACAGCCTTTCCACTTGGGGTTCAGCTCTTGGCAAAGGGGTGTGCCAGACCCTCAGCATGTGCTCCCCTCGGGTGTGGACAGAGTGGTTCCAGGGAGCATGTGTGGCCTGGGGTGAGGCACCATAGTTAACAAGTCTTCTTTCTTGTGTGGAGAACTTTCACATGTACTCTCTTAGCGACTTTCAAATATGCACTAGACTATCGTTGCTTGTAACCACCTCGCTGCACATCACATCTCCATGAATTACTTTCTAACTGGAACTTTGTACCTTTTGGCCCCTTTCACCCATTTCAATCCTCCCCACCCCCCACCTCTGCCTCTGGCAACCACCAATCTGTTCTCTGTATCTATAAGCTCACTTTTTTTTTTTTTAAAAAGATGCCAAATATAAGTGAAATCATATGGTATTTGTGTTTCTCTGCCTGACTTATTTCACTTAGCATAATGGTTCATCTGTGTTGTCACAGATGGCAAGAACTTACTTTTTATGGCCAAGTAATAGTTTATTATGGATTTTTTTATCACGTTTTCTTCATCCCATGGGCGTGGATGCTTCCACGTCTCAGCCATTGTCGAGAACACTGCAGTGAATGTCAACTATACCAAAGTCAGGAGCTTCTGCACAACAAAGGAAATAACAATGAAAAAGCAACCTGTAGGATGGGGAAAATATGTATAAACCATATATCTGGTAAGGGATTAACGTCCAGAATATATAAGGAACTCCTTATCGCAATTAACAACAAAACAACAGATGATCTAACTAAAAGCGGGCAAAGGCTTTGAACAGACTTCTCTCCAAAGACACTCAGGTGGCCAACAAGTTCATGAAGAGATGCTCAACATCACTCATCATCAGGGAAATGCAAATCACAATTGCAATGAGACACCACCTCACACTGGTTAGGATGATTATTATCAAAGAAAAAAAAAGGTGGATGTTTTGGCAAGAACGTGGAGAAACTAGAACCCAGCTAGGTCTGGCTGTATATCCCAGACGGTGGGAGTGCAAACTGGTGCAGCCACGGTGGAAGACAGATGGGCGGGTCCTCAAAACATTAGGAGCAGAATGACCACAAGACCCCACAACTCTACCTTTGGATATTTATCTGAAGGAAACTGATATTAAATTGTTTTAAACAGTAAAAACTATGTGAACACAACAGTTACCACATATTATTATGAGTCACATTCTACAAAAAATTACTTTCATTATTTTGTAGACACTACAGGCTTAATACATGGTGGTCTCTACGTGACAACACTGAACGCGGGAGAAGTCGGGTTCCCCATGGCCAACACGATAGCTGGGTTTTGTGGAGACCAGACCTCGTGTTGGGAGCCGGATGCGTTTCCTCCAGAGCCTTGTTGGTATTTGGCCATGGCGCGGAGCATATGTGAGGTAAGCCCCGAAGCCCTCGGGGGCCGTAATCGCCGGCTCAGGACTCCAGAGCTGGGCCCTCCTTTGGACAGCAGGACTTTCTCGACTGTAAAGTGAATTACATCCTACCATCTGGGATAAAGTAAGAGACTTTTGTGGGGATTAAGTTTTGAAACAAGACCTATGTGACATGTAGTTACATTCTCATATCCTGGAGCGCTTCATGGGAAATGCCTCACTATTGATGTAGAAATCAGACACCTACTGCTGTCTCTCAACCAGCCACATGCATGAAGAGTGGGCAGAACCAGCCCGGATGATCGGGCAACCTGTATACAGCCTTGATTTAGGAATGCGTATTATTTTGGCAGCCAAACTGTCCTCCAGTCAGGTTCAATTAGGCTGACATTAAATACGTTTGCTTCTCAGCAAAGAATAGCTGGCCAGTGCTGGGGGTGGGGTGCGGGGCTGGCCAGGGGGTGGAAGGAAGTCATACTTCTATTATATATTGGCTTCAGAGACTCCTTAAGATGTTTACTGTGCATGTGGAGGTCTGAGAATTTACTGTTTTAAACATATGTTTATCTCTCCCATCAGTTCACATTACCGTGCAGACATTTTAGCTTTCATATGATGGTCAGGAGAACACAGAGCGGGGGGGGGGGGGGGGGGGGGGGAGTTCCGGAAGCCACTCTGACATTTGCCAAGGTTAGAGTAAGTCGGGAAACTAGTGTCATTCGTCTTTTTTATTGGTACCATAAGCTATTTTCCCCAAATCTGAAACTCATCATTGAGCAAAACTGGCCAAAGCGTGTATTTCCGTGAAGGTCGCGATTTGTGGGCAGAATGGTGGTGACCGGTGAGTACGCGTGGCAAGGACAGAGTGTGGTGCACTGCACGAGGCAGGTGCCGCAGCGTTTGCCGAGGTTGAAGGGAGAATGAGGGCAACAGCTGCGGTTTTAAACGACACAGTTGGGGCAGCCTCACGGAGGTGACGTCTGAGCTCAGACGGGACCCAGAGGCTCTGTGGGACAGGAACATACCAGACAAGGGACAGCACTTGCCAGGGCTCTGACGCGAGCTGTGCCCACATGGCCGAAGAACATCAGAGAAACGGTCCGGCCGCAGAGAGGGAAGACAGGCTGGCAGGAGGCCCGGGCAGCGCTGGTGGACCTCACAGGCCCAGCAGGCCATCAGCAGTTAAGTTTGGGGGAGTCCAAGGTTAAATGCAGATCTTCGACCTGGGGAGGGTCAGCGCAACTACTCCCAGACCCCAGCGCTCAGCGGTCAACTGTTGTTTGAAGGTGGAGCCATTAGGACTTTCGGAAGGATCGGATTTGGGGCGTGAAAGAAAGGAGAACATTAATGATTCAAAATCTTTGGCCTAAGCCACTGAAAGCTGGTGTCGGCCTCACCTGGGGCAGGTGGGCCAGCGTGCAGTGACCTACGTGTCGTCCCAATTTTCCAGCTTCCTTTGTCTTAGGTTACCGTCCTCTGAGTAGTGGGCCCGCCACCCCCCAGCTTCTTTAATCTGCAGGCCTGGGCGCCCTAGTCCCCAGGGGGACAGCAGGGGCCTCGCGCTCTGCATAAGGGAGGGGTGAGGACGCACAGCCCCTGAGACCCCGTCCCTGCCAGCACTGTCCCCCACACATGCAGAGAAGTTGAGCTCCCAGGCTGGCTGTGGGTGCACTTCTCGTGGGGGCAGCTGGATGGCAGAGGCTGAGGAGTCTGGAAGTGCCTGAACTCTATGGGGTGGGAACATGATTACCCTCCCCCAAAAACCAACTTGGCAGAGAAATGTATTTTTATTTTTATTTTTTTTGGTTTAAGAGCCTGTTTTCTCCAAGCAAGCCAATATGGGAAAGGTTTTCAGATTAAAATAAGACTATCATTTTATGTGGCTGTACCTTTTGATCCCAAAGACAATTTTTAATGTCCTGGTTACTTTAGAAATTTTCTGGGAGATGTTGAATCTTCTGAGACACCCCAGAAACCCTACCCTCGTACAGCATAATAAAACGGGCAGTATTAAAAGCCACGATCTCTAGAAGGAGTGCGACCCTGTGATTCCAGGGCTTCAGAGTCTCTTATGTTCTTCAGATGTACAATTTCTAGTTTCAATTCTGAAGGGTGTTTCATTTTCAGCAACCACCTGTATAAATAATTCATTCTCTATAAATATGCTGAAAACATAGCCACTGGAGTAATTGGCAATTTGGGGAGGAAGAAGACAGACATCATGTTATGAAGAGGTCATATTTCCTATAAGTTATTGTCTGAGGATTTGTGTGATGCTGAAGAAAAAGATCGAAGTCAACTAAAATATTTTCCTTGAAGATCTCAGGAAATTGTGAAATACTGTTTCTTTTGTGTGGAGTTAAATAGAAAAGCAATTTATTGTGGAGATGTTTAGAATTTTATCAGTTTTGTCCTACTTTAGGGAAATCCAGAAAAGTAGCCCGCAGAATACAGTGTGAGTATATAATTGTATTATAGCCTAGTTCCTTGAAGTCAACAATATTTTTATTTCCTGTAAGTTCAATAACGTATGATTTGCCAGTTCCACATTTTAGAACTCTTTAGAAAGAGGATGTATATTCACATAAACGGCAAATGTGAGGCTGGTGTGGGAACTTCTGCCCGTGAGAGATTACTCTCTCACACTGGAGCCTTGTTCCGTTTATACAGATAACAGTGTAAGTCCAACAAGTCAGCTGGTTTGCTTTTAAACAACATCCTTAGGGAAACACTAGGGGGATCGACCGGGCCAAGAACCAAGCAGACTCACTTAACATCAGCTCCTTCTACCAGTTAACCTGCATTTAGGGTTTCCAGCTCAGCGCTCATATGGGGAGCTCAGAACGCTGCCCAGGAAACCATCAGGGACAGAAAAGGGTGAGCTAATGCGAGTGGCCTAAGGAATATTTTTTATGTAACGTGTAGATTTCCTCTGTGTGGTTCCTTCCGTGTCAGCAACCAGGCTTCTCTACACACAGCGAGCCCTAACGGAAGAAATGAAACCGTTGCACCGGTTTGAAAATATGCCAAAAAGAATCGTATGGCTTTTTTCCTTTAAGAAGCTTGAAAGGAACAGTCAGAAAGGGAGGGGTCAGGTGCACCCAAAGCCTTGGCCACGGGGGAGGTTCCAAATGCTGCTGGTACATCCCATGGAGGGAAGACTCAGTCGGCACAGCAAACGTTCACACACAGCTGACAACCTGCTGGTGACAAAGGCAACGAGTCAACGCCTCTCACTCCCTCCGCGAAGCCCACGCCCCCCACCCCGTGTGAGGCTGAGGGTCATCTGAGGAAGGAAAGCAAGCCAGAAACTCCATAGTTTCCAAGATAAAATATTTAATGTTCCTCATGTTACCATTGATCATAAAATGCTTAATTCGATTTAAGTGTCTTAAAGTCAGCATTTTATTTAATCCTTTCTTCAGTAGTTATTGAAAGAAGTGGAATTAGCAGATAAACAAGCAAGAGCTTGCCTGGGTGAGCGAGCTCCAGGTGCCAGGCACGGGCTCGCACACACGGTGCACGGCCAGGTTTTAACCTGTGCCCTGAAAACCATGGTCATCCCTTTTGACTTGTTACTAAACAAGAAATTATTCGAAATTTGAAAGAGAAATTTGAAACTATTGTTCCATCTAAGAAATTAAATATGTTTACAAAGGCCATGATTTATACTTTACTTAAAGAGGGAGCCAGTTCCTATTTCTACATATTGAAAAGCTGTGTTGTTAATGGACTCTGATAGCGAAAGCATATGGCGTCTCTGTTTTAGCCAACGCCAAGGAATGTGTGCTTCCCCAGGCCATGCAAGGCCGTGTAACTTGAAGTAATACTATTTATCTCTTGTCAAAAGACCGGCTGAGACAGTGGTGCTTTAGCGAGGGCCTTTGGGACAGGCCAACCATTCATTTCTCTAGTGTCTGATATCCTGATAAATCAGCCTGATATCCGCTTAAATCATCAGAAAGAAGCTTACCCTGACAGCATTGATTTGGCCCCTGGGGAGTCCTGTCACCGAACTCAGATGTCATGATAAGAAATAGCTGTCCAAGGGGCATCGATACAGCTGCTGAGCAGCCCCAGACTCAGCATCTTTCGCGTCCTGCATGAACAGAGCCGCATTATGCGTTCACCCAGAACTTAGACCAGGAAAATTTCCAAAGGAATTTCACTCCTGTGAACGTGAGCATGTTTCCTCAAAGGGCTGATACTCGTTGTGTTTATTTCCTTCTTTCTCTCATCTCTGTCTGTATCTCTACCTCTTTCTGCCATTCTTTCGTTCATTCGATTATTTGATCAACAGGCATTTACGTGGCCCCAGGTGTCCCGGCTCAGCTGACTCTGTGAGGACTGGAGGTGGGGAGGAAGGAAGACAGGCCTGGCCTTGCGGGCTGCGGCCAGGCTGCTGGCGGCCCCCTTCCTGGGGGGCACAAGGTGCCTTGTTCTGGAGGACGGTGGGCAGGCGGTGCCTCGTTCCCGGGCTTTTTGTGGGTGTGCCGGGAAGGCCTGCAGGGGGGCTGGCCACCACCCAGCGAGAGGGCAATAGGTTCAGTGCCCGTTCAGAGACACGTGTCAGGAAACAATGCTTTGAGTTCTTTACTAGAAGGCTGTGACTCTAGGAGAGGAAACACTTTATTTTTATTTATTTATTTTTTTGAGTCAGAAGGTGGGAAAAAAAGCTGAGCTATTTGACCAGATAAAGAAGAGTGGAAAAAAGCAAGTCCAGGGAGGGTTCAGCAGGGGGGCTGCAGGACGAGCCCGGCAGGCACCCAAGCCTGCTGCCCACGTGCTCAGCAGTCGGGGTTCGTCCTGGGACAGGAGTGTCCTTGAATGAATTCACACCGAGAAACGGTCTGACCGAACGCGATCGAGAAAGACAGCTATGGCAACAAGATTGGAAGGCAGAGAGACTGCAGTGCAGTGTCCGGGTGGTTTGGAACAATCTAGACAGAAGAAGGTAAAGGCCCCAAATAGAGCCGTCCAGAGGCGTGAGGGCCGTTTACTCTGCTTCACGTGACCGTGTCTTTCTTGCCGGTAGTCGTCTCCTCCCTGGCTTCACATGTTAAAACTTTTCCTCCTTGTTTTAACTGTACACATACACATGCTCATGTCGTGTGTATATAAAAATACATTTTATTTTATTTATTTTTAATTTTTTTAGTGTTTATTTATTTTTGAGAGAGACAGAGACAGAATGCGAGTGGGGATGGGGCAGAGAGAGAGGGAGACACAGAATCCGAAGCAGGCTCCAGGCTCCGAGCTGTCAGCACAGAGCCCGATGTGGGGCTCGAACTCATGAGCTGTGAGATCATGACCTGAGCCGAAGTCATACGCTCAACCGACTTGAGCCACCCAGGTGCCCCAACATATACATATATATATATATATTTTAAACATAAACTGCCTCCAGTGCTTTTTTGGAAATAGGTGTGATGCAATTAATGAATTTTTATATAAATAATATTTTCCTTTCCCATGAATGTCATGATAGTTTTCTAGAACAAGCTATTGGAAGGACAGCATGTACACATGGGACTGAAACTTGGAAGATGAGAATTGACGGTCACCTCTTCACACAGGTGTCCCACCACACACATGTACAATCACAAGATGAAATAAACACTGTTTAACCAAGAACCACTTCAGAGACCATATAATGTAGAATTTTAATTTATATTACTTATGAGGCTCTAGAATTTCACCATAACATTCCTGGGATGTGTTCTCTGAGTTGAACCCAACGATAACTGGATATGAAAACATATTTAAAGATCGAGGACAAAGCAGACATCAAGTTAGAACTTTTATTCCAGCCCCGAGTGTAGCAGGACCCTCTCCACACTATGTCCTTCGCTCCCTCCTGTCTCCTCAGACCACAGGTGGAAGGAGAGGGGGGTTCTGCCCTGGTGGGTGCTGCAGGCAGACATGTTAGAACAGTGATGGCCCCGCCCTCCCTGGACCCCATCTCTAGGGCTGGCCACAGCTCACTCGCAGCCTTTGTCTCTTCAAAGAGCCTTTTCTGCTTTTAAAAATAGGAGCAAGACGGGAGATAGTTTCCAGAAAATGCTCTCTTGGATATCTTCCCAGCACAGAGCATTTTTCTCTTACTTATTCTCTGGAGCTTCCTCTAGCCATGTGGACGTTTCCAGGAAGGGTCGACCCAGAGCATAAACAGAGCAGGCGTCGAATTCAGTGGTGTGAACATGGCCGGGTGCGTCATCTGCCTGGAACTTGTCCAAGTCACTCCCTCCACCACGGAAAACACCTTGCTCCTTCCGGTCTGCACAGAAATCCACCATTACCGCCCAGCAAACGCCCAGCACCTTCTCTGGAAGGCTCCTGGTGAGCTAATGACTAGCCTGATTCTTTTTCCCCAGTTTCATTGAGATATAACTGACATGCATCCCTGTGTAAGTTTAAGGTGTATGATTCCTGCGGGACATTTAATATCCATTGTCTCACATATGTACAATACGAAAAAAAAAAAAAAAGGGAAAACAATTCTCTTCCTTGGGATGACAGCTCAGGAAATCTTCGGCCTTATCCTCTTACCACAGCCACAGGGGCTAATGTTTTTGTTTTGTCTTGTTTTCCCCTTTTTGGTATGGGGAAATAATCTGGGCCCTGAGAATCTGTGAAAGATGAACTGGAGCCCAGAAGGGACACCAAGACTTGCCATGAGGTGAGGCCCGAGGGCTGCAAGCGAGCCAGACCCCATCGGCCGGGAGAAAGGCACCCCACAGCCTCCCCTCGGCTCAGCAGGGTGGGCAAGGGGCTGCGGAGGAGGGCCCTCGCGATTCCGGGGTGCGCGCTGGGGACTGCTGGCAACCCGGGCGGTCCCGAGCAGGTGCAGTGGGCCACACATGGGCACGTGGGCAGGGGCAGCCTCCCCCGCCCACCTGCTGACACCTCCTCTAAATGGGTGTTCTCGGGGTGGGTCTGGGGTCTTCTCCCTTAGCAGGCCATCCACCCTAAGGCCACATTGAAGGATGTAGGTGAACGACCCCACACCTGTGTCCTCCCTCCTGAGCCTAGGGGTGCTTGGGTTCCAAGTTTACATCTATGCCCAGCCCAGGGTGCAGCCCTGCGTCTGCCCCACGCCTGGCAGGAAGGGTGCCTGGGGTCTCTCCCAGGGGTTCTGGTCGGCTTTCTTGCCCACAGCCCCGGGAGGGGACAGTGGCAGTGACCCCACGGAAGGGAACGTGCATGAGAGGAGGTGGGGGAGGCAGCTGGAGACACACCCGGCACTCTCTCCTCTGTGGGGGGCCTGGTTGGGTGTGGGAGGCATGAAGAAGCTTTACTTCATTTTTGAACCAAATCATGAAGACGCCGTAGCCAAAACGGACCCACTTTCCTGTGGCCCCATCAAATGGGACGACGGCTCTGCCTGGAGGAGACGGCCTGATCGGTGGGTACAAGCCCGGGCCTCACGGCTGTCAGGACCCAGAGAGAGTGGCTTCCTGACAGTCTGGAGGGCGGCGCCTTCCTCTGCGCTTTCATTGCTCGCGGGTGACTTTGTTCATTTTCATTTCATCGTTAGTTTGGTAATCTGTTCAGGTGTCAAATAACCTGCCGGGGGCAGAAAGTGCTGCACAAGGTCTAATTTTAGGTCTCTCCCAGCCAGTGGTGTCAGGGTCACGACTGGGAGGAAATAGCAGTGGTTCAGCTTGTCATCAGACTTCACTGCTGAGCGTGTGTGCGGGTTCAGAGAAATGCCACAAGTTCAGGCAAGTGACACGGAATGAAGTTGTTGCCTCAACAAGGAGGCAAAGCCAAGTGTGTTTTGTGCCTGGACACTTGATGAATTGAATTCTCACGAGACTGGCTGGTTCTCCAAAGAACGCGGCCGCCTGTGTAAATCTGGTTTACGACCAACCTCCACCCCTGTGCAGATCTGTAGAACAGGCCTAAATGAATTGCCAGATTTTGATCCAGGCTGATAACTGAGCAGATGACATAAAGGAATACCCACATTTTGTGAATCTCCTGGCTTCATTCAAATTCCCAACATCTTCCTGCTGTGTCATAACTACTTAGCTTTCTGTTACTTCTTCCCATTAAAAAATCAAAACATTACATTAACTCATCGTGATAATTTTTCATGAGTGACAAAAAAAAACCTTTAGTAGAAAATAAAATTGTTCGTTATAAACAAAGATGCTATGCCCTGGAAAAATAAGCTTAAGAATCAGAGGGAGAGTCTCTCTCGAGAAATTCACAAAATGTCACCAACGGTGAGCCAAGCGCTGGACAGTGTGTGGACACAGGTAAAGAGGACACCATGTGCTTGAGGAGGGCGGCCTTAGCAAGGTGTCTGCTGTTGACGAGGAAACACAGTGCTGGCAGGAAGGCACCAGGGATAACGCAGTACTAGCTGGAGGGCAGGGAGAGACCGCAGAGGAGACGCCGTTAAGTTCAAATATGAGGCGTATGTCTAACGATGTGAAAGCAAGGGATTTGTGGATTATCGCAGCCTAAAGAGTCAACACTGCAAAGACCATTCTAGGTGTGAGAGAGCGCATGGCAGGTTTGGATAAGCAAATGTTTTCACACCGGATCGTCACAAAAATCAGAATAAACACTAATACTTGCGGAGGACAGTGGATGTTGGCTGTTGACACAAAGTGAAGTGTGGTCCAAATACCTGCTGTGAATGGCTCAAAACAGGGAGTCAATTGATGGTTCCTGTTCAAAAAGAACGGATGCGAATCTAGTTATTCAGCATTTCAAGGCAGAGTGTGGGGAAATCTCCAACAAGGCAGTAACGTAGATATTTGCTAAGAAATAGGCCAAAATCTACTCAAAGAAGCGTCTCAGCGTCCCCATCCCCATTACGGTCATGACCCTCGGGGTCATCAGCCCCGTGCCCTGTGTTTGTGCATGATCTTTGTGCAGTTACACAGACACATGGACCTTCCATTTCTTTGTATGTCTTGTGCTATTTCGATGCCTTTCTGTGCTTTTTGCCACTAGTCATACATCCTGGAAATCATTTTGTATCATCTTATGGAGATTTTCCTCCCGCGGCCTTATTTTACAGTGATGTGCTATTTCACCATGTGGATGCAACAGAATTTCTTCGCCCACTCTCCAATGTGTGGAGTTCAGGTGATGTTCGGGATTTTGCAACGTCAGTGAGACAACGAGAGAAGAACACGCAAAAGTAAGCTTGTGCATTTGCACTTCATATTGTTGGAGACGTGTCTTTGGGGAAAATCCCCCCGAGAGGGCTGGCGAGTCAAAACATAAATGCATACGTGGTTTTGATAAATGCTGCCAAATATTCCTTCAAAGGGGTCGTAATAGCTTCAGTTCTACTGGTGACACGTGTCCAAGTTCATTCTCCTATCGCCAACACAACGTAGTCTTATGTTCTGCCCAATCCATTAGGTGAGAAATGGCATCTCACCCAGCTTTAACTTGCGTTTCTCTCATCACGAGTCAGTTTGCACGTCTTCTCATATCTTTAAGTGCCATGTACCCCCTTTTAATAACAGCTTTATTGAGATATAACCCACATACCACAAAATCCACCCTTTCAAGATGCACAGTCTGGCTGTGGGTTTCTCGTTTGCTGTTTGCGTTCGAGTGTATTCGCAGAGGCTGGCCACCCTCATCCCTCCCAGCCTGCTCCTCCGGGGCCAGGCCGCCTTCTGTCTGACAGAATTACCTGTTTAGACATTTTATGTATGCGACTCCTACAATCCTTTGTGATTCTGTGACTTTGTGGACTTGGCAGGACATCTTCATCCAATTGTCATTTGATGAGCATTTGGATTGTTTTGTGTCTTTGGTTGTCATGAATAACGCTGGTGTGTTTTGTGGGCGTGCGTTTTCAGTTCTGCTGAACATACACTGAGGTGTGGGATTAGGTCTGTGTTCACCATCTTTAGAAAACGCCGAGATAATAAAATCGTGAATATTTTTTCATTTTAAGAACTTGTCCAAGAGATGAACAGATAATTCATCAAAGAAGAAATAAAAGTAACTGATAAGCCTGCGAAAAAACTGCTCAATATCATATTAATCTCATATCAGATTCAGACAGTGACAGACAGGTACACATATTTGTAAAGTCGTTGAGATCTGCCTGCTGGTCCAGGCTGCTGGGGAAGAGGCGCTCGTGAGCACAGTGTGGAAAGTTTCAGAGGACGTTACAAGCGTTAAAAATATTCCTAGGTCTCACTAATAAATAATAATGACATAATGTTGAGTAATAATAATGAATAATAATATGAACATAAAGGTTTATCTACAATGATGTTGTGAAATACTGTGTTCATGATTAGAACATAGTTGAAAACAATAGGAAACATTAGTTAAATAAATTATCGTTCATTAATGTAATCGTAAAAGAACCTCTCATAATATGGAATATTGTTCACAGTTAAGAAAATGTTTATAGAACAACGTGTCTCCCCCAAACTCACATGTCGAAACCCTAACTGCCAATGCAGCTGCATTTGGAGAGAGAACAGGTGAGCACGTGAGCAGGTGAAGTGAGGTCCTCAGGGGGTGCCCTCCGGAGGGAGAGATGCCAGAGCTCTCTCCACGGTAGGACACGGCCTTTGTGTCCAGGCAAAGCTCAGGAACCGGACTGGCCAGCACCTTGACCTCGGACCTCCGGCCTCCAGACCCATGAGGAGTAAAGGTCTGTTGTTTACAAGCTGCCCAACCTGAGGCATTTTGTTACCGCAGCCCAAGCCAAGACATATAGTATCACGCCATTTTTCTAAATAAAATCTCTCTGTGTGTAGAAGAAGAAGCCAAAGTATCAGCCGTAATTTTCTTATAATTGTGGGAATAATCATAAATTTTGTTCCATTTTGTATTTTAATTTGGGCATATAAATTTTCACTGAAAATATAAAAAATCAAAACAGAAGCAATGAATAAAAAATACCCAAACTTGCCAAAGTCAATAGTCCTGAACAAAAGAATCAACGCTAGCTTATCAGCGCTCTCAGTCTGCCCGGTTCAATCCGTTTCTGTGTGTGTCATCTCCCAGGAGGATCGAAGGAGTAACATGATGTATCGATACAGAATAAATACAAGCAAATTAAAGTTTTAAAGTGTTTTATCTACTTTAAAAGTTTTATATTCATATATATGACATCTATGTGTGTGTATATATATGTATATATATATATATATACATATATATACAAAATTAGTGATAAAGAAAGATTCTGAGCAAGTGTTTTGTAAAGAACAAGAAAAGAAATAAGCAAAACACCATTAGAATCAAATTCTTAAAATATCTGATAAGCAGCTTTCACATAAACTCCATCTGGTGAATTTCGGCTGGTGGCTGCATGGACAGATGCCGTTACATCCAGGAAAAGGCACTGAGGCACACTTGAGAGGAATAAAGGCCTGCTACAGGTATCTGCTTACACAGGTACATGTATTTAAAATACACACACACATGGCTAACGTTCACGCACAACACTGATTCACGCCTCCGCAAACAGCCGAATCGATGCCTGCCAAAAATACCAGCTCGTCCTCTAAGACGCACAAGGCAGCAGGGACGCTACTCTATTATGACTTGGTTTTCTTTCGCAGAAGCCAAGATACAGATAATTAACCAGGAATAAAATGCACATATTGATGAAAAAATCATGTGTCCCCGTTAGGCTGAAGCTGACTTTTTCACGTACAATCATGTTTCGATTTAAATTGCGTTCTAACGAGCTTCTCTGTGCTTGCTGGTGAAGCAGAGGAACGCAGATACCGAGTTTTCACTTCTGTGTTCTTAGCCAGAGAGCCCACCCGGCAGCCGGTAACTGTGGTTTCTAATTTCAGATTTTTCTGTAAAGTAAGAGGTAGACATACGGTTAATGATATCTGCCGTCTCTCAGCTGTTTTATGATGATTTCTGTCATTTTGGTCATAACATTTGTACAGAGGTTACTTAGGTGGCACAAACTATGTGCTTCCAAAGAATAAAGGCACGTTTCCCAAAATGCAAGGGAAACAATGAGAAATTCTTTTTGATGTGTGTTTGTGTTTCAAATCACGGAGGACCTGCATGTCGCTGATGGATTTTTTAAATTTCATGCTTTTATTACAATTCTAGTTAGTTAACATATATGGTAAAATTGGTTTCGGGAGTGGGATGTAGTGGTCCATCGCTTACGTACAACACCGAGTGCTCATCCCAACAGGGGCCCCTTAGTCCCCATCCCCCGTCTAGCCCATCCCCCCCACCTCCCTCTGTCAACCCTCGGTTTGTTCTCTATAGTTAGGAGTCTCTTATGGTTTGCTTCCCTCTCTTTTTTCCCCTTCTCTTACGTTCGCCGGTTTTGTTTTTTAAAATCCACATAAGAGTGGAATCATATGATATCTGTCTTTCCCTGACTGACTTATTTCACTTAGCACAGTACTCTCTAGTTCCATCCACGTCATTGCGAATGACAAGATGTCATCCTTTTTGATGGCTGAGTAACATTCCGTTGTATATATACACCACATCTTTACCCATTCATCAGTCGACGGACATTTAGACTCTCTCCATACTTTGGCTATAGCACTGCTGTAAACATCTGGATGCATGTGCCCCTTCCAATTGGCATTTTTGTATCCTGTGGATGAATACCCAATGGCTCGATGCTGGGTCATAGGGTACTTCTACATTTAAGGACGTTTTTTTTTTTTTTTTTCAACGTTTATTTATTTTTGGGACAGAGAGAGACAGAGCATGAACGGGGGAGGGGCAGAGAGAGAGGGAGACACAGAATCGGAAACAGGCTCCAGGCTCTGAGCCATCAGCCCAGAGCCCGACGCGGGGCTCGAACTCACGGACCGCGAGATCGCGACCTGGCTGAAGTCGGACGCTTAACCGACTGCGCCACCCAGGCGCCCCAAAGGACGTTTTCAAAAATGCAGGCACAGGCCTTGTTGTCTGTCAGGATTGACTGTGTGTTGTATGGTCTTGAATATTCCAGGCTGGATTTGCTCACCGTCCTAATGGTCTCAGTGTACTGAGGGTCACATCACTGTTTCTGCTGAGTCACGTCACCCAGGCTACTGAGGTTCCGGCTGGCTCTGTCTACTGACACAAGCACTATATTCCTCACCGGCTCTGGCCACTTGTTGGCATTTTCAGAGTAGTGAGTTTCTGTGGGGAGGGCTGGGACGCCCTACCTGGAAAACTGGTACCTAAGAGGGTTTCCAGCTGCCTGCTGCTTTCTGTCTGTTCTTGAACCAGGAAGCTGCTTCTTTGGGGTGGACCCCATGCCGTCCATGCTAACCCTCCCTGCCTTAGTCTGACCTCCCTTCTAAGTCAACTTCACTTTAGCCAGGAGCTTCTGGGAGTATGTATCAACCTGTGTCTCTATCAGCCCCAACATTTATCTAGATTTCCTGGGGCTTTTTTCAGTTCTATCTGCTCTCCTGAGTTAGCCATATGAGATGACGTCGTTTTATTCTGTTAGACACACACATGCATGTGGACACACATACACACACTCTGGGAAGTTATGATGAGTCAGCCAGCATGCACCTCACCAAGAGAAGGCATGTACCATATCTGTCTGCGGATATCTGCTATGATCCCTATGTGCCTCTGGTTCCTTACAAAGACAGTGTATGTAGGGTGGCCTATAATCTCCTCACCTTAGCGAGCATCTTTCAAAAGGTATACAAATGGTCCATGAGCAGGAGGAGTGAGGTACATGAAAATAGGAGATAAAATAAATCAGTGAGAAAGTTGTGAAATTAGGAAAAGAGAAGAGTTTTATGTAGCTAGCACCCTATTAACATAAACATACATTTTCTCTTCCATATTCAGGGAATTTTTTGACCACTCTAAAGAGAACAGAGAATAAGTTAATACTCTTACGTTACTTACTTAGAACAAAACCAATGGCAAATGTGAAAAAGTTTGAACATGTTTTCTTCTCATTTTCTTTTTCAAAGAACCAAACCGAAGTTGCACTGATGTCAACGTGCACCCCCCGCGACACGCCTGACCCCCCACAGATCATCACCGTGTCTTGAGGTTGGAAAGCATCGATCCCCCCGAAGTCTTCTCTGCCCAGACCGTACACGGGGCAAGAGACAGCGTGTGTGCTCAGGCTGACGTGAAGAGCGACACTCAGACCCCTCTTCAGCCCGCAATGGCCGTGAGTCTAAATCTCTGCACATCGCTGCACATGACTCCTCTCCAACCTCTGTGCAGTGCTCATGGTGTGGGCCTTGGTGTCTTCACCTGTTTCCTTGCTGATAGACATAGAGGCCATGCCCACTTTTCCCTTCACAAACTATGCCTCCAAGCACATCTGTGGCCTGGTGTCTCTGTGTGTTGGGAGAGTCCCCTTGGGGGTGGGATTGTTGGGTCGTGGGTTACATACCTGCCAAACTCTCCCGGACAGACACACTGCTTTCTAACATCTGTGTGGCCATTGCTCTCCTGCCCCCCAAATAGGAGAGGTCCTGTGCCGGGGCTGTAGACTTGTCAGAGGTCAGGGTCGCGTAGGGCTATTGCAGTTCGTGCAGTGCTGTTGCCATAGGTCAGGGTTGTGGGGTTGCAGCCGTAGGGCTGCGTCAGGCCTCAGTGGTCTCTGTCGTCTTGGGTTAGTTTTCCTGTGAATCGCCATGCCGTGTGCCTCTGGTTGCCCTTTTTCACGTGTGGCTGGTTGTTTTTCACCCACTTGCCATCGTGATAAGGAGACTTGTCACCATTTCTCAGATGCCAGGGGTCCCATTTTCCCGCCACGGGAAAGGGGGTATGGAATCTCTGGATTTCTGTTCTCAATTTCTTCTGGACTGTGTCCAGACTATCATATTTAATCAGGATTTTAATACAGGACCACGTATTGACTTATGTATTAAGTTTAAATGAATTGCAGTTTATCCAGCCTTTCTGAATGTTAGGAGGAATTTACCTCTAACTCAGTTCACAATTTTGTTTAAAAATCGGAACTTTAAGCCCGGAGTCAGCAGAATTTCCTATAGCTGTCCCAATGGTAGATATTTAGGCTGTGAGCCATCGGTCTCCGTCACAAAAGCAGCCACAGACAACACACGCAGGCAAACGAGTCCCGGTCATCCTGTGACTGGATGTGGCCCGTGGCCATTGTGTGCTGCCACGGTCCGTGTGTAACCTAACCAAAGCTCTCTGTCATATGACAAGGCTAAGAAAGGCCGTGCCACTCTGCACCCCTACGTCTGGAGCAGAGTTAGTGCCGTCCTCTTGGTCATTTAAAAAAGATTTTGGATAGTATTCTCTCAATTTTCTCTCGAGCTTATGTGCAACCAAGCTGACTGACTTCTTCTTCTTCTATAATTCCACTTTCCTCCCGGTGTGCTGTGTGTGTGCATGCGTGTGTGTGACTCGCCTGTGCCAGCTTCGTCGTGGTCCGAGGGCAGGAGACAGGAGCGTGTCTGCGCGTGCAGGGCTCCGGCTCGGGCTGTGTGGACGCTGTTGGAACTGTTCACGCATCTGTGCGCCACTCACAGCCTCCCGAGGCGGCAAGTTCATGAGCGAACCAGCCTCTTGGCTCCGGTCCAGCTCACCAGGAGCGTTAAGCCCTGCCTCGCTCTGGCGCATCCTGCCGGGTGGAAGCCGGTGGCCCGCTGAGCCGAAAGACTCGTGCGGATCGTGGCCTGTCTGCGTCGTGGCCCCGCACCTTGTGGACCTGTGGCTGAGGCCCTCTTAAGCCTGCACACATTTTATTAAAAGAAACACACTTGGGAGCTCTGAGAAGCCATTTTTTCCCCTAAAAGCTAGTTTACAGGGGAGGTATTCGTGACCTTCAGTGAGAGGTTTCAACTTAACTCCTCTTTGGTATATGTGCTGCCGAAGCGAGCACATCTTAATTCCTCTTTGGAAAGCAGGACGCTGCTGAAAAGAGAACGTGATATAAAACAGTAAAGATTTGGCTCTGAGTCCCAGCGGTGCCACCACATGCCTTGCAGCTTCAGGCAGGGGGCTGACCCTCTCTCAATCCCAGTCCCCAAAAACCTGCCTTCCCTGCCCCCCTCCCCACCCCCCCACCCCCCCCGCCACTGGGGTGCAGGTCCCACCTGGGGAAGCATGTGAACACCTCCCGGGGCCATTCACATGGGGGCCTCCGCCCAGGCCCCAGGAGGCCGCCCTGTGTGCCCTGTGGGCCTGGACCCTGGGAAGGGAGAGATCTGGAAAGCACCTGTCCCTCTCCCACCGGAGCCCTTCCCACCGGAACTGGCACGAAGGCCCGCCTTTTCCCACTTTTCCAGCATTCAGCCCCGGCCTTGCTGTCTCCGGGCCGCCTCGGTCCTGAGGCTCCGCACCAGCTCAGGGCCGTGCCCCGGTGCCCCGCACGCCCTCCTGCATCAGACCTTCCTCCTCACCGCCCCTCCTGGCCTGTGATGCTGCCCCCAGGGCCCTGGTCGCCGACTGTCACAGCTGCACCTCTCCTTGCGGCCTCAATTTTGATCAAAACACCCTTTTTCCTAAAGCAAGAATACGAGCCCGATAATTTAAGATGATTTTTTTTTGTTAAGAAGTACTTAATAAAGAAGTTGATTATGCTTACAAAATACTGCAATTATGTTGAAATTTCCTCACCCAACATCCCTTCTCCACAGAAATCGGCCCCAACCAACCTTCCCAGGCCCCGCAAGAGGAGGTGTTTCCTTCAGGTGCTCCTGGTGACTGTCATGTAGATTTTCCAAAAGAATCACAAAACTCTTTGGAAACTGGAAGCTTGTGCATCTGTTCACAGCCCACGGAACCCAAATACCCGTGCATCCCCTTGATTAAGCAGGCGCCGCAGAGGCAAAACAGCTTGAATCGGGATCGTCTGAGGCAGGAAGTCCCAGCTCGAGAGGCCCCTGTTTGGAGCCTGGTGACTGAGCGTCTGAGCAGAAGACCCACGCTCGGCGGAGCCCGCACCAGCGTGAGACCCAGCAGGAGCCCCTCCGAGCTCCTTCACGGAAACTCCGCGGGCTGCCCACCTCTCCCAGGCGCTGAGAGCGCGTGGAACCTGCCAGAGCCCAGCAGGGGGGACAAGGAAGCCGGCAGTGGCTGCCTCCCGCCCTGGGGGCATTACGCTGTGACAGAGGCGTCCCTGCACTCTTCAACAAGTTGAGCGTGAGGACGCCAGCATGGCTCTTAATGGACACTTAAATCCTGAGAACTAAATTACCGCTGTACCATTTACTTTCTCAACTCCTTGAAAGTTTTTTTTAGAATCTATTAACATTTCATATATAAAGAAAAAACTGTCCGTTTTAACATTTTTTATTATTTAATTTTGTTTATTTTTCTTCCGAGATTTTATTTCAATTCAAGTTAATCAACTTGAATTTAGTTAGTAGTATTGGTTTCAGGAGTAGAATTCAGTGATTCATTGCTTACGTACAACACCCAGTGCTCATCCCAACAAGTGCCCTCCTCAGGGCCCGGTACCCATCGAGCCCCTCCCCCCACTCACCTTGTCCATCAACCCTCAGTTTGTTCTCTATAGTTAAGAGTTCTTATGGTTTGCTTCCCTCCCTGTTTTTTACTTATTTTATTTTCCTTTCCCTTCCCCTATATTCGTCTCTTTTGTTTCTTAGATTCCACATGAGTGAAATTATATGGTATTTGTCTTTCTGTGAACTATTTCTCTTAGCATAATACACTCTAGCTCCACCCATGTCATTGCAAATGGCAAGATGTCATCCTTTTTGATGGTTGAGTAGTATTCCATTATATCTATCTATCTATCTATCTATCTATATAAATATCTCAATTTCTTTACCCATTCATCAAAGGACCTCTGTGCTTTTTCCATAATTTGCTACATTTCTATACACCAATAATGTAGCAGCAGAAAGAAATTCCAAAGAATGGATCCCATTTACAATTGCATCAAAAACCATAAGGCACTTAGGAATAAACCTAACCAAAGAAGTAAAAGATCTGTACTGTGAAAACTACAGAACACTTGTGAAAAAAATTGAAGAAGATGCAAAGATATGGAAAAACATTCCACACTCATGGATTGAAAGAACAAATATTGTTAAAATGTCTATACTACCCAAAGCATATACACATTCAATGCAGTCCTTATCAAAATAACACCAGCATTTTTCACAGAGCTATACCAAATCATTCTAAAATTTGTATGGAACCAGAAAAGACCCTGAATGGCCAAAGTAATGTTGAAAATAAAAATCGAAGCAGGAGGCATCATAATTCCAGACTTGAAGCTGTACTGCAAAGCTGTCATCATCAAGACAGTATGGTACTGGCACAGAAACAGGCACATAGATCAGTGGAACAGAATTGAGAGCCCAGAAATGGACCCACAACTGTATGGTCAACTCCTCCTCAACAAAGCAGGAAAGAATATCCAATGGAAAAATGGCATTCTCTTCAACAAATGGTGTTGGGAAAGCTGGATAGCAACATGCAGAAGCAGGAAACTGGACCACTTTGTTACACCATACACAAAAATAAATCCAAAATGGATGAAAGACCTAAATGCGAGACAGGAAGCCATCAAATCCTGGAGGAGAAAGCAAGCAAAAACTTCTTTGACCTTGGTCACAGCAACTTCTGACTAGACATGTCTCCAGAGGCAAGGGAAACAAAAGCAAAAATGGAGTATTGGGACCTCATCAAGATAAAAAGCTTCTGCACAACAAAGGAAACCATCAACAAAACCAAAAGGCAACCAATGGAATGGGAGTAGATATTTGCAAATAACATATCAGAAAGAGGGTTAGTATGTAAAATCTATAACCACTTATCAAACTCAACACCCAAAAATAAATAATCCAGTTAAGAAATGGGAAGAGACATGAATAGACATTTTTCCAAAGAAGACATACACACGGCCAGCAGACACATGAAAAGATGCTCAACATCACTCATCATCAGGGAAATACAAATCAAAACCACGATGATATACCACCTCATGCCTGTCAGAATGGCTAAAAAATTTTTTTAAACCAAGTTTGGAACATGACATGTGGAGTATTCACAGAAGACAGAGGTGCACTGACCCCAGCAGGGAGCTGTGACCAAGTGGGGAGATGTGTGTGGCTGGACAGCAGGAAACATCCCTCATGTGCATCGGTTCATCATTTTGTCCACTTTAAATATGGGCAATTTTTATTTAAAACTATGTAAATACCAGCCAGAGACAGAGATAGCAGATTGCCCCTTACCCTTCTGCTCTTTCTGGCCTCCAGAAGATTAGATGTGACCACCACACTGCAGAGGGCAATCATCTTACTCAGTCTCCTGATGTGAAGGCTACCTTCATCTGGAAACACCCCCCACCCCAGGATCTCAGAGTAAAGACGAGACAGACTTTCCCTCTGGCTTGCGGTACTGGGAGAGCAAACAGCCATTCTGAAATACGCCCACAGCCCCCTGTCCTCCTCACAGTCCTGGCCTTCTGGGGGACTGCCTCCCCAGAGCCTGGGGAAAGGAAAATACCCAAGTCCAGTTGTCCCTTTGAGGGGAGGGGAGCAAGAAGCACGTGTTAGGGTCAGAACCCAGGACAGTCCGATTGCAGAACTGAGGCTGGTCACAGGATGAGGGAATGCATCTGTGCCCCCACAGCTCGTGGCATCAGCAGGGCCATAGCGTAACACCGGAAAGAGCTGCACGTCTGACACACCAGCCCCAAAACAACAGGGAAACCAGAACAAGGACTCCAGAGGGAGTTTTAGCCTCTGACACCACAGCTACAGCAAACAATCAACACAGCTTGACTCCTAGCCAGATAAATATAAAATCTCACAGTGCAGGCCTATTTACCTTAGCCACTTGAATCCAGTATATCATGTCTGACTGAATAGAAAATTGTAAGGTGTGTTACAAGGTGTGTGTTGCAAGGTATGTATGAAAACACAAAGCAAGCATTGGAACCAGGCTCAAACATGACACAGATTTCAGAATTATCAGACTATGAATTTAAAACAATTATAATTAATATGCCAATAACTAATGGAAAAGTAATAACATGTAAGAAAATACAGGTAATGTAAGCAGAGAAATGGAACCACTAAGAAAGAATTTTTTAAAAGGCTTGAAATAAAGACACTCTAACAGAAATGAAGAATGTATTTGATGTGCTCATCAGCAGACTGAACGTGGCCAACCAAAGAATCAGTGAGCTTGAAGATACGTCAATAGAAACTTTTTGACGAAAATGCAGAGAAAATAAAGAATAACAGAATACCCAAGAACTGTCAGACAATTACAAAAGAAAAGAAAGAGAGAAAGAAACAAAAAAAAAATATTTGAAGTAACAATGTCTGACTGAGAACTTTCCAAAATTAATGACAGACACCAAACCACAGATCTAGGAAGCTCAAAAATCACCAAATAGGATAAATACTATAAAACGTTCACCAAGTGTATCATATTCAAACCAAAGATAAAGAGAAAATCTTGAAAGCAGCTAGAGGGGGAAAAATCTACTTCACTTAGAGAGGACAAAGATAAGACTTACATCAGACTTCTAATCACAAGCCACACTAGCAAGAAGAGAATGGGCTAAGTTTTTTCACATGTTGCAAGAAATTACTGCCAGCCTAGAATTCTGTATCAAGCAAACCATCCTTCAAAAGTGAAGGAGAAACAAAGACTTCATCAAACAAACAGAAATGGATTTTGACCCGTAGATATGCCCTGTGAAAAGTGTTATAAGGAGTTCTGCAGAGAGAAGAGAAAGTATATGAGCCTGAACTTGGATTTACATGAAGAAAGAGAGACCATGTTTGAAGGAATACACAAAAGCATTGCAGGGCAGCAAAGCCACTCTGCACGAGGCTGTGATGATTCATGGGGCTGTGTATTTGTCAAAAGACTGTACAACACAAAGAGTGAGCCCCAACATAAACTATGGACCTTAGTTATAAAAACGTATCAGTAATAACTCAACAGCTGTAACAAGTGTGCCCCACTAATGCGTGTGTTCATAGGGAAGAGTGCTGTAGGGAGCGGGGGTGGGGGCATATGGGAGCTCATTACTCTCAGCTCAGTTTTTCTGTAAACATAAAAGTACTTTATTTTATTATTATTTTTTTTTAACGTTTATTTATTTTTGGGACAGAGAGACACAGAGCATGAACGGGGGAGGGGCAGAGAGAGAGGGAGACACAGAATCGGAAACAGGCTCCAGGCTCCGAGCCATCAGCCCAGAGCCCGACGCGGGGCTCGAACTCACGGACCGCGAGATCGTGACCTGGCTGAAGTCGGACGCTTAACCGACTGCGTCACCCAGGCGCCCCAACATAAAAGTACTTTAAATACAAAGCCTATTAACTTTTTTAAAAATAGCAACAAATAAGGGGCACTTCAATTGTCCCCCAGGTAAATTTACATCAGCTTTATCCCCAAGCAATTACCATCCCAGACAATACTAATAGGACTGCATCTTCAGGAGAAATAGTTAATATTCTAGCATGATTTTTCCTATTAATACTCTTCATACATATGTACGTTCCTGTGTCTTTGTTTGCCTGTAGACAAGCACATGTGAGTGTTTGATTCAGGTTCAGGACCTTGGGGAAAAGTCATTTGTGTGATCTCTCAGAGTGATCTTTCTGGAGGATAAAGAAAAACAGAGAAGGCTGATTTTTGTTATGACAGCATGAAAACCTTAATTTTTTCCTGTTGAATCACATTTGCATGTCCCTGCTGTAAGGGAGCTAGCCAAGGGGGTCTGGTTAAACATTTGGTAATTATTAGACTTTAGAAACTAAATTACAAATTTGGCCTCATCACTTGTTGAGATGACAGATGGGGCTCAGATACGTGCGTCCTTGCTCTCCACATTGTGCTACTACTACTCTTTTTAATTTTATAAACTTCAAAAATTATTTTTAAGAGCATAAAGCAGAAATGCATTCACAAAGGGATCCAAGCTGCTTTATCTTCAACTTGGAGTCACGGACAATTAAGGATAAATAATGTCTCTGACAGGAATGAGGGAAATCTGGGCTAGGGTCTTTCCAGACTACAGGTTGAACTCCCAAAATGAAGGACAGAGCTTGAAGCACAATGCACCCTCTGGTCTTGCAAACAGCTGACGGGCATTTTGAGGACACGCCTGGAAGGACCCCGCCCATAAGCAGAAAAATTAGCACACAGGCTCTAGTCCAGAGAAATGTCACTGGCTCATGTATCAGAGTTGAGCTTTTCCGATTAAGATGGGAGAAAGGCAGCGGTAGCCTCTGACCTTAGACCTACCCTCCTTTACTGCCACAGATTCAAGCTCTGTTCTCACGGACAATGACTTTCTGCCTGTGATCAGGAATGAGCCAGGCAGATGCAACCATTCTGAATTCTTCCTCCTTCCCTTCCTCCCTCCCTTTCCTCTTCCCTTCCTTCCTTCCCCCTTCCTTCCTCTCTTCTTTCTTTCTTTCTTTCTTGCGTCTTTCTTTCTTCTCTTTCTTTCTTTCTTTCTCTTTCTTTCTTCTCTTTCTTTCTTTCTTTCTCTTTCTTTCTTTCTTTCCTTCTTTGTTTTGAATGTCTTTTATAATATTTCTCTATTATAACTAGAGATGCCCACAATGAAATGGATGCCTTGTTCTGTGATCTCTTGATCTGGACTCCATAATACTGTCCTAGTTAATGTGTATGATCAAGTCTCCAGTTCAGGGGGCCTGCAGTGGAGACACAGAAGGTGCATTTTGACAGGATCCCAGGTGATCCTCAAACAGGTGGGCGAAGGGTCCTACTTTGAGAAAACCTTCACTGGAAGCACCCAGACACTGTATCAAAGTTCCCAGCCACAGTATGAGGAAGATCATTCACTTCATCCCTTCTGATCATGAGATTCTAGGGCTCAGTGACCCAAACTTTTCTTCAGAAAGATTAACCTGCTATATATGTGCCAAGTAGTCAGGAACCAGAACTCCCAGCACACAGAAAAGCCACGTAGAAGGTTTTGAGCTCTTTCAAGTGCTAAGTATCCTGTCCCTGCCCTGGGTCCATGCCTCTCCACTGCACCTTCCCTGCTTCTGCACCAACCACACCAAAAGCTTCAGTTACTCAACACTATTAGGTCTTGTCCAGACCTCCCACAGTCGCCAGACTATCACTCAGTACTTTTTGCTGCAATGACCTAGTAAAAGTGTAAAAAACAAAAACAAAAACAAAACACAAAAAACTTAAATAAAATTGACAAAATAAATAGTTAGCAATTATTTTTTCCCTAACCATGGATCATAGACTAATAAGACAACAAATCATAGGATTGCAGCACTTAGGTTAAAACGCAGTAGGTGGGGAAAATGAACAGTTCGTTCTGGAGTGCGTAGATAGGAATGGCAAATGTATCCTCCTCAGATGGAACATCCATTAGAATTTATAAACATTAAGGAGGACGGAGTAGGATTCTACGCTGTCTGAAGAGAAGTGAAGAGCTGAGCCAGGGTCCCAGGCTGGGCTCCGCAGAGGAGGCGTGACCGGCGGCCTGCGCTTGTCCTCGACGCGCTCTGTTTCCTTTGGAAGCAAGCGCTCATTTCTTGTTATTTTCCATGAAAGTAGCACCACTGGGAGCAGCCTTTCCTCCCCCACCATCTCTGCCCCCCTGCAAAAACAGGTCTTTCACCAGAGACGAAGACAATGAATTTGATAGCACTGAATACTCAGTTACTTTGGGCTGTCCACATACGCCTCCATGTTGCCACCATTCCCAGGAAAGCTCACGGAGCTGGCTTGCTTTGCACTTGGACATTTGAGACCATCGCTTTGTGTGAGTCCTGCAGTCAGCCCAGCCCAGGCTGCCTGTCTGACTGAGCTCATCACAGTTCTTCTGCAAAGACGCTGCCTCTAGGGTTCTGCATGGTTCCCAGGAGCTCCTGCTGGGCAGCTGTGTTGTTTGCACAGTCAGTTTTGTCCCAGGACACTGGCCAGAGTGCATCCCAGACAGCCCCACGAGGCTGAAACTCAGAGGGTTTCTGAGCATCAAGACCTTCAAACCATATTCTGATTCTAAGTCACTGGAAATGGCTCCGTTTCCCTGCAAATACAGTGGGTGAACATGGAGGGAGGGTTTGTCACCTCTCAGAGCAAAACTGAGGGTCAACAGCTGCCATATCATCGCCATGATTCCAAGGAGAATCACAGTAAGCTTGTGACAGCCGACACAGGGCAGTGAGACCAGCATTCAACAAGACCCGCAAAGAACAAAGGAACATGTGTGCATAGAACAGAGACGGGAAAATGCTGGAAAAGGTAGGATTTGATCTTCCCGGCCAAAATGAGGTAAGGGCTATGGAAAGCCACTGGGATCTCTCTGCCACTGAAACAAAAGAAAATACAACTTCTCCCCAACATCTGTCTCCTCCATTTCCCCAGGGACCGAGCTACGCGTGTAGGTGCCACTCTGAATGGTTAGGGCAGTGCTCACTCTGCAAATGTTCACAGAGGACCTGGTAACTGTCAGCCATCGACCAAAGCTGTTAACTTCCAAGATCTGACCTTCGGTTTGAGACAGTGACGGGCCAGAGCCGGGACACCTGGGGATGAGCCGTGAAGGCCCATGGCGCTTCACACTGTCGTGACGACACTCTACAGGAGGTCTCGTCCCAGAGCTTTCCAAACTGACTTCTTTTTTGCAAAGATACAGTGTGCTTTTCAACCTCTGTAATCAGGAGTTGCAAGGATTCAATTTCAAAAGTTGCTTCAGACTCATTTCTATGTGTTTTCTGGCATAGAAATTGTGGGAAAATGTACAACAATCTTTAGAATGCCGCATAAACCAGCATCATATTAGGACAGTGGCTTCTACTACTGATACCTCTTGGGATGACTACACAAGATGATGCTATCGTGTCTGTAAAATTATTCTTGAGTGAAAATTGCCTTATCTTGCGGCTGTCAGATGATCTCCTCTTCTCAAACGGACCACACAAACGTCCTGTCTGAGGAGGGAGGCCTGAGAAGAAATCCCATAGCTCCACACCCACGTCTGTGTATTTAGAGGACACCCCCTTAGCAAATTCTCCCTGAAAGCGCCTAGAGTCCAATACAAGCAGCTCAGCATCGCACAGAATCCGAGCCCATCAGCAAGGTGCAAAGTGCCATCACACTTCAAATTAGGTTGACGTGGTTTTCAGTTGGCGATATTTTAAGTCATTTCATGGAATATGGGGCATTTTAAACTGAAAATAAATGGAAAGACCTAGCGCTGAGAAAGGTAGCGAGATTAGAATTCCGTCTTCAGCATGAATAGAACAATACTGATAAAATCATGACTCGATTGCAGTGACATCCTGTGCATTATTGCCACAGATCTTGATGAGAAGTCTACGTGGTGAACCTGTGTGCAAGTATTTCATAAGAGAAACTGACTTAGGAAGTTGAGACTCTCCCAGACTCACTTAGCAGTTCCATAAAGTGTCATCCTGACCAGACCTTTGTCCCTAAAGGTGAGGGTTTTCTCTGCAGGACGGTTGCTTTGGGAACAAAGGAGAACAATACTTCCGAGACTCAGGACAGACACGCAGATGTGAAGGAGGTTGACAGAGGGAGATTCTCAGGGGAGACCTTAACTTGGACGTCACGGCCACCACGTGATGATGACAGCACCCACGGAGTTCCACAAGAAAGCGAACGGGTGTGGAAGTGTGAAGCTGCAGGCAGTTCCCCATCACACATGGAGTACTGAGCACGAGGAAAGGGCGGTGGCCCCTGTGCTTGTCGGATAAGCCCGCAAGCACGACGTTAGTTTACTTGACGAGTTAGTACACCCGTCATTTGTCAGAGGGCGCTGCCTTTTAGGCAAAACACTGACATTACCGTTGTGTCTCGTCACCTGTGCTGAAGTACCCTGAGAATCCAAATTGTTTTTGAATGTTTATTTATTTCTGATACAGAGAGAGACAGAGCATGGTGGGGGGAGGGGCAGAGAGAGAGGGAGGCACAGAATCGGAAGCAGGCTTCAGGCTCTGAGCTGTCAGCACAGAGCCCGACGTGGGGCTCGAACTCATGAAATGCGAGATCATGACCTGAGCTGAAGTCAGACGCTTAACTGACTGAACCACCCAGACACCCCACAAAAGTTTATTTATTTAAAAAAAAATTTTTAACATTTACTTATTATTGAGAGACAGAGAGACACAGCGCATGAGCAGAGGAGGGGTAGAGAGAGGGGGAGACACAGAATCTGAAGTAGGCTCCAGGCCCTGAGCTGTCAGCACAGAGCCCGACGTGGGGCTCGAACTCAGAACCAGTGAGATCATGACCTGAGCCGAAGTTGGTCTCTCAACCAACTGAGCCACCCAGGCACCCCCTGAAAATCCAATTTAATGTGCTCCGATGAGAATGCAGGAAAGAGGGGTGAAGAGGAGGGGGAGAACAAAGGAGGAGGAGGAGGGAGGGAGGGAGAGGGACGGGAGAGCCAAGCTGTTGAGCACGCTAGTGATGGGTAGTTCTCGCTTCCATTCCAATCAATCAGGTTTTTTTCTTTTTCTTTCTTTTTTCATTTATATATATAGAGAGAGGCACAAGTGAGTGAGGGGCAGAGAGGGAGAAACCCATGAGGGCCAGAGGGAGAGAGAGAGAAGCAGGCCTCGCCTGGAGTGGGGCTCGGTGGGACTCAGACGCATGAACTGAGAGGCCAGGACCTGAGCCAAAGTCCAATGTTTAACGGACTGAACCACCCAGGTGCCCGATCGGTTTGTCTTCTGAAGTGAATACGAGGTAGGAAAAAAATGCGGTGTACTTGAAAGGCAAGAATAAAGCATACGAAACAAATTGTGGAGGATTACCAAAAACATTCCAAGAAGTAAGACTCGGCCACCTTGCAGGTCCCATAACTGGTGCCTGACATCGAGGAGAGATGTCCTGCACCGTCTGGGAGGTTGTAACATGAACGTTCTGAACCTCCAAGACTTTGCTATTCAGTGATGTCTGCTATAGACTTCTGTAGGCTGTCAGACGTCTTTCAGATTCTGTTTTTTGTTTAGCGGTTATTTTACTTTAACTAATGCTCGACGCACAAGCCTCATGTCAACCACTGCTCCCAGGTGATGAATCTCGTTCTGCCTTTTTAAGGGAGCAAAGACACCAACCATCAAAGCGGTGTCCATACGGCCCCTCAGGAGGCAGTTCCGTGGCTCACGTGTCAGCCGTGGAACAGAATCTGGAAGCTGCTGTTTCTTGAGCCGCGTTCATTAGCACGTTAGTTGCGGTGCAGACAAGCACGGGGCTATGTCGTTCCCATGTTGGCGACTCAAAAAAACCGCATGAGGTTACATGGTCAGTGTGGGCTGCAATGTGCTTGTCATCTAGTGAACATTTCTTAAGCCGTTTGGGAGGAAGCAACTCTGCCCTTTTCTGAAGAAGGACAAACTAGTGGCCAATATGGTCTAGCATGCCGGTGATACGCAGACGTGCAGGCTGAATTCCTTTAAAGCTGATGTGAAAAACAGAATATCATCCGCATCCCAGACTGTGCGTGTGCTAAAATGTTGGGGAAAGGCACACAGTAATTGGACAATAATTACTAAAAAGCCAGATCCAAATTATCTGTCATTATAATAAAATATAATTCAGAGAAATTGTCTGACACCTCCCCAGTGTGCAAACGGGTTTTGGAGGTGTGCAGTGCGATCTGAATGTCCTCATTCTCATCAGAACTGTCCCTGAACTGAGTTCCCTCCTCTTCCGGGGTCCGGGTGGCCCCTGGTCTGGCAGCGGGGGTGGGGGTGGGGGGGGTGGTCTCGCCAAGCTCCAGAGTTGGGCCGTGTTCCCAGGGTCTCCTGTGTGCTGCCCCCGGCTCTTGCTGTTCTGACGTCCTGTCCTGTCACGCCATCAACTTTTCCTCACCGAAGGTCTGTTCCAGAAAAACACACGGCACTGAAAGTAACAGTCAAGGTGTTTACAGAAATAAATAAATACAACAAGTCCCACCAGGAAGGTTTCCTACTACCAGTTCAGTCACTAGAAGATATAATAAAAGAAAACAAAGCTCGTTTCTCGGCACATTTGCCTCTTTGTCAAACTGCACATTAACAAAGACATCCAAACATCTGGTTTTAACTTTTGTCATTTTTTTCCAACTCATTTTCTGCTGGAAGTATAGTAAACCAAATACTTTGAGGGAAAAAAAATAAGCCTGACCAATGGAAATTATTTGAAAACTAATTAGCTATTTAGAATGTTTTAGCTCCGGACACTTTGATTTCCTTATGGCATTTTGAATACACGTCCAAGGGGCGCCTGGGTGGCGCAGTCGGTTAAGCGTCCGACTTCAGCCAGGTCACGATCTCGCGGTCCGTGAGTTCGAGCCCCACGTCGGCCTCTGGGCTGATGGCTCAGAGCCTGGAGCCTGTTTCCGATTCTGTGTCTCCCTCTCTCTCTGCCCCTCCCCCGTTCATGCTCTGTCTCTCTCTGTCCCAAAAATAAAAAAAAAAAAAAAAAAAACCAAAAACGTTGAATACACGTCCAAAGCACAGAGAAAGAATAATAAATTCTGTGATTTTGCTAATGAGAACCGGAGCAAAACAAGGGCGAGCATTTTGCAAGTGCCTGAATAATCAGAGTGGTTATCAAGTATCGAGATGGCCCTGTACCTGTGATGTTTACTTCTACAGAAACCTCAGAGCAATGAATCACAACAGAGTGAGGAACCCTGAGAGGTCAGCCAGACCCTTTTCTGTTTCTCTGAGGACTGTGCCCAACTCCTCCACCAACAATGAACACACACACGTGCATGTGCAGAGACACACAGGTGCACAGACACCCTGCACACACAGAGATACCCACACACGGACACAAGTCCACACTTGTAAACTCCCTTTTGCTCCTCGGGGCTGTGTCCCGAGGATACTAGAGTAGAGCTGCAGTGTTTAAGGCCAGGCACAGACAGTAGACTGCAGACCCCTGGTGCTCTGGGGAGGAGCACGCCTTATGGGGTCTCACATGGACAACAGACCCCGAGTCATGACCGACCTGTCGGCTTTATTCCAAATGCAGGAGGGAGAATTTGCATTTTTTGCACACTAGATATCGCTCCCAAAGGTGACCCACCCTCCCTACGTCTATGTCCAAACCTCTGTGACTTCTAGGATTTGGGAAGGGCAAGCGTCAGAATGCTGCTGTGCCAACTGAGTTCAACCAGGAAACAGCGTCTTCACCAGCCTCTGAGGGCAGGGAGGAGGGTCTCCCGAGTACCCGTGGGCTGAGGGAGGGGTGTTCAGTGCAGATGCAAAATGTTCCATGACCTTAGGAACATGGTTGATCATCAGATTAGTTCCTGTTTGTTTGTTTTTTTTTTTTTTTTAATGTTTTTAATGTTTATTTATTTCTTTGAGAGAGAGACAGAATGAGCAGGGAAGGGTCAGAGAAAGAGGGAGACACAGAATCGGAAGCAGGCTCCAGGCTCTGAGCTGTCAGCACAGAGCCCCACGTGGGGCTCGAACTCATGAACTAGGAGATCATGACCTGAGTCGAAGTCAGAGGCTTAACCTACTGAGCCACCCAAGCGCCTCCAGATTGGTTCCTTCTACAAAGAAGGCCTCGATCGCATCACCAGGAACACTGGGAAAGTCTGGCCAGGGAGCGACGTGTGATGTGTTTGGATTCTTGAAAAATATCTGGAGAGCTGGACTCCTGAGTGGACTCCCGGCCCTTGTTCAGACGCGGATGCTTGTCATCTATGGCACATGCCCCATGTTTCATGCACCCTCAACAGATCAGAATCACTTCCTGGTTATTCAGTTTCAGGCTACGGACAAAGGAGGAATGATTTTTGGGAAACAGGGGGCTCTATGAATTTCTCCAGCCCTTTGAGATGCCCTGCCTGGTGAGAGCAGAAATCTCCCAACTCTGGAGCCCAGGAACGGTCTTCTGCAGTAGGGATACACTTCCGGTTTATCAGGGCAGACGATTGTGAGGGGGTCAGGGTTCACTTCCGCTTTATCAGGCGGGACGATTGTGAGGCGGGCACGGGTCACAGTGGCCCAAGTGGGTTTTTCCAGTGTCAGGTTCTGCTCGAATGAAACGTGCTGCAAGGTGGCCCGGCAGTCCTGCGTGGCTGTGCCGTGGCAGGTCCGCGACGTTCCCGGGGACACTGGGATTGTCTCCTTTCCACGACGTTGAAAGCGTAGTAAGGACGTGTAAGAAGGTGCCCGCCTTACTTCCACAGACTCAGTTCTTGAGTTCGAGCCCCGCTTGGGCCACTGCTCCGCGTTCCCAGGACCTGGAATTAGGACTGAACACGGGGGACGCCTTCGCCGAGCACTGGGGGCATGACTGCTCGCTCGCTCGTGGGGGTCTCCTCGCCAGGGGGCTTCCGCTGTCGCTTTGGAAGGAGGAGGCCGATTCGGGCCACGGTGACGGGAGCGGAGCGCCCTCGGGAGTGGCCTGCGGCCGCATCCCCAGCTACGAAGGGGAAGTAGTAGCATCGCTGTCAGGGCGAGGGGCCGACGGGTGGGGGGGGGGGACACGCAGGTCTTTGTGGGCACGGGATGGAGGCGAGGCCGTAGAGCCGCGGGCCCGTGACGACCCCCCGCGCCGCCTGCTTTAAATGCCGCCGTGAGCCTATCAGGCCCACAGGCCCGGCTGCAGCGGGGTGACAAAGCGGCCGCGACCCTGCCACGAGACCCACAGAGGGCACAGAGGGGGCGGTGGCGGGCGGAGATGAGCAGGGGTGGCGGCTGGGGAGCAGAGCGCGTGTGCTCGGAGCCTCACCGAAGCGCCGGCCGGGACACGGGGGCCAGGCTCGGGCCGCTAGCGATGTGCCCGACACCTTGGGGCGGAGAGGGGTGGAGGAACAGCCTCTGCCCGTGACACTTCCACCTGCGGAATGCCCCGCTGGCAAGGTGTACTTCTGAGCCAGGTGACCCTCACGCTATCTTCCTGGTTTCTGGGGACGGTCACAAGCGGGGATGTCGGAGTTTTCATTCTGCAGACTAAGTAGCTCGGGGCAGGGGGTAAGGGAGCCCCCCAACCGGGGGCCGGGCTCTGCCGTCACCTCTGCCGCCCTCGGCCGGGCCCCTCCCGGGCCGCCCTGGCGAACGCGGGGTCGCAGGTAGGGCATGGCCCGATGCTCCGCCAACGAGCCGCACGCTCCTGATGACATGCGGGCTCTGGGACACGCGCCGGTTCTTACCAGTTCCGAGCCTTTGCTTTGTAATGATGAGCCTTTGCTTTTGCCCGTAATATCTACCCGGGGCTTTGTTCACACGCGTGAACACACGTGTGCAGATATGTGAGCACGCGCCGGCCGGCATGCAGGCACGTTCACACCCACACCCACATGCAGGCCCGCTTACACCTACGCTCACATGCCGGCCTGCTCACACCCATGCTCACATGCAGGCACACTGACACTCACACTCACACGCAAGCCCACTCACATCCACGTGCATGCACGCTCACACCCACGCACACATGCAGGCCCGCTCACACCCATATGCATGCACACTCACACCCACACGCATGCCCACTCACACCACATGCATGCGCACTTACACCCCCACACACATGCAGGCCCGCTCACACCCACATTCACGTGCAGGCCCGCTCACACGCACACACACATGCGCTCCCCTCAGTAAACATCGGGCCGTTTTTCTCTTCTCTTGCACCCGTGGTGGTAAAACTAACATGATGATTAGTTATTTAGCAGAAAATGGATATGTAGCCGAGTTATCTACGGCTAGTCTCCACACGTTCACAGTTTGAGCAGCTGCCGCTTGTCCCGTAGAAATCTTCTCTGAAACCTGTGCCAACGCACCTGGGTCTCAGGAAGTCTGCTGAGGGGATCAGCCTTGGCCTGACACCTCCTCTGACAGCCCTGCCGGGCGTCCCGATTGTCCTTCTCACGGACGGCATGCCAGCGCACTGCAGTTGCGACCCAATGACCGGGCTCCAGGGAGACAGACCTGGGAGTCTTCCCTACGCAGCTGTCAGGTTGGGCCGAGCCTGGACCCGAGTCCTCAGATGGACAGCAGGCCCCGTGGATCGGAGGGCCTGCCTCACGAAACTGCTTCAAGCCACACGCACGTGGGTGGCGCACAGCACAGCCGGGCACCTACTCCCGTGGCCCCTCTGCAAGCAGATGCTTCACCAGGGGGTGGGGTCACCACGGAGTCGAGGGTGACGTACAGAGCCTGGGCCAAGCAAACGAGCTGGCAACCTGTTCATGTCACAGAGCAGCCATCCTGTGGACCCCCTGAGAGACTCTGGGCATTTGGTGCCCAGATGTTTGGCTATTTTTCTATTTCCAAGAACAAAAAAAAAAAAAAAAAAAAAAAAAAAACCCAGAAGAAAGCTTCTCTGAGGAATGTCCAGCCTTGTTAAAGAAACAGACGAGCAGTTTTCTTAGTAAGTCCTCATTAGAAAGCACTTTCAAAGCAGCCACATGCCCACAGCATGGAGCTAAGCACCGAACTGCGCTCTCCAGAGACCAGAGCTGGAGGGAACAGCAGTCCCGAACGCAGGGCCAAGTTCTCATTGAAACCAGGGCCTGAACTCATGAACAACATCGTGGCTTTGAGTGTGAAGCTTCCTGCCAAATCTTTGCTTATTTTGTGTCCTCAGACAAACTTACTGACAACTCGGTTTTTGGACCTGCTTACTTATGAAATGCCAGCTTGGGTGCAGGAAGGAATTGAGGCTCCCTGAGAAAGCACACTGACCCTCCACCCAAGGAGGGTGGGGGCTCAATGAAAAGATGTAATTACTCTGTGGAAATGTCAAACGTTGCAAAACAGAATTAGTGATGAGAAGAAGTGAGAAAACCCCCAAACTGCAGTGGAGTAGGTCTTCCCTCATCAAACACATACTCAGACGGGCTACCTTGGGAGCGTCAGTGACCCTGGGGATGCTTGTCACCTTTAGTCATTACCTCTTGTTAAAACTAGGCTCCCCACCCCACCAAAAAGATGCTTATCTGTGCTCTGCTTCCTACTAAAAATCTAAAGTCAACTTACAGAATTGATGAATAGTTGGCAAACGCTGAAGTTGTCTCTCAGAAACCCTCCGGCCCTGGCCCTGTCTTCCGTCCCCCTTCTGAATGTAAGTCGGGGCCACCTGCCCTGCGGTGCTGCCTCAGTCCTGCAACACTAATTTATCAGGCATTTTCCATGAATTCATTACCCCAAGAAATATTTATTGAGTGAATATTCTGTACCAGGCACTTCTCTTGCAGAAATACCCCTAAGTGAACAAAGACACAAATTCCTGCTCTCCTTGAGAAGACAGACAAAAACATGCTAAATGAGTGAAAATGTGTGAAGGCTAAATAGTGATAAAGTGATCATGCGGAATGTAAATCAGGAAGGGGAGAAGAAAACGTACAGGGCGGCATTTCAGGCACATTTATTAGGATGGAAAGGCTGTGGGAACAGTCAGGGTCGGGGGTGCGACCTGAGAGATGTTGAGGGAGAGGTGGTAGCTTGATGTCCAAGGTCAGTGTCGGCCTGTGTGCGGAGTTGATGGGCCGGGCGACCTCCATGCCTTGAGAGGTCGGCTACAGGCCTGATTTTGCAGCCCTCAGCACTCAGGTAGACCTCGAAGGCTATGGGACACCACCCCGGGGGACCTGGAGGGCCACGGGACACCACCCCGGGGGACCTGGAGGGCCACGGGACACCACCCCGGGGGACCTGGAGGGCCACGGGACACCACCCCGGGGGACCTGGAGGGCCACGGGACACCACCCCGGGGGACCTGGAGGGCCACGGGACACCACCCCGGGGGACCTGGAGGGCCACGGGACACCACCCCGGGGGACCTGGAGGGCCACGGGACACCACCCCGGGGGACCTGGAGGGCCACGGGACACCACCCCGGGGGACCTGGAGGGCCACGGGACACCACCCCGGGGGACCTGGAGGGCCACGGGACACCACCCCGGGGGACCTGGAGGGCCACGGGACACCACCCCGGGGGACCTGGAGGGCCACGGGACACCACCCCGGGGGACCTGGAGGGCCACGGGACACCACCCCGGGGGACCTGGAGGGCCACGGGACACCACCCCGGGGGACCTGGAGGGCCACGGGACACCACCCCGGGGGACCTGGAGGGCCACGGGACACCACCCCGGGGGACCTGGAGGGCCACGGGACACCACCCCGGGGGACCTGGAGGGCCACGGGACACCACCCCGGGGGACCTGGAGGGCCACGGGACACCACCCCGGGGGACCTGGAGGGCCACGGGACACCACCCCGGGGGACCTGGAGGGCCACGGGACACCACCCCGGGGGACCTGGAGGGCCACGGGACACCACCCCGGGGGACCTGGAGGGCCACGGGACACCACCCCGGGGGACCTGGAGGGCCACGGGACACCACCCCGGGGGACCTGGAGGGCCACGGGACACCACCCCGGGGGACCTGGAGGGCCACGGGACACCACCCCGGGGGACCTGGAGGGCCACGGGACACCACCCCGGGGGACCTGGAGGGCCACGGGACACCACCCCGGGGGACCTGGAGGGCCACGGGACACCACCCCGGGGGACCTGGAGGGCCACGGGACACCACCCCGGGGGACCTGGAGGGCCACGGGACACCACCCCGGGGGACCTGGAGGGCCACGGGACACCACCCCGGGGGACCTGGAGGGCCACGGGACACCACCCCGGGGGACCTGGAGGGCCACGGGACACCACCCCGGGGGACCTGGAGGGCCACGGGACACCACCCCGGGGGACCTGGAGGGCCACGGGACACCACCCCGGGGGACCTGGAGGGCCACGGGACACCACCCCGGGGGACCTGGAGGGCCACGGGACACCACCCCGGGGGACCTGGAGGGCCACGGGACACCACCCCGGGGGACCTGGAGGGCCACGGGACACCACCCCGGGGGACCTGGAGGGCCACGGGACACCACCCCGGGGGACCTGGAGGGCCACGGGACACCACCCCGGGGGACCTGGAGGGCCACGGGACACCACCCCGGGGGACCTGGAGGGCCACGGGACACCACCCCGGGGGACCTGGAGGGCCACGGGACACCACCCCGGGGGACCTGGAGGGCCACGGGACACCACCCCGGGGGACCTGGAGGGCCACGGGACACCACCCCGGGGGACCTGGAGGGCCACGGGACACCACCCCGGGGGACCTGGAGGGCCACGGGACACCACCCCGGGGGACCTGGAGGGCCACGGGACACCACCCCGGGGGACCTGGAGGGCCACGGGACACCACCCCGGGGGACCTGGAGGGCCACGGGACACCACCCCGGGGGACCTGGAGGGCCACGGGACACCACCCCGGGGGACCTGGAGGGCCACGGGACACCACCCCGGGGGACCTGGAGGGCCACGGGACACCACCCCGGGGGACCTGGAGGGCCACGGGACACCACCCCGGGGGACCTGGAGGGCCACGGGACACCACCCCGGGGGACCTGGAGGGCCACGGGACACCACCCCGGGGGACCTGGAGGGCCACGGGACACCACCCCGGGGGACCTGGAGGGCCACGGGACACCACCCCGGGGGACCTGGAGGGCCACGGGACACCACCCCGGGGGACCTGGAGGGCCACGGGACACCACCCCGGGGGACCTGGAGGGCCACGGGACACCACCCCGGGGGACCTGGAGGGCCACGGGACACCACCCCGGGGGACCTGGAGGGCCACGGGACACCACCCCGGGGGACCTGGAGGGCCACGGGACACCACCCCGGGGGACCTGGAGGGCCACGGGACACCACCCCGGGGGACCTGGAGGGCCACGGGACACCACCCCGGGGGACCTGGAGGGCCACGGGACACCACCCCGGGGGACCTGGAGGGCCACGGGACACCACCCCGGGGGACCTGGAGGGCCACGGGACACCACCCCGGGGGACCTGGAGGGCCACGGGACACCACCCCGGGGGACCTGGAGGGCCACGGGACACCACCCCGGGGGACCTGGAGGGCCACGGGACACCACCCCGGGGGACCTGGAGGGCCACGGGACACCACCCCGGGGGACCTGGAGGGCCACGGGACACCACCCCGGGGGACCTGGAGGGCCACGGGACACCACCCCGGGGGACCTGGAGGGCCACGGGACACCACCCCGGGGGACCTGGAGGGCCACGGGACACCACCCCGGGGGACCTGGAGGGCCACGGGACACCACCCCGGGGGACCTGGAGGGCCACGGGACACCACCCCGGGGGACCTGGAGGGCCACGGGACACCACCCCGGGGGACCTGGAGGGCCACGGGACACCACCCCGGGGGACCTGGAGGGCCACGGGACACCACCCCGGGGGACCTGGAGGGCCACGGGACACCACCCCGGGGGACCTGGAGGGCCACGGGACACCACCCCGGGGGACCTGGAGGGCCACGGGACACCACCCCGGGGGACCTGGAGGGCCACGGGACACCACCCCGGGGGACCTGGAGGGCCACGGGACACCACCCCGGGGGACCTGGAGGGCCACGGGACACCACCCCGGGGGACCTGGAGGGCCACGGGACACCACCCCGGGGGACCTGGAGGGCCACGGGACACCACCCCGGGGGACCTGGAGGGCCACGGGACACCACCCCGGGGGACCTGGAGGGCCACGGGACACCACCCCGGGGGACCTGGAGGGCCACGGGACACCACCCCGGGGGACCTGGAGGGCCACGGGACACCACCCCGGGGGACCTGGAGGGCCACGGGACACCACCCCGGGGGACCTGGAGGGCCACGGGACACCACCCCGGGGGACCTGGAGGGCCACGGGACACCACCCCGGGGGACCTGGAGGGCCACGGGACACCACCCCGGGGGACCTGGAGGGCCACGGGACACCACCCCGGGGGACCTGGAGGGCCACGGGACACCACCCCGGGGGACCTGGAGGGCCACGGGACACCACCCCGGGGGACCTGGAGGGCCACGGGACACCACCCCGGGGGACCTGGAGGGCCACGGGACACCACCCCGGGGGACCTGGAGGGCCACGGGACACCACCCCGGGGGACCTGGAGGGCCACGGGACACCACCCCGGGGGACCTGGAGGGCCACGGGACACCACCCCGGGGGACCTGGAGGGCCACGGGACACCACCCCGGGGGACCTGGAGGGCCACGGGACACCACCCCGGGGGACCTGGAGGGCCACGGGACACCACCCCGGGGGACCTGGAGGGCCACGGGACACCACCCCGGGGGACCTGGAGGGCCACGGGACACCACCCCGGGGGACCTGGAGGGCCACGGGACACCACCCCGGGGGACCTGGAGGGCCACGGGACACCACCCCGGGGGACCTGGAGGGCCACGGGACACCACCCCGGGGGACCTGGAGGGCCACGGGACACCACCCCGGGGGACCTGGAGGGCCACGGGACACCACCCCGGGGGACCTGGAGGGCCACGGGACACCACCCCGGGGGACCTGGAGGGCCACGGGACACCACCCCGGGGGACCTGGAGGGCCACGGGACACCACCCCGGGGGACCTGGAGGGCCACGGGACACCACCCCGGGGGACCTGGAGGGCCACGGGACACCACCCCGGGGGACCTGGAGGGCCACGGGACACCACCCCGGGGGACCTGGAGGGCCACGGGACACCACCCCGGGGGACCTGGAGGGCCACGGGACACCACCCCGGGGGACCTGGAGGGCCACGGGACACCACCCCGGGGGACCTGGAGGGCCACGGGACACCACCCCGGGGGACCTGGAGGGCCACGGGACACCACCCCGGGGGACCTGGAGGGCCACGGGACACCACCCCGGGGGACCTGGAGGGCCACGGGACACCACCCCGGGGGACCTGGAGGGCCACGGGACACCACCCCGGGGGACCTGGAGGGCCACGGGACACCACCCCGGGGGACCTGGAGGGCCACGGGACACCACCCCGGGGGACCTGGAGGGCCACGGGACACCACCCCGGGGGACCTGGAGGGCCACGGGACACCACCCCGGGGGACCTGGAGGGCCACGGGACACCACCCCGGGGGACCTGGAGGGCCACGGGACACCACCCCGGGGGACCTGGAGGGCCACGGGACACCACCCCGGGGGACCTGGAGGGCCACGGGACACCACCCCGGGGGACCTGGAGGGCCACGGGACACCACCCCGGGGGACCTGGAGGGCCACGGGACACCACCCCGGGGGACCTGGAGGGCCACGGGACACCACCCCGGGGGACCTGGAGGGCCACGGGACACCACCCCGGGGGACCTGGAGGGCCACGGGACACCACCCCGGGGGACCTGGAGGGCCACGGGACACCACCCCGGGGGACCTGGAGGGCCACGGGACACCACCCCGGGGGACCTGGAGGGCCACGGGACACCACCCCGGGGGACCTGGAGGGCCACGGGACACCACCCCGGGGGACCTGGAGGGCCACGGGACACCACCCCGGGGGACCTGGAGGGCCACGGGACACCACCCCGGGGGACCTGGAGGGCCACGGGACACCACCCCGGGGGACCTGGAGGGCCACGGGACACCACCCCGGGGGACCTGGAGGGCCACGGGACACCACCCCGGGGGACCTGGAGGGCCACGGGACACCACCCCGGGGGACCTGGAGGGCCACGGGACACCACCCCGGGGGACCTGGAGGGCCACGGGACACCACCCCGGGGGACCTGGAGGGCCACGGGACACCACCCCGGGGGACCTGGAGGGCCACGGGACACCACCCCGGGGGACCTGGAGGGCCACGGGACACCACCCCGGGGGACCTGGAGGGCCACGGGACACCACCCCGGGGGACCTGGAGGGCCACGGGACACCACCCCAGGGTTTGGAGAGAGAAGAGAGTCTTAGGTCCAGCCTGGGCCACACCCACCCCAAGAGGAGGCACTAGGGAGGGTGAGGCTGGGAGGAAGCTGGAACTGCCAGTGAAGAGGGAGCAGGTCCAGGATGGCTGGTCCTGGAGGCAAGTGACAGAATTGCTCAAACAGGACAGACTGGCACATGGGGTCCAATGCGGTTGATGTGCACAGTGAAATAAAGATTAAAAACTCTCCATTGGATTTTCTACCACCGGGCCTTTTGTGGGAGTGAAGGGCAGTTTCAGGGAGTGTGGAGGCCTGAGTAGATGAGAAAATGGAGGAGAGGAAGGAAGAGGTGAGAGGCAGAGCAAATACATCATTCTTCAGAAGACTGGGGCGTGGTTGCAGAGGTGTGTGTCATCAAGTTTTCATCTTTTTTTTTTTTTTTTATTTTTTTTTTTCAACGTTTATTTATTTTTGGGACAGAGAGAGACAGAGCATGAACGGGGGAGGGGCAGAGAGAGAGGGAGACACAGAATCGGAAACAGGCTCCAGGCTCTGAGCCATCAGCCCAGAGCCCGACGCGGGGCTCGAACTCACGGACCGCGAGATCGTGACCTGGCTGAAGTCGGACGCTTAACCGACTGCGCCACCCAGGCGCCCCTCAAGTTTTCATCTTAAAGACAAGGAAAATTATTTAAGTTTGTGGATGGAGATTATCCGATAACGAGAAAAGATGATGACGGAAAATAGAAGGGGTGCTGGGTGGAGGACTGTCCTAGGGTAGCTTGAAGGGATTGATTCGCTTGCGCGTGGTGAGAACTTCCCCACTGCAGCAAGGCGGGTAGAGCGCCAAGGGCTTTGTTTCTTCTGTGAAGGGGAAGCCTGGAGAGGGGCATGAGCTTCTGCAGGGGTGGGGAGAGAGAGAAGGTCCTCTGGGAGGCCAGAGGCCACACCCATTCCCCGTGGGGACGCCGCCACAGGCTCCGGAGATGTTTGCCCAGGAACCTGAAGGCTGGTCGGGCCTGGGGTGGTTTTCTCCACCCGTGTTCAGGGTCCTGAGAACAGGATTGAAGACACAGGGAGGTTGGGCCAAGCAAATTTGTGTGCAGGGAAGAGGGCTGAGAGGGCCGAGGAGGACACAGATGACAGACGACATTTAAGCTGAGCGGTTTGGGGACAGAGGCTGAGACATGGGAGTAGAGAGAAGGTCAGTGGCTGAGGGTCCGAGTCAGGAGGACTGTGCTGCAGATGGAGGCCCTTCTTCCTTTATTTCTCTGTTCTGCCCCCTCCCCCTTGGAGCAGAACAGAAACGCCCTGCATTTTCTGTCACCCCCCTGAGATCCGCCTCAGACGCCCTTCCCGTGATCACTTTCGAACGTTCAGTTGCTGTGTCTGTATTGGGTGTTATAATTCACTGTCACAGTCCATCATGGATAATATTCTTGTCCCTTGTTTTCCTGTATTAAACCCTCATGCACTGCATATTTAACCGATTTGAACATCTGCTACATTTCATTTATCTAAAACCTGATCATTGCTCTAGGGTTTCTTGAGACCCAGAAGTGAAATATCAGCATTTTAAATCCCACTAACCAAGATAAAGATTCCCTGCTCTGAGAAAGAGGGAGAAGGAGGCAGGAGAGGTGAGGGAGGAGGGTAGGAACAGAAGAGAAAAGAGAAAGACGCCAGAATGCTAATTTATCCAGCTATCACACAAACAAGTTTCATTCATCCAGTTAATTGGAAACACAACTGCTGTCAGGGATCAATTATCACTACATGTTCCTCTAGTTAATATATATTTATTTTTACAAAGCAATGTCTTGACTCAAGGAACACAAAATTTAACCAATTTAATGTTCCAGAGAAAATCTTATTATACCAACAATGGATGATATTCAGGCATAGAAAAGCTAATCATAAGACATGTCACTCAGGAAATAGCCCCTGCATTGCCCATCTGATTTTTTTTCACTAAAAAACATAGAAATTAAAGACCTACTACTTGTCAAATACTTGCCAGGTGAAAGGGATATAAGCCAGATGCTATTTGTGCCCTCAAAGAGTGCAATAAATTTCTAGTGTAAATATTTTATTAGTACCCAGCTATTATGAACTTAGCCCAAGGAAAGAATGTGTTTGTTACTCAGGTAAACAGTGGGGTCTTATTGCCAAATTCAAATAGAATATTCCACATTTCTGACTCGAGCTCAGGTAGGCTTCTCCACTCATGCTCCCTTCTCAGAATTTTCTAAGAGTGTCTCTCTCAATGGGGTGCATTGTAATTCAACTTCTCTGGCCATTCCTCCTCTGACCTCATGTTACTTTCTTCTCTGTCTATACTTCCAGTATATTCAGAGAGATATTCAGTATATTCAGTATATCCAGTTATTCAGAGACAATTGATCTATTGTTTTCTGTGCCTCACCTTCTATACTTACCCTGGATGACTCATCTTCTGATGATTACTATTATTAAATTTCCAGCTCATATACCTCTCCTAAACCCTGGTTCTGTGTGTGCACCAGTCAAGAACACACTCATGCCGTCAGCATTGTCACCATCACATCACCATCATCATCATCACCATCATTACCACTGTCACCATCATCACCATCACCATCACATCACCATTGCCACCATCATCATCACCATCACCATCATCACTATCACCATCAACAAAACCATCATTACCATCATCAGCACCATCACCACCATCATCGTCATCATTCACCATCACCATCATCATCATCACCACTGTCAATCACAACATCACCATCACCATCACCATCACCCTCACTATGATAATCAATACCATAATTATCATCATCACCACCACCATCATCACCACCATCATCATCACCACCATCACCACTGTTACCACCATTATCACCATCACCACCATTATCACCATCGTCATCAACAATACCACCATCATCATCATCACCACTGTAATCACATCATCATCATCACCATCACCACCACCCTCACCATCATCATCATCAATACCATCATTATCATCATCACCGCCACCACCATCATCATCACCATCACCGTCATCATCATCACCATCACCACCATTATCACCATCGTCATCAACAATACCACCATCATCATCATCACCACTGTAATCACATCATCATCATCACCATCACCACCACCCTCACCATCATCATCATCAATACCATCATTATCATCATCACCGCCACCACCATCATCATCACCATCACCATCATCATCATCACCATCACCACCATTATCACCATCGTCATCAACAATACCACCATCATCATCATCACCACTGTCAATCACATCATCACCATCACCACCACCCTCACCATCATCATCATCAATACCATCATCATCACCATCACCAGCATCATCACATCACCACCAACACCAATGTCAATATCAGTATCACATCAACATCAACATCACATCAACTTTATCACTAACATTTGTAAAGTAGTTTTAAGTTTTTTAAGTCATGTTTGTAAACATTACCTCATTTTATGCCCCTAAAAATTCTGAGGGGTAAATACAATTTTCATTTGACTCTTTCAATCAGTAAATGTTTAGTTTAAATGCTCTAGGATGGAATGAGAGATATTAAATGACACCAGCCCTGTGGTACAGACAAGATCCGACAGATAGCTAGTTGGAGAGATAAGCACATACACAGATAATTATAATAGAATGAAATGAGTACAAAGAGATTTACAAAATGTAATGGGGCCACAGAGAAGGTGAGTCTGACACAGCTTGTTAGCAGGCTGTGAAATGAGTCCTCTGGAGCTAAGCTCCAAATATGAGTAGGAACTGCCCAAATGTGCAGGGTACAGAGGAGGAAGTAAAAGGAATTCAGGCAGACAGCACAGCATGATCAAAGGCAAGGGAATGAAAGGCATCAAGAAGAAGAAGGCAATTATAAGTGGTTTGAAGTTCACGGGACATACATTTCAAGGTGTGGAATGGACGGGTAAGCATCAGGAACTTTAGGGAAGCCTGCATGACCCTGCCAAGGAGCTGAAGTTGCTCTCAGGTGAGGAGGGGGAACTGTCAAACAACTTTTGGCAAAGGCTTGCTAAGGTCTTAGTTGTGTTCTAGGTGGCGTGTTTGGTGACTGAGCAGAGGCTGATTTCTATAGACACAACCCCAAAATGTGGAACCCAGGTAGATGCTGTTGGAAAAGATGTTGGAGCTAGCTGGGAAGGGGCATCACTGAGGCATATGTAGGAAGTTAAAGAACAGGGATCTGATGGCTGCAACTCAGATGATGCACTGAGAGTAGACGAGAGGTAAAGGATGAAGACTTCATTCCCATGTGAGTGGGTGTGGGGTGGCACGGTGGCAGAATGTGATGGAGGAGTGGGAGCAGTGCGGGGGAGGGGGAGGGAACTCAGATTCGCCTCCTGCAGGGTGCAGAGTGCCATGGGTGTGCTACAGAGGGCACACCTGAGCTGGGATGGCGACTCTCTGAGCTGATGGCGACTGCAGCCTAAGGGTGCTGGGGAGAGAAGCGGTGGGACGAGGGGCAAGATCACAAAGCAGCAGTCAGCAGTCGGCAGTCCGGCCAGAGAAGAGTTTCAGAGATGGAACCAGAAGTGGAGATCAGCATAAACATTATCAGAAGAGTCATTTTGGTGAAAGAAATGGTCTGAGCAAAGGTGTCATGGTAAGAGAATCCAAGGAACGTTTGGGAAATAATAAGAAAGTTCAGTTTGACTGGAGTAAAGCTGTATTAAAAAGTGTTCTAAGGTAAAACATAAAATATAAAGAATAAGTGTAATGGGACTTGACTAGACTTTATGTCAATAGATATTAACTATGCTAAGTGTCTAACACTGTGGAATAAATGATGTAATGAATAAATGAACGCTAGTTCCTTCCAACTAGGTTAGTCATTGTGCACACCACTAAATAGACAAATGACAGCATCAGCTCATGGGACAGTTTGGGCCCCAATGTAATCCATTGGAATGTTACTTAAATAGTAAAAAGAGCCTGTTGTCTCTTTTCTAGCAAAATAAGTAACATTCCGAATAACTGTAGAGCCCCGAGGGCATTCTCTCTTAGGTTTTTGACTTCTGTCAGGGAGCTGTATGTTGATTTTCCCTAATTAATGTTAGTCTCAGGCCACTGGGAATAATATGTCCATCATCTCCCAAATGAATCTCTACCTCACCCAATTCCTGCCACTTGTGGCCACTCAGAATTGAAGGCAGCCACTGATCTGCCTGGCAGCTACCACTCAACCTCCTTCATTTACAAGCCCCCATACACGTCATCATCATCACCATCATCATCACCACCACCATTGTTTCTTTGTCAGCTGGTAACAAAGCCCTTGAGGTTAGACATCCAGAATTTCTTTTCTATGACAGACCAAGGTTAGCCACCAGCTGTATTCTCGTCTTGGTGTCTCCTCAGAGCCCAGTATGTGTGATGGGTCAGTGTAGACTTTTGAATAATTAGCTTGCACTAACTATCAGGGTTCCCCATGAATCCAGAGACACTGATGCCACTTACAGGGGCAAATAATTTTCAGGACTGCACACACCCACCTCTGTTCTGTGTTATGACTGGGAATCATCATGAATCATGATTTTAAAGGCATGTAACCCTCCACATTCCTCTTCACGATGGACATAACTTTCCGTATTTATTTATTTATTTATTTATTTATTTATTTCAACGTTTATTTATTTTTGGGACAGAGAGAGACAGAGCATGAACGGGGGAGGGGCAGAGAGAGAGGGAGACACAGAATCGGAAACAGGCTCCAGGCTCTGAGCCATCAGCCCAGAGCCCGACGCGGGGCTCGAACTCCCGGACCGCGAGATCGTGACCTGGCTGAAGTCGGACGCCCAACCGACTGCGCCACCCAGGCGCCCCTAACTTTCCGTATTTAAGCGGGAAGGACCTGATTCAAAGAGCGGGTAAGTCGCTTGTCCCACATTCACAGGTTTTGGGAGATGAGGCTGGGATTCAGGCACAGGCATCCGATTTCAAAGCCCATCCTCCTTCTGTGGCTTCGACTCCTGAGGGGACTCTGTCGATAAGAAATAATACAGAGGGGCACCTCGGTGGCTCAGTCAGTTAAGTGTCCGACTTCGGCCCAGGCCATGATCTCACAGTTCTTGGGTTTGAGCCCCACATAGGGTTCTGTGCTGACAGCTCGGAGCCTGGAGCTGCTTCGGATTCTGTGTCTCCCTCTCTCTCTGCCCTTCCCCCACTCACGCTCTCTCTCAAAAATAAACAAACATTAAAAAAAATTAAAAAACCCAAAATAGTACAGTGTGCATAGCAGTACAACAGCAGCACGAGAACTGTAAATGCTGTGCCTGAGAACAGGTCGGGCTTTACAGTTGCAAAGGTACTTGAGGTGAGCTCTGGAAGGAACGGTAGGAGGTGGGCAGCTGGTGTGGCGGTAGAAGAATGCGCCCGGAGTGGACAGAGGGCCTGGGACCGGAATGAGGGACGAGTCTCATAAGCCTGTTAAGTCACGTGCACGACAGGTGGGCCAGTTTGGTGAGGCTGAAATGTGACTGGAAAGGCAAGTAGGACCCAACGGTCCCAAAGTCCCGACACGCCTGCTCTCCGTCTCTTCCGCTTGATTGTGCCTCCTGACTGCTTTGTATTCTGCTAGCCTCTCTCTCCCCACACTAAAACTAAGCTGCATGACAACAGATCTCTCTGTCCGCTTAGCACTTCGAATGATGCCTGACCACAGCAGAGACTCAATGAATGTTAGGTGAACAAGTGGTTTTGAACTGTAGGAACGGAGATATCAAGGATATTTTAGGGGGGGAACAAAACACGAAGCTGTGTGCTCTGAGTTAGTGGACCCAGGGGGCGTGGCAGAAGCAGGAAGAACACCCAGAGGTAGAAACACAAGCATCCAGAAAGGATCGAGGGTCACAAATTTGAGGAACAGCCCTGACTTGGCCTGGAGCTCAGCCAGAATCACGTTCCCTGGTTTTGGTCTGTCCTCAGGCCGGCCAAGAGAGTACTGTGAGAACTTGCGGATGTGCTCAGTGAACATTTTGATGAACTTTGGGTTTTGGTGGATAGCAAGAGAACAGAGACAGGCATATTCTTCTGTTTTCTGTAAAGGTAGTTTCTGGGTCAAGGATATAGTGCTAGAAGGACAACTTGCAGGCAGGTAGTGAGGACTGAGCTCTGGGTGCTGAGATTCGCCCACGTGCACCGAGAATGTTAGGCTGCGAGTCTGGTCGTCCTCCATCCACCTTAACCAACCTGGTACTCTGAGAAAGCCACTTAGCTGATCGTTCGTTAGCATCTGCCTTGCAGGATGTTTTTGAATATCAGATGCATTTCATTTTATTTTACTTCAAGTTTTTTTAAGTTTATTTATTTTTGAGAGAGAGAGAGAGAGAGGGAGAGAGAGAATCCCAACCAGGCTCCACGCTGTCAGCACAGAGCTTGATGCGGGGCTTGATCTCACAAACCTGGGATCATGACCTGAGCCGAAATCAAGAGTCAGACGCTTAACTGACTGAGCCACCCATTCACCCCTAATATCAGATGTATTTTAAAGGTAAATATCTGTTGTATAAATTGCCACTGCACCACTTCCAAACAGCAAAACTGCATGCACGTATATTTCAACGTTTATTTATTTTTGGGACAGAGAGAGACAGAGCATGAACGGGGGAGGGGCAGAGAGAGAGGGAGACACAGAATCGGAAACAGGCTCCAGGCTCTGAGCCATCAGCCCAGAGCCTGACGCGGGGCTCGAACTCACGGACCTGCATGCACGTATATTTACACGAGTGGGCTGAGGTCTTACAAGGCAGGGGAGGACAGAGGCATGGCGACTATAGAGACAGATATACATAAATATGGGATATTCCCTCAAGGATCCCGAGAGCGTTTTCTCGAGAGAAGCACAGCACAGTGGTCAATACTTGCACTCTGAGACACACGCCAGTCACGTTTTGTCCAAACGACAAAACCCTCACTCATCGGGCTTCAGTTTTCTCAAGCATGAATGGAGGTGATGACAGTACCTACCTCACCGTCTGGTTTTGTTTTGGATTAAACCAATGGGCATCCGTTAATGTGCTCAGGACACTCCCGGGACATGGAAGTGCCTGAACAAGCGAACTCTGACCACCCCCACCTGCAGAGACTCACAGCCAAAGGTGTGTTTCTTGTCTCCTGACCATTCACTGTGGGCACTTGGCAGACAGACTCCACAGGACGATCCAGAAACTGGTGGTTCCAGGGTATCCTAACACTCACTCTCTCGCCCCAGATTTCTACAGGCCGCCAGCATAAAGGACAAAGAGCAGAGCATGAGGAACTCATTTCTTCTTGACCATTGGGACCCGGAACTGACACACATCACTCAGCTCACTTCCCTGGGGAGCCCTGTCTCACGGCCCCACCTCGATGCAAAGAGGGTCTGGGCAGTGTCCTGGTCTGGGCAGTCACAGAAGCACCATCTGCAGGTGTGCAGGTAGCAGCGGGACTCTTTCTATTACGCCATTTTGGAAAAGATGAAGTGTTAGCTACATTTTCGTGCACAGCGTGATCTCCTGAGTTACGATATTCAAAGAACATGCTGTGACTTAATTGATGAAATTATAGACTAATCATCCCCAAAGGAAAAGAAAATGCTATTTGTGGGATCATCCCACACTTTTCACCTCGCATGCAAAAGGTCCCACATCTTCATTACTGAATGAATATGTTTAGAACATGCCTCCAAAAATGTAACACACGGTCCCTCGTCCTAGGTATGCATTACACCTGTTTACGAGTACCTTGAAGGAGATGACATGTGAATCTAGAAGTTACACGCATTTAGGCCAAATAAAGAGCGGTCTGAGCATAAGCTGGAGCCTGCAGGACCCCAGCCAGCTGGAACCAGGGGAAGGAATTACCAAGTGACAGGGTGGGTCCATGGACGGTCCACCATCTGGTTTCCGAAAACTGCAGTTGAAGTACCCGGCCTTACAGAGGTATTTATGACGAATATTTAAGAATTTTATTCAACACTGGAACACTACTCAGCTATCAAAAAGAATGACATCTTGCCATTTGCAACAACGTGGATGGAACTGGAGGGTATTACGCTAAGTGAAATAAGCCAGTCAGAGAAAGACAGATATCATATGATTTCACTCATATGTGCAACTTGAGAAACAAAACAGATGAATATAGGGGAAGGGAAGGAAAAATAAGATACAAACAGAGAGGGAGGCAAACCACAAGAGACTCTTAAGTACAGAGAACAATCCTAGTGGTGATGGAAGGAAGTGGATGGGGGATGGGCTAGATGGGTGACGGGCATTAAGGAGGACACTTGTCGGGACGAGCACTGGGTGTCCTATGCAAGAGGTGAATCACTGGGTTCTACTCCTGAAGCCAAGACTACCCTGTATGCTAACTCACTTGAATTTAAATAAATAAATTAAAAAAAATAATTTTACTCAACAAGAATTCAATATGGTAAGTGCAACATTTGAGTAACAGTTCCAGAAAGAGAACAGAGAAAGTGCAAAGAGAAAACTATTTCTACAAAATCAAAAGATTTCCTAGAAGAGAGGCCATCCACTCCCAGAGTTAGAGGTCTATCTGATGTTCTTAGAAAGGAGTAAAAAACCTCAGACCCAAACAAATAATCATGGAATTTGGGGATAAGAGTAAGTTTTTAAACTTCAAAGGGAAACAAGAGGACCATGTGATTCAAAGGGAGGGAGGAGAGCACTGAGATTCGCAGCAGCAGTAACAGAAGCCAAAGGAAATGGAGAGAAACTTCTTTCTGAGGGAAAATCCTTATCAACCTAGATTGACACCCTGTGCTGTGCCGTCACTTGGCCAGCTCGTCCCTGGGCCAGGCCCATCTTTCCGCTCCCCTGCAGGACGTGGGGCACTGGCTTCGAGCAGCCGGATGTCTGTTAGGTTCTTTCAGTGAGAGGTGCCAGAATGTTGGAAACGGGACATGAGCGAAGGGGAGTCCTCCGCCTGTCCCTCACATGTGCTCTTGGACTCAGGAGCAGGTGCTGGGTGCCAGCTCCTCCCTCCTCCAGCACTGCCCACACAGCCCACCTGCTCAGGTGACACGAGTGGCCAGTCAGCAGCCCTCCTCAGATGCTCTACAGAATCCCTACCCGAACCTCTGGGTCCACTTCCCTGGACTGAATGCCTTCTGCTGAAACACCTGTTTCTGTTTCCCTGCCAGGACTCCGACGTGCTTAGTAGCAGAGTTGCGATCAAACAGAGGATGCGGGGATTGGTTTAACTGTCCTTGGAACCTGTCGTGCATCAGAGCGATTTTTAAAAACTCATGTTTTGTGGAGCACAGAGAATTTGGGGGGCAGTGAAACTACTCTGTATGATGCTATAAAGATGGCTGCCTGTCATTACCTACCTGTCTAAACTCACAGAACGAACAGCAGCAGTGAGCGATAAGGGAAAGCATTGACTGTGGGTGGTCATGCGGTGTCCACATGGGCTAACCAGTTGTAACAAGCATACCGTCCGTCTGGTGGGGAAGTTGAAAATGGCCAGGCTGTGCAGGTGCGGGGGCAGAGGCGATGTGGACAATCTCTGTGCCTTCCTCTTATTTTGATGTGAACCTAAAACTGCTTAAAAAAATAAAGGCTTTTAAATAAAAACTAAAGTCTGATAAAAACATGTCCCTAACTGGGACTTCTGGCTTTTGTTTGTTTTGTTTTCCAGTAGGTGTTTTACCATTAACTCATTCCATTTCCTTAGTGGATATAAGTGTATTCAGTTTTGTATCTCTTCTTGAATCAACTTTGGTAAGATATGTTTCTCTAGAAAATTGCCTACCAGATCTACATGTCTATATTAAGTCATTAATAAATGGATAATATAAATGAATAATTTACTGTTAACATTTAATATGAAAGTGCAGGTTATCCATTTTTTTCTTGATTAACATTGCTAGAGGCTGGTGTAAGTCTTAAGTCTTCTCAAAGAATACATTTTATATCACGCTGAAATAACTTGATGCTCTGGTTTCAGAAAGGTCTTCTGTGTCTATTGGCTCTCGGTTGTAACACAGGCCCTGTCCTTTCTTCACAAGATAATTTTCTCATACTAAACTTGTAGGTAAAAAAACTAAGGATCAGCAAAAATTACTCATTATGGGGAATATTACTCAAAAAAGGACAGAGAGAATCTACATTTTCATGTTAAATTTTTAATAGTAAATTATTCATGAGCAGTGAGTTTGTCTATTTCCAAACGAGTGCACTCGTCATTGATCAGAAAATATCATTGGCCAACCTTGCATATGGTTTACATGAATTTTAGAATTAGCTTTTCAGACCACCTGGGTGGCTCAGTCGGTTAAGCGTTCGACTCTTGATTTCAGCTGGGGCAGTGATCTTGTCATTTGTCAGTTCGAGCCCTGCGTCAGGCCCTACACTGTCACTCTGTACTCTCTCTCTCCCTCTCTCTCTGCCCCTCCCCTGCTCTCACCCTCTCTTCCCTTTCTCAAAATAAATAACCTTTAAAATAAAAAAAAAAGAAACAGGTTTTCAAGTTCCACCAAAAATTCTATTGAAGATTTGATATTTTTAATTGAAGTAATTGGATATTTTAATTGAATTGATTTAGTAGATTATTTTGGGGATAGTTGACAGCTTCGAAATGGTGAATTCTTCTACTTAGTATGATTATCTTTTAGGTATTTTCAACTTTTATGTTCTTAGGATCTATAGTTCTGCACAAATGTATTTGTGTAGTTGTGCACAATTCCGGGTAAATTTATTTCCAGATACTTGGAGGCATGTTTCAGAAAGGATTCTTTTGAGCCTTTACAATTGAAAATGAGTTGCCTGGTTAATCTTTGGCTCTACCGACTTGCATGCAAGCCTGGATAGAGCATATTGCCTGATTAGGTGGTAATTACAAATATTCCTGCATTTCTTTTCATTTGGGCAAATTTTCCCACAGAGTAACCATATAAGCTCTTGCATAGAAGCTTTGCTGGAGAAGGAGATTAGAGGTCACTTTTCCGTATGTAAATTCTCACTACTCTCCGCTTACAGTCTGGAACACTTACCTTCTGCTGTGCTACGGTCCAGCTTCAGAGCTTGGTCATGCAGGAGAATCACCTGGGGAGCTTTAAAGATCTCAGCGCTCAGGCCACACACCACGCCAATTAAGCAAACACTCCGGGGTGGGACTCCGCGTGGGCAGTTTGCAGATGTCCCCAGGTGATGGTGGTGTGGCCGAGACTGAGAAGCACCATTGATGCTCAGTGTGGTCCTCGGGCCAGCAGCAATGGTGTCCCCTGGGAGCTTATTAAACATGCATGGCCTCCAGTCTCAGCCCAGACCTATTACATCACAATCTGTGTCTAGCAAGAATGTGTATGCACATTAAAGTTTGGGAAACACTCCTCTAAAAACTGGATCTCCTGAGTACTGTATCTCCGGACTTCTGCTGAGCTGGGGAGACCGTGGCCAGGCTTCCGTGGGTGGAAAAGGGCTCCAACTTTCTCACACAGCAGCAGGGCTCAGACTTGACTGTGCTCAGAAGCACATGCAAAGCCTCTGGGCTCTACGCACAGAGATTTCTGTTTCTGATTCGGGAGATTTGGAAGGAGAATTTGGAGAATTTGCATTTCTAATGCATCTCAGGTGACATCCGTGCAGCTCGTCGGGGACCACACTTCAGGATGCAGTGATACAGACTCAGACAATACCTGTGTTCTCGGCCTAACTTTGCCCTCACACTCGCACACCTATGACCCACCACTCCCAGGTCTTCCTCAAGACTTAACTGGGAAATGCTTTAACCACAGACTTCCCGAACGTGGCTTCTCCAGTATGTTCACTCTGTTACACCTGCCAGTCTGTTTCCTGTTTCCCAGCTTCCTGTTTACCCTTCATTTCCCATCTGCTTTTTTGTCTTGACTTGAGTTTCCTTACCTAGTCACATCTTTCATTAGTTTTGTTGCTTTCCCAAATGTTTTCATGTATTTGATCTCTCGATTTCTAGTCTTGCCTTGTGTGTCCTACCTTATTGCAAGCTCGGCTGTATTTTGCTCTTCTTTTTTCTAGTTTCTTAAGGCAAGAACTTAGATCAGTGCCAGGCATGGGGAGCCCTGTCCAGTTCTGCACAGGAGGGACCTTCCGCATCCTTTTTGTTCCATCCGTCTGCTCTCTGCCTAAAGCCTTCCCTTGAGGGCTCTTACCTCTGGGGCAGTGTTTTATATGCACGTGGTGCTAAGCACTGGAGTTGCCCTAGGACTTATCCTCTCTGAAGTTATGACCCTATCTGTTTTTCAATTTGGGAGATTTCTAAAAAAAAAAAAAAAAAAATTGGTATGTTGATGGCTGTTTCTTGCCTCCCAGAATTTTCCTGAAATTAGTTTATTTTAGCTTCGATTGTTTTCTGACATCTGTTTGGGATCAGAGGCAAAGGAAGATAGATGTGCGTTCAGTAAGTCATAAACTCTTTCTTTAAAGATTGTTATATACTTGACTGGTGAATGGGCTTATAGCCAACCCAGATTCTACCTCCGAGACATACAGGAAATACTCATGTTTCAGGAGACAACTGAAACACTACAGCATAAATATGTGTTATTTGCTCATTATTAGGGTCCTTCAAGAATTTCCCCAAGCTACAGGTACATAATGAAACAAGATTGTCATTCTCAACACACACACACGTATCCCAATAAACTCTGATGTGGCATTGTCTCAGTAATTGAAGTACCTAATCAAAGATGTATAGTGCAATTTTATGTAGCTTTCCCACCAAGGAAATTTTTTGAAGGAAAGCATGAGAAGAAAAAAATTAGCCAATCAAATAGTCAAAGTACACCACTGAGTTTGAGGAAAATGAATCCAAGAGGTACTTTCTTACCATCTGGCCACATGCAAATGGGCTCAAGCCTTATTTACATGCATCATTTTTGAAATTTGGGAAGATATTCATAAGCTTTACTATAAAATTTAGTACATTAAATATGAATTTTATAAGACAGAAAAATATACGATGATCATGTCTATTCTGGTCATTTCACCTGAAGCGTTCAGCTAGCCCAGATGCACCCTGAGGACAAACCACCTGAGTAATCACTACAGTTGCAGACAGGACCAGAAGAACAGAGTACCAGCACCCCGGAGGCTGTGCGAGGGGATTGCATGCGTGAACCAGAGGAAATCTGCTCATTTCTGTGTGTCCCCAAGCTCGGGGACTTCACTTGGCTCCATAGCCTCTGCCAACTGCCCACCAAGGGAATTTGGTCACAAATTGTTAGGAAAATTCATAGTCATTGTAGGAAAAACAATACCAAGTGTCGTATGAGCTCATTCTTCACTAGGGAACAGTGTGTTGAAATCATACATACAGAGAGCTTTGCTTATGGAGCCCAGTCGTTACAATCTCTAACACCCTAATACTCTAATGCTTGTAATTACTAATGCAGGGTAAACGTTATTACAATGGCCTAGTGTACTAAGAATAAACATTTAAACTCGTGAAATTTCTTCTTGTAGAAAATAGAAATATGTGAGGTTTACAACACAACATGACTTCACCTCCTCTCTCCTGCCGTCTCTTCACCTCTACCAAAAAATAGTTACCTACCAATGGAGGGCAAGCAGCTGAGTCACCGCCTCAGAACCGGAGAACCCAGAAGCCACCCTGTATACACCACCAGCAAAGGCGACTGTGGACGGCTGACTTCCCGGGGCCCAGCTCGGCCCCGGCCGCCCAAGGGGCACCGGGCACCGCCGCCTGCCTTCCCGACCGGAGCTCCGAACTAATGCCAACTAATGAAGTGCTGAAATTCCTTCCTGCCGCAGTTTCCTATTCAAGACATCAGACCCCACATGAGGTCACTGCCTTCAGAGCTGCAGGCCGCGTCTGGCTTCCTAACTTCCTGCCTAATGGGGCCGGCTGCGCAAATTGGACTTTCCGGGTTTTATTGTCCCCCAAGGGGATTACTGCTGGATTATGTTCATTTATTCTTTTTCACTCTTTATCTATTATTTACATGAGGAAATATTCCTGTTTTTCTTTCTGAAAATCTTCAGTTATTCCTGGCATTAGCAGAAGAATTTTTGTCAGTTTTATAAACGGCCTATTACTGTACGTTTCTTAGCCAGAGCTCCACGTGGACCCTACTGTAAGTTAGAATTTACGAGGTACGGTAATTGAGGCTGACAGTGGTGATACAGGATATTGCCTTTTTATTTCCCCGTTTAAAACTCTCTGCGTGGAGAACTGACCCTGGAGCCCTGAGAACAGGAGGGAGGGTGAGCGCTCCTGCAGCCAAGCCCGCGGGGTCCCAGGCGCCCCAAGGTGACCTCCTTCCGAGGAGGGTCCCCCCCCCCGCCGCGAGTGCGCACCCCGTTCCCGAGGAGGGTGCCCCCCGCCGCGAGTGCGCACCCCGGCCCCGAGGAGGGTCCCCCCGTGTCGCGTGTGCGCACCCCGTCCCCGAAAAGGGTCACCCCACCGCGTGTGCGCACTCCGGCCCGGGGAGGGGACCCCCGGCCGCGTGTGTGCACCCCGCACGTGGCCTCCAGAAGTGTCCTCCAAGAGGGGAGGGGACGGCAGGAGGGCTGCTCTTGTGTTGACCCCGCCTCTTCATTCTGTGCGGTGACACAGAGGATGTGACCTGTCGCCTCGGTGGCACGCAGGTGTAATGCTTAAGTTAGTATTTCCAGGTTGGGGGGGTCAGCTGAACAGGAGAGCCACGCGGCCGGGGTGCTGATACTCGGTGCTCCCCCGCGGGGCCCAGCTCCTAGAGCAGCGTCTCCACTGGCGCCGTCTCTCCAAGTCCCGGGCTCCGACCCCGCGGCTGTGCTGTGACTCGTCCCCACTGCGTGTCCACCACCACTTCGCCATCTTCGTCTGCTGGACCCCTTCCTACCTGTCCAGACTCCGCTTTCGTGTCACGTGTACGTGTCTTCGCCCACCTCCTCGCGCCAGGCCTGGGGGGCCCTGCCCGGCGAATGCGCGTCCGCCTCCGTTGGGGGGCGGGGGCCTCCTCGCGGCAGGTGGTTCGGGAGACACTTCGGCCCTGCCTCCAGCATCACGCACACACACTGGGCCCAAACAAGCAACCTCTCTGACTCCGTGTCCTCCCCCGGGACCCTCAAATGGGGACGAGCGTCCGCAGGACTGTGGGTGAGGAGCGTGCGCTGTGACTCCGCTGTTCCTCACCGTGTCCCCCGGCCCTCTGCCAGGAGGGGACCTTCTTGGAGCATGGGCGCAGGCCTTACGCAAATTTGACTCTCCTGGGAAGTGTTGGGCTCCTGAACATACACGGGAGAGAACAGGCAGATACTTCACAGGGAGTGCTGATTCTGGCCACTGCTGAGCCCAGAGGTACGACCCGCATTGCGTGGAAACCGTGTGGAGTGACACAGTGTCTGTACCGGCGTACCTTGCCACTCTCTAGGTTAGGTTCTGTGTGTAAATGACACTTCACCCCTAAACATCTTAGAGGAAAGCCCACTTATTTTTACTGATGGGCAGTCACTGCTTCTTTGAGGGGAGTCCCTACCCTGCTGGGTGGACACTCAGTGTCCCAGTGCCCGCCAACCACAGGCCACCTGCCATGTGTGGGACAGCAGACCCACTGCGGGAGGGACACGCACCCAGCTCTGCTAGGTCCTGGGCAGCCACTTCCCCCTAACTTGTGAGCAGGAACAGAAGGCACTGAGAAGGCCTGCAGGGAAACTCAGTTAAAACAACCCAGGTAGAAAAGGATGGCTTTTCCACGAAAGCTTCCTGGGTTGATTAAGAAAACTCAGTCCAGGAAGTGGACACCAACCCCCCCGCCCCCCGACGAAGTGCCAGCTCCTCCATGCCCGGCAGAGCCAGCTGGGTCAAGTCACTTCCCCTCTTGGGGTTTTAGCTCTGATGGCCGTGCCAGGAGGTGCTAGCAGGGCTCCCTGGGCGGCCGTGTGAGGCTAAATGCAGGCACGACTCACTCGGAACAGCACCTAGCAGCTCCCGACCTTATGTAATTGGTGCCTCTTCCTAGTTTCTTGCATCTCCTCCCAAAACCTTAAAATAAAATTCTTAATCTAAACGGTAGACATTTTTGTGGTGTGAGTCAGGGATCCAGTCACCTGCGGAAAAAGTTAAATTCCGTTTCCAGAAGAACAGAGAACTTAAACGTGAAACAGTCTCACAGTGAAGGAATTGTCCAATGGTGAAAATTCCAGAAGCGCAGCTGGGTGAGGGCTAGTCAGTGCAGACATTCTGGGCGAGCCGGGGAACCGGTCCTGCCTGTCCTGAGTCCCCTGCAGCAGACAAGAGGTCGCCAAGCATGACCTGTCAGGAGCGGGTGGATACAGAGAACGGCTCCAGGGTTTGGTTCTGGAAGTCCTGGGGCCGTGAGGCCCGCGCTTCCTCAGCCCTCGTTAGACTCCGAGTCGGGACCCTACGGGACTCCTGGAAGCTTTCTCCTCGCTGGCGTGGACACGATGAGGATATTCCTGCCTGCTTCTGAAGGGGGCCGCGTGGCCCCACCGAAATTGCTAGAGGAAGAAATCTGTGACACCAAATGCAAATGCCAATCATTCCTGCTATTTTATTTTATTTTTATTTATTTTTTTTTTAAAATTTTTTTTTTCCACGTTTTTATTTATTTTTGGGACAGAGAGAGACAGAGCATGAACGGGGGAGGGGCAGAGAGAGAGGGAGACACAGAATCGGAAACAGGCTCCAGGCTCCGAGCCATCAGCCCAGAGCCCGACGCGGGGCTCGAACTCACGGACCGCGAGATCGTGACCTGGCTGAAGTCGGACGCTTAACCGACTGCGCCACCCAGGCGCCCCAATTCCTGCTATTTTAAATCCTCGACTAGAACACAGGTGTCCTGCCTACCTCCTGCCTTTCATGAAACGATTAAAGCAGTTGTTTTAAAAACATGGAAAGTTCGGGATTAATTACGATGTTTCTCGCCATCCTAAGGGGTAGGAATGTGTACAGAGGCTCCTACGTGAAGTGGCACATACGTGTGCGTGCATATGGTGGGACGTTGGCTTAAAAATAAACAGTGTGCTTATGAAAGGTACGAAAGCCAGAACAACTTTGCATTATACATAACGAAGTGCTATTTTCTCTACTTGAAGTAAATTTCGAAACTGCACTCTTCCTTAGATAGGCAGGTAGCTGCGTGGGCCCCACACTGGGTAGGGACTCACACACCCGAGCAAGTGTGATTTCCTAAGGCTGTGGCTTCTTCGTTCTAAGTGTCTAAATTGTGGTGGGAGGGACGGGTTCTCTTGTGAGCACACAGACGGCCACGGAAGAGAAGCGTGGTCCCCTCTTTGCAGCTGGAACTAGTAACTGGCTTCAGCAAAGCCCTCCACTGTCCGTGCACTCTTTCAACACCTGCTTTTGAGCACCCACTGCTGTAGAGACCCCCTGAGCGGTGCCAAGAACGCCCGGGGGTGAGGGGACAGAGTGGGCCCTTTTTTCAGGGCTCCGATACAAAAATCGCCGTAACCTAGGTCTTGAGTCAACCAGGGGCCAGACTCAGGCACCAGACGTAAAGTTAGATCATGTCCGTAATAACAATTACAGACAAGGGCAAAGAATGTGCTAAGTGCCAGCAAGGTGCTGCTCACCTTCTGTCTCATTCGAACCTAACACCAGCCCCGCAAACTGAATCTTCTGCCTTTGCTCTAGGCCCCCCCTCCGAGCGGGGGGCCCTGTACCTTGCACACTTCTGTCTTTGCTGTACCCCCCCCCCCACCGCAGCTGGGGGCCCTGTGCCTTGCACACTTCTGTCTTTGCTGTACCCCCATCCCCCCCCACCGCAGCTGGGGGCCCTGTACCTTGCACACTTCTGTCTTTGCTCTGCCCCCCCCCCACCGCAGCTGGGGGCCCTATACCTTGCACACTTCTGTCTTTGCTCTGCCCCCTCCCCACCGCAGCTGGGGGCCCTGTACCTTGCACACTTCTGGAGTGGCAGAGCCACCACGAGAACCCGGGGCAGGTCCTGCAGAATATCCTCTGGTGACTGTGAAGAAAACAAGTCAGGTGCACTGTTCACAGTTCCTCGGGTTAAGTGTGGCTGAGTCTCTGGATGGAGCGTGTGATCTGAACACCGTCCCGCAGGCACCTCAGGCCAGGGCACCGTCTGGGAGCGGGTGGAAGCAAATGCAAGCCTTTCACAAACCTGCTGCCCGTGAAGGGGGCGTACAGCGATGCCCACCACGCAGCGGGGTCCGGGGTCCGCGGGTGACAGTGGGGGGCGACTGCAGGAGGCTGGGGGCCCTCGGGCTCTGTCGGCACACGCGCACTGAACCTTGCAGCCGGGGCCCCTTAGGAGCAGAGTGACCTCGGGGCCACCTGTGGTCCTAAAGCCGGCCGAGAAAACGGCTCCCTGGCCGGTAGTGTTCCTGGACACGCAGTGGGGCATGGACGTCCTGCAGCGACCCTGCAGGTTCCTCCTCGGGGCTGAGACTCCCTGGCGCCCCGAGCACAGGAGCACTGACCTCTCAGGAGCGGGCGCTCCCAAAGGGTGTGACCCCAGCGGGTGGAAGGGGGGTGGGCACAGGGTAAGTGGGGTGTGGGGCTGTGGGAGGGGGGAGGGGGGACGGGGGGACGGGGGATGAGGGGAAGACGGTGTGAGGGGGTAGAGCCGTGTGAGTGGGGTGGGACTATGTGAGTGGGGGGTGAGGCAGCGTGAAGTGGGGGGCGGGGCGGTGTGAGCAGGGCGGGGCGGTATGAGGGGGGTAAGGGGGTGAGGGGAGGCAGGGCCGTGTGAGCAGGGGCGGGGCGGTGTCAGGGGGCGGGATGGTGTGAACAGGGGGGCGGGGAAGTGTGGGCAGGGGTGGGGTAGTATGAACAGGGGGGCGGGGCTATGCGATGGGGCGGGGTGGTGTGTCCGGGGGGCGGGGCGGGGTCAGTGGAGGTCGGCCGCAGGGCAGAGCAGATACAACTTGTCTTGGACAGAGAATTTCCCTGACAGAAAAGTTTTTCATGCAAAGTTAGGCAAATACGTGCAAGTTAAAAAGAGGCAAACAACTGATTTCATGCTCACGTTAATTTATAAAACGGATTCTTGGACCTGAAGGGCATCTGGTGGAAACAGATCCTGGGTCTGACCTGGTGCCTGCTGGGGGGGGCGCACAGCGTGCAGACTTCCCACCCGCGGTCTTGAGGCCTGTTCGGTCGTAGGCTGCGGATATTTTGCTAATTTTTGATACACCACGACTTTCCAGTCATGTGTACAGTGTCCAAGTGATGTGACCTGTCTTCCTGTCCAATGACGAATAGGAATGCTGTTTGAGATAAATGAAGAACAAATTGGGAATCGTATTTATCTACATTTGGTGAAGGTTGATATATGTTTTCATTTAATTGAAACCCTGTCTTCTGTCCACAAAGACTTGCTCGCGAGACCAGTAGGATGATATGAAGTGGGAGATGAGCTTCAGCACGGAGTGGATCCAAAGTCAGTCCCACATCCTAGAATCCCTACAACCCCATGGCGGGAACAGCTGCGTAGCTAGGATTTCATGCAATTTAAACGAGGAAATAACTTTGTATCGCTTTTGCATTTTAATTGCATCGTTTATAAACAAACTGCCATGACCCTTTCTTCGAGACCATAAACTGGGGAGATTTTTCATTATTGCCTTTACAACCTTTCAAAGTGGTCTGAGCACATTTTGGGTAACAATTTGGGGCACTGAGATTTTAGTTTGTAAAAAATTATTCATTAAAATGTTAGCATCAGAACACCTTTTTATCCTCATAAAACTAAAAAAAAAAAACATTGCATTCCATTAAACATTAAAGAGAATGCATGAAGTCATTTGAAAGAGAACTGTGATTTTCCAGTTCACTGCCTGTCCCTAAAGGAACATATCTTTACGAGCACCTGGAAAATACTTGATGGTGTGTCGTTTCTGCCAAAACAGCTTCTACAATTCCAGCATCAAGGGATTCACTTTCCTCCACAATAAATGCTGGCTTATTAATGCTCAAACTAATTCAAGGGAAGAGATTCTGAAACACAAAATGAAGGGGATTTAATAAATAAGAACATGAAAATATACATAGATAGCCAGGCATCTGTAGAATTGATATACATAATCTGGTATTTCACTTGGTGTTAACAAATTATGATATGTATAGGTGTGAATGTTGCTTCATAGACACATTATTAATCATTGTTTATTATTAACCGTTGTTAAAATTCCTTCTAAAGTCAACCTATAAGAATATTCCAATAAGCCAAAATTAAATAAACGAGTAGCTCAAGGAACTGGCACCATTACCCTTTGGGAAATTAAAAAACCAGAAACACCACGTCAGATAATTATGAAGAGATCAACCAACCTAGCTTGTCAAGCATATTTATCTCAATTTGAAATACCTACAAACATAAGTAACCAAAATCCGTCTTTAGCATGAACACTGTAATTAAAGACGTAGGATCTTCAGTCCCCTGGGTGGAGAGGGACGTGGGCGGAAGCATGTTGGAGGAACGGGATCAGGGGTCAGACGCTTTTCACAAAGACCCAAATGAAAGAAGTCAGGTAGAGAATGTGGGCTTACACAACTTCTTTTAAAAACAGGCAAAACTAAAATATTTGTTTTTAGAAATGCAGCTTTTATAGCTATAATAAGAAATGAAAGGAACATTTCTTTTAAATGGAAACAAAAAATATTCAGGTTATAAGACTTAGAAAAAATAATCCTCAGCACGTGTTCCCTGGATCCCATTTTCAGAGTAACTGTGCATAGTTGTTAAAAATGCAGATGCTTGGGGAGCCTGGGTGGCTCAGTCGGTTGAGCATTTGACTTTGGATTTCGGCTCAGGTCATGATCCCTGGGATCAAGACCCTTGTCGGCCTCCATGCTGAGCGTGGAGCCTCCTTAAGATTCTTTCTCTCCTTCTGCCCCCTCCCCACTCGTGCTCACTCTAAAAAAAAAAATGCTTTAAAAAATGCAGACCCTTGGTTCAACCAAGACTCTGAATCACAAACTCATGGGTGGGGCCCCTGTTCCTTGGTTATTTATTAGACTCATCAAAATTATGTGTTCTGAGAGTCCTCTTTTATTTGTACCTTGGAAGAATTGCAAAAGACGGTGATTTTCTTTCAGCAATAACCTAATTTTAGATAAGAGGAAATATGGAAAAGAAAATATATCAAACCTGCTACCAAGTTTGAAGAATGCAGAAGGGAGGGTGGTCCACGAGGAGCAGTGCTCATTGCTTCGTGAGCCTGTGGTGAGCGGTGAGTAGGGTAGGAGCACATGGGAGCACCTTTAGGGACCCAACGTCCTCCTCCCTGCTGCGGGAGCGTCATCCCGGAGCCAAGACAGACTGCAAGTCAGAAATTCATTGCTAGCAGTGTCATGAGATTTGTTTTGTGACAAATAGATTCGTGATTTTTAATGCCAACCATGGCTGCTAGTAAATGAAAAATTTCCTTCAGTCTGGCACTCATCGATACTTAAGAAGCTAAAGTTCGTAAATCACAAGTTGGACATTCCTTAATTAGTGGGTAACAATTCCTTAGTTAGTCAAGAGGCTTCTTTTCTTTCTGAGAAAGCCCTCATTCCCCAAGATCCTGACTCATCACATCTGATCCTGGATGCCTGCCTGCAGAGACCTGCCCGCCCCTGTTTCGGGTACCTGACCAGTCCTCCTGAGCCCTCCCATCACTGGCTTTGAGACCACCAGCCCCACAGTATACTGGAGACACAACTTACAATGACATACGTGAATCTCTAGTTCTTATTATCTAAAACCAGTGATTTTTAACTTCAAGTACATAAGATTAAACTGACACCCACCGTCTCCTCAAGGCTTCCCTTCCCTAATGGCCTCTGATTTTGCATAGTAACATCGTTAAATGTTGCCCTACAAATTTACACCGTGTACTTACTCTCTAAGATTTAACTCGAGCTTTTAAATTTATGTCCCAAATTCTGCCTTGACAAATGCCAAAATTGGCACAGCGGTGCATTTCTTCTCATTTTTCATCTCATTTTTCCCTTCACAGTTTACATAAATGGGGCAGGTGTAAGCTATTTGACTAGTCGGTCTCTTCGAGAGCCTTGAAGGTGCAGCCGCGGCTCCTCCCGTGGGACCAGGTTTCCCTTTGCCTGGTGGCCAAACGGATGCACGGCTTCTCCTCTTCACCCAGCAAGCCTGCTGCCTTCCCGGGCACTTTTGTCCTGTCCGGCCCGCCCAGTGGTGAGCGATGCACACAGGACCCCTCACGTCTGCAGCTCCTGCTTCATATGGGTCCTTCTCTTGGACCCTCCACACCCCGGTTCTGCAGAAATATCCTCGAAGAAGCAGTTTCAAGAACGACACCAAGCAAGATGTTTCTTCTGATGTAAATTCGTATCTGTCTTTAGTTTTCATAGCTTTCCTTTGGTTTTTATTTTGTCCTTTCCTGTTTCAGAGACGTCATGCCTCGAGCCCTGCGGATCCCAGGCCGTGGGCAAGGACTCCAGCCACGGCCCCTCCTCAGGCTGCTTGCCTTCTGGGTTGGAGTGGAATGTGCCTCCTCCAGGATTTCAGACACATTATTTGTAAGGATATCAAACATGTGTAAGCGTTGTTCTTTTTAGATCACTTTCATGGCATTACTTATGAACTCCCAGTTTGGGACCCTGACCATCTGGCAATCATACAAAGACTGCATTTCGTAGGATGGGATACCGGCAGACCCGTCAACTTTCTTGGTGGTTTTGCTCCCCGGCCACTGCCTGTCCTAACCCCGCTGGAACCCTCGCTTTCTGCTGTCAGGACACCCACCCAAGATATGAGAAGTCACCAGAGGAGGAAGGGGCATTCCCACTCAGGTAGTGCTAAAGAGCACCGGCTCCAGATTTCTAGGACAAATGGACTCTGTTCACAAACGCACCCCCTTCCAGGGCACATCCAGTCACTTCCCAGACTGCAAAGAAAAGTTACTGTAATCCGAGTACGTTTTCACCCGGCTTAAACGGAATTGCCCCTCAGCTTTTCAGGATGCTCTCTGACCTGTCATTGAACTCCTACAGGATGACTCAGGCATCACTCAGAAATGGGACACCAGCAGGCTGCAGAGGTCCAATGGTTAATTTAATTCGTATTTACTATATATGTTAAACATAGATTAAACTTTTTCTTTTAACTTTTAATTGTTCTGTTTTCTAAACTGAAAATAATCCAATTAAAAATTTTTTGAAAGATGTCCCCCAGAAATACACACCAGGCATATGATATTCGAAATTATTCCGCAGAGATAGCATTCTGAAGGTAGAAACGTGTGGTACGTGGCAACAATTTGCAGTTTGCAATCCATTTTGGTGAAAGCAATCTCCAAAATGAATTCCTTTACACACATTGTTCAAGGGTATTCACGCAGCCCCTCTTCTCTACCACGTCTAGTCTCCTTCCTGCTCCTCATGTCGAGTTCCTCTTATTATCTGCAGCAGCGACCACAGACGAGCCAAATGCGAGCTCGGGAGCCCCCAGCCTCAAACACAGGGACCTCACGGGTGGGGATGTCATGCATGCTTCGGATGGATGCGTCGTCTTGCTCAGGGAAAGGATCTTTCTCAGGAAAATGGGTGTCTGGACAACCATCCACACAAGGGGTATCGGAGAGAGCTTCCTGGCACTCACTCCCCACGCTCACAGTCGACTCGATGTCTCCCGGCTCGAACCGTGTTAGTAGACGCACCAACTATCCCTTTGCATCCAGCTGCTCTCCATGTTTTTCATCTTTTCATTGCTTTTTCTTTTTTTAAGTTTATTTATTTATTAAAAAAATTTTTTTTTTGGGGCGCCCGGGTGGCGCAGTCGGTTAAGCGTCCGACTTCAGCCAGGTCACGATCTCGCGGTCCGTGAGTTCGAGCCCCGCGTCGGGCTCTGGGCTGATGGCTCAGAGCCTGGAGCCTGTTTCCGATTCTGTGTCTCCCTCTCTCTCTGCCCCTCCCCCATTCATGCTCTGTCTCTCTCTGTCCCAAAAATAAATAAAAGTTGAAAAAAAAAAATTTTTTTTAACGTTTATTTTTTATTGAGAGACAGAGAGAGACAGAGCATGAGCAGGGGAGGGGCAGAAAGAGAAGGAGACACAGAATCGGAAGCAGGCTCCAGGCTCCGAGCCATCAGCACAGAGCCCGACGCGGGGCTCCAACTCACCAGCTGTGAGATCATGACCCGAGCTGAAGTCGGACGCTCAACCGACTGGGCCCCCCAGTGCCCTAAGTTTATTTATTTATTTTGAGAGAGAGAGAAAGAGAAAGAGAGAATGAGCAGGGGAGGGGTGGAGAGAGAATCCCAAGCAGGTTCCACACGGTCAGTGCAGAGCCTGACGTGGGGCTGGATCTCACAAGCCCCGAGATCATGACCTGAGCCAAAACCAAGAGCCGGATGCTTAACTGACCGAACCCCCAGGCGCCCCCCATCGCTTATTCTTAACACAAAATACAGTTCACACATGAGTAATCCATGGAAACCCGGTCATGAGATGATGGGGGAGGACCAGCCCGGAGTCGCACGGCCCGCAGCACAGAAGAGCAGGCGGCCACCAGGGCACCGCATTGGGCCCCAGGAAGCCCCTCGCTGCAGCGGCAAGGGGTTGGCGCTCCCAGTGAGGTCCCCGCCGACCATATAAAAGTGCGATCTTGGAAAAGATGTGGTTTTGTTGGTGCTCATTGAGTATATTGTACTTTTTGCAATTTGGAGCCCAGCATCTCTGGGATCTCGATTATTTTAAGTCAATGCAACACAAACCTCTTATAATTAAAAAATACAATTTTGGCAGATTGGAAAACTGAAGAAACATGATGCAGTGCACTGAAGCAGCGCTGGGGACAGGCACGTGACAGACGGGACAGGATGGGAGCCCTTCTAACTCGTGTCTTCCCGGTAGGACCGTGCTAAAACAATTCTCGCCAGTTAAGCCCTTCATGAGCATGATGTTATTTCTAAACTGCTTAGTTTCTAGGAGATCTTTCAAATGTACATAGGCAACCATGACTGCTCGTCTTAGTTTATGAAAACCTGGTTTTCCTAAGTCTCTCGGGAATAACTGAATAGTTCTTATTGTATTTAAAAACTCTTATCTCTTGGGTGGAATTAATTACAATTCCATAGAAAATTTTGGTGTCCGGCGTATCCTACTTTTAGTTCTAACTGTAAATTAGGACAAGATCATAATACTTTATTTCTTTAAAACCCGAATTTCCTTTTAAAAAAGGACAGTAGGACATATATCACAGTATTATTGTGAGGATTAATAAGATACATACAAAGCACTCAGAGACGCACGGACACCATGATCATTGTTTGAATGGCGCCTCCTCTGAGTCTGTGGTCCCTGTGACACGGGCACTTGAACCCACTCTGGTGTTGCCAGAGGACGGCCCTGCATGGGAGAGGTCCTTGGTCAAGGAATGAATGAATGAATGAATGAATGAATGAATGGTACATATTTGTTTGTGCTGAACACGTAATGTTTGAAACGCTTTTACGTGATTTATTATACCTGCTGGTATTATCATCCCTAATTTACAGACAAAACCAAGATAAGATCGCAGACCTGACTTTTCTAGGGTCACAGGCTCTGGGCAGCAGCCGTGGGGCTTTCCACAGGCACCGCGTGGGTCCTTCACTTAGCCCGCATCAGGGCGTGCGACTTCTTGTCGCCACCTTAATCCACAGGGTCAGCTAAGTAATTCAGCAAAGTCGACCTTCAATTAACTGGAGCGTTAGGAGGTCTAAGGCGGCTGTGAGATTGTTGACATATTTACTAAACCACGTAACTGGAAGTCTGTATACCCAACAAGCAATTCTGCCAAGCACTGAGGCCTCTGAAATGTACCCTCCTAATGTAGTATTCTGCAAGGGTTCCAGGACTGAAAACATTCTGCTACAGCCAAGAGCCCAAAATCACAGATGGGAAGGTTGCATTTTGAAGTTCGGTTTGCGCTTTATTTACGTGGCACACCCAGCCCGTGTCTTGATGTTCTGGGCCTTCGATGACCTCACCGAGGAACCCTAAACGGGCCAGTACTCTCCTTTAACACCGTGGCTGCCCGTTGCCCCTCAGCAAGCTTCTCATCTAGTCCGTAATCTGTGGGACGCACAATGACACAGCTGCTCTCGCCTCAACTTTGCTTGTATCGTGGGCGGGAAATTAAGAGCAAGGCACAAACTGATGGAGGCCTTGTGTGGAAAGAAGTGACCCTTTGGGGTTACAGCCCCACAGGAAGGAGCAGCGGGCCCCGTGGACCCGGAGACCTTGCTCGCGGCTCCTCCTGCTGCATCTGTACCACGGGCTCCGGAAAGAGGTGCAAGAAGAAAACACTAAGTGTTTAAAATAAATTCTTAGTTTCGTCATTTAACGTTTTTTTTTTTCCTCTGTGTTGTTTTATAATGAAAATTATATTGGAAACCACCCCAAAATAAACACATCTACAAATAATCAGAGTGTGCAGTCAAAAAAGTGTTTGGCAACCACTGATCTGTTGGGTGAGAATTAATAATAAATACGTGCCCTAACCGGTGTTACCATCCAGTCCACACGCTGTGGCCGTGGCCACGCGGGCGGACGAGGGCGTTCTTCACCAGGAGCAGGCACACCGCTCACGCTACGCTCCATCTGGAGAAATGCCATTTTTACTCTAACAGCAAAGCGGAAAGTCGTTTGGCTCAGGAGCGCTCTTTGGTGGTGTCTGTCTGTGGTGTTCCTCTCAGGGTGCTGCCGGACGGGGTCCCCGCCTGCAGAGCACGCCCGGGGGGCGTTCCCATGCTCACTTGCAGCCTCACGCTCCTCGGCCGGCCACACCCCAGCTCCCCACTCCCACTTTCCAGCTTGTGTCTTTTTCATCCCAAAACGTGGATGGCTTAGTCTCTGCAGCAGCTTTCTCAGGGCTCCTTCTTCTCATAGGCATTTATTTCCCAGACGACACACGTCGCAGCGACTTCCTCCTTTCTCTGCGCACCTGAGTGCCTTCTGTCCTGGAGGTTCCTCAAGGGCTCCTCAGCAGGGGTTCACAAACACTGGGGGAGCCTCGGGGTTCTGCCGTCCTGGGCCTTTCTGCACCTCCAATCAGCACTCGGAGCGTTAGTTTTACCGCATTTGTATGAAATTATGTTTACGCATCTGGCTATATAAAATCACATTAGTCTTAATATTTTCAATACTAATTTATAATATAAACCTCATAAAAGCGCAAAAGTCATGTGTAAATACAGATATAAAGAGATATAAAAACATGTGAAAATGTTAAAAAGGAGTTACCTTGGGTTAATGAAATTAATTTTCCTTCTTTGGTATTTTGTTTATTTTCTGCAAATTTGAAAATGAAATACATTAACTTATCATCAATGACTGTAACAGTGAATATAACTTGTAAAATGAAAACCAAATACATTGCACAGGGCATTCTTCCGGGTAGTCATTGAAAATCAAAAATCATTATGAGTGACTAATCTCAAGTATCTGGAAAAGAAATACTAGCAGAGGAAATTAGGACAAATTCTCACTCATTCAGAATGATTTGATAGATCCGTTTAATTCACAAATTTAAAGGTACAAATCCTAGAATCAGATGTGGTGGCCCTGACTTCCCACACGAGGAGACTGAGGCCAAGGCATCTGTCAACTGCACACGGGGTCCTGTCAGTGCTGCCTGGAACCAGCTGTCCCTGCACTGATGCTCTGGTGACCGCACACCCAGGGGCGCCCATCGTCTAACGGCACGCTCCTTCTCCCTGGATTTCTTCCACAGCCACCCACGCTGGGCTCCTCTGGGCACACGCAGAGGACTGTCCCGGGGCAGATCCTGAGGCTCATCTGAGCTCAACGGGAGAGCACCAGGCAGACCAAGAAGGAGCAGACCGACGCCATGGGCCTTCCCTCGCCACCCTGGTTGGGCGCTCTCTCTAGAAGCCGAGTGTCCGTCAACCACGACCGTTCACCTGCCATACCCACCTTCTCGGCACCCTCCGTGCCCGCATCAAATCTTCCTCGCCAAGCCTAGCTCAGCTTCCACCGCTCCCCACGCCACCTGATCATCGATGTTTGCTATCGCTCGCACATGCCACATCCAACCTACTTCGTAAAGATGGCAAATGTGCGTTGGTGTGCTTTCTCGTGTCCTTGGCTGAGATGCCCCCTCCTGTGGAACGTCACCATGTACACCTCGTGACGTGCCCCTGGCCACCCCCTGCCCGCAGCAATTGCACGTTTGTGGACATCTGACCCAGAAAGAGTGGATCCCATTCTCTACCCCAGCATTTACGAGTGTAACAAAGAACTTATGAGCAAACAGGGACAGTCCAGCCAGAAGGCCATGTAAATGTGTCCTTTTATGAATATCTGTCGAATGATCTCCATACCATGTAGTTGCATCTAGAAAGGAAAAACAGAGAAAAATGAGCCTATGCAATCTGCAATCTTGCCCTGCAATCAGATGAGGCAAACATAGGAAGAAGAAGAAAGAAAGAAAGAAAGAAAGAAAGAGAGAGAGGGAGAGAGGGAGAGAGAAGGAGGGAAAGGAAAGAAAAAACTCCCTGCTTAATTCTGTCTAGCCAAGAGGTGAATATGCAAACACTACCGTGGTGAGTAAAGTGGTTTGTCAGGAACAGGGTGGGGGAGGACAGTGACCACCTGGGGAGCCCGTAAAACCTACACTCATTCAATTTAATAACTTCCTGAACAGTCCATGCACTATTGCCACCCACATGCCACAGATGGGCAAACAGCATGTGCCCTCTGGCTGTGGAAACAAAGTCCAAGGGTCTTGCCTTCCTCATGGTGTTCCCAGCCCCCGAACTGAGCCTGCTACGTGGTTGGCACTCTACATACGTGACATCTTTGGCTGACAGGGAGGGATTATTAATGTAGCAGAACTATATTTGTATCCAGAAGAATGTACAGGTAAGAAGAAAATTGCCTTTGCTATAGAGGTATGATGGGAAAGCTGTTAAGAGCAAAGAAATACAAACTTAAGGTCTAACTTCACCAGGTTAAGTTATAAACTGTAAAGTGCACACATTTTAAAGACAAAGTTTAAAGATAAGTTTGGGCATTTGTATATACCCAGGTAACCACATCTCAAAGAGATATGGGATATATCCCTCACCCCAAAAAGTTCCTGTTCTTTTTTCCACTCAATCTCACCACAGAAACAGTGCTACTTTGGTTTCTAACACTGCAATCTATTGGTCCATTCTTGAATTTTATACAAACACAATTCTACAATATAAGGTCTTTTTGTCTGGTTTCTTTTATTTAACACAGTGTCTGTAAAAGTCACCCATGAATGCTGCCTATGCCAGTACTTTGCTCCCTTTACTTACGGGGAAGTGTGGTTGACTTACTTGCTTGTTGATGGAATTTTCATGTGTTTTGGGCTATTATGAGTACATTTGCTATGGATATTCTTTTACAAGTCGTTTGGAGGCCATGAATCTTCATTTCTCTTTAGTCAATATCTGTGAAAGGAGTCAGCCATAATGTAGGTGCGTGCTGACTTCTATGAACTTACTAAACCTGGGGCATCCGGGTGGCTCAGTCAGTTCAACGACCGACTTCGGCTCAGGTCATGATCTCACAGTTCATGGCTTCAAGCCCCGCATCGGGCTTTGTGCTGACAGCTCGGAGCCTGGAGATGCTTCGGAGTCTGTGTCTCCCTCTCTCTCTGCCCCTCCCCTGCTCACGCTCTGTCTCTCTCTCTCTCTCAAAAATAAATAAAGACATTAAAAAGAAAAAAAGAACTTACTAGACCCCTTTGCAAAGCGGTTGGACCATTTCAGCCTTCCACCAGGGACGTGTGGCAGTTCCATTTCTCCGCGCCCGTGCCACGCCAGTTGCCGTCAGCTTTTTTAGCTCACCCACACCAGGTGCAGTGTCTTCTCTGTGGCTTGTCAGTGTTTCCCAGATCTGCTGTTGGCCCAGGAAAGTCACACAATGAGGGAAAGGGGTCCTCTGCCCAGACGGAAGTCCCCCAAGTCCTCGTGAAGAAAGGTATTCATGGATCTGAGCAGGAGGGGGCCGGCCTCAGGAGCCATGGTGGGGTGACGGCATGGCCGTTATCTCGGCTGAGAGATTGGAAGGAAGCAGGACAGAGGTGGGTCCCAACCTAGAGCCTTCCTCTTTCTGCAGAATAGCTCTTCAGTCAATGCTGAAGAACCACTAGGCACTGAATTTCTGGTGAGTGGAAATCGTCTGCGATGAAAGCTGCTGTGATTGACTTGTCTTGGCCAAGTTCCTTATCCAAAAATCTTCTTCTGTTTTTAATCCACAAAAGATTTTTTAGCTGACTTATTTGTTTTGAGAGCGAGGTCACACAAACTGGAGAGAGGCAGAGAGAGGGAGAGAGGGGGAGAATCCCACGCAGGCTCCACACTGTCAGCGCAGACCCCGACACAGGGCTCAGACCCACGAACAGCGAGATCGTGACTTGAGCGGAAAGAGTTGACGCTCAACCGGCTGAGCCACCGGGTGCCTCTTATCCAGGAATCCCCCGTCACTTATCTCCTCAGCAAAGTAGAATGACAGCCTACAAAAAGAACATCTTTTTAAAGGTCATTACCATTTGCATTTGCGATAGATGTAGAATGTATGTAAATTTGTGTACGGTCGATATGTCAATAAGGGACATGCCAAATGCCCAGGTGCCAGTGTTACTGCCGACACGTGGCAGATCCTGATTTTATGTGAAATTTGTCAGCGCCCTCAAGGAGGCACTTCAGACATTGGGCACCGGCCACAGAACGTGGAAGCCGGAGACGGAGGCCAAGGCGGTGCTGGTGGCCCCATCGCGCGAGACAGTATCTCCCCCTCTGCTGGCTCCGGTGGAGGCGGTATGACCGTGTGGACGAAAGGATGACGGTGCCCAGCGTTATGTCCTAGGCATACGGTGGGGCTCGGAGACCTAAAGACAGTGGCGTCAACAAAATCCCCTGAGGCTTCTGGAGGGCCCCGTCTCTGCTCCCACCTGATTGCAGCAGTCAGGAAAGAGAATCGTAGAGAAGGAAAGCAAACAGGGAAGAGCCTGATGCAAGAAAAAGAGAAGCAACTTAAGTCTCTGCAGATGAGAGTCCAGGTGAGTGTCCCAGGCGAGTGTCCCAGGCGAGTGTCCCAGGCGAGTGTCCCAGGAGAGTGTCCCAGGCGAGTGTCCCAGGTGAGTGTCCCAGGCGAGTGTCCCAGGCGAGTGTCCCAGGCGAGCGTCCCAGGCGAGCGTCCCAGGCGAGTGTCCCAGGTGAGTGTCCCAGGCGAGTGTCCCAGGTGAGTGTCCCAGGCGAGTGTCCCAGGTGAATGTCAGGTGAGCGTCCCAGGCGAGTGTCCCAGGTGAGTGTCCCAGGCGAGTGTCCCAGGCGAGTGTCCCAGGCGAGTGTCCCAGGAGAGTGTCCCAGGTGAATGTCCAGGTGAGCGTCCCAGGTGAATGTCAGGTGAGCGTCCCAGGCAAGTGTCCCAGGTGAGCGTCCCAGGCAAGTGTCCCAGGTGAGTGTCCCAGGTGAGTGTCCCAGGTGAATGTCCAGGTGAGCGTCCCAGGTGAATGTCAGGTGAGCGTCCCAGGCAAGTGTCCCAGGTGAGCGTCCCAGGCAAGTGTCCCAGGTGAGTGTCCCAGGTGAGTGTCCCAGGCGAGCGTCCCAGGCGAGCGTCCCAGGCGAGCGTCCCAGGCGAGTGTCCCAGGTGAGTGTCCCAGGCGAGTGTCCCAGGTGAGTGTCCCAGGCGAGTGTCCCAGGTGAGTGTCCCAGGCGAGTGTCCCAGGTGAATGTCAGGTGAGCGTCCCAGGCGAGTGTCCCAGGTGAGTGTCCCAGGTGAGTGTCCCAGGCGAGTGTCCCAGGTGAGTGTCCCAGGCGAGTGTCCCAGGCAAGTGTCCCAGGCGAGTGTCCCAGGAGAGTGTCCCAGGTGAATGTCCAGGTGAGCGTCCCAGGTGAATGTCAGGTGAGCGTCCCAGGCAAGTGTCCCAGGTGAGCGTCCCAGGCAAGTGTCCCAGGTGAGTGTCCCAGGTGAGTGTCCCAGGCGAGTGTCCCAGGTGAGTGTCCCAGGCGAGTGTCCCAGGCGAGTGTCCCAGGTGAATGTCAGGTGAGCGTCCCAGGCGAGTGTCCCAGGTGAGTGTGTCAGTGAGGGTCCAGGTGAGTGTCCCAAGGCGAGCCGTCCATCTTGCAGAACATCACGGTCACATTCTCCGGTCGGTTCAGTCACTAACTGTGGATAAAGGCCTAGCAGTCAGCCTACGAATAGCATGTTTTAGATTAATGGCAAATTTCTAACCTAATAAATGAATACTGGTTAACTACCGTGCATTTGATTTTCAAGAAAGCCCTTCGTCAGCTGTAGTTATGTCAGCACTTCGTCTGTCTCCTGCGCCTGCGCGTGGGGCCACCAAGGCCTTCATCAGCTTTGGTGGCAGATAGAGACTCAGCTCCCAGGGGTCAGCTCCCTCTCACCTACAAGAGAGAAGCACAGTGAGGGAGGCCGGACACACACTAACAGCTGCTGCCCCTGCTTCTGCTCTTGTGCATGAAGCTTTACCCGTCGCGTTTCTTATTCTGTCGTAGTCCCGTTTTACAAAGTGCAGATTTATTTTTTGACAGTTTTCAGCAAGTGACCCTGGTTGTTAAGCCGACAAAAAAATTCATCTGCTACTTTCACATTTGTATAATGTTTGCTTTATTTTTGAGAGAAAGAGTGTGTGCAGAGTAGGGGCAAAGAGAGAGGAGGACAGAGGATCCAAAGCAGAGATACAAAGCAGAGAGGACAGAAAAGAGCCCGAGGCAGGGCTTGAACTCACAAACCCGTGAGATCATGACCTGAGAGTCACCCTAAGAGTCGGATGCTCAACCTACTGAGCCGCCCCCAGACACCCCTACTGTTACATTTTTTTATCTCTTTATTTGTTTTTAAGTCTTTCTTTAAAGTTTATTTATTTATTTTGGGAGAGAGAGAGAGAAAGAAAGAGAGAGAACGAGTGGGGGAAGGGCAGAGAGAGGGGGAGACAGGATCCAAGGCAGGATCTGTGCTGTTAGCAGAGAGCCTGACGTGGGGCTCGAACCCACAGACTGTGAGATCACGACCTGAGCCCAAGTTGGACACTGAACTGACTGAGTCATCCAGGTGCCCTGTACATGTTTTCTCTCTTTAGACTCCAACGTCATCTTTTCAGCCTCGGCTGTAAAATGAAACTAATGAAAAATGTGGGAGCATCACAGATGCTGACTACAAACCATTGCACTTAAATTATATCAGTATTTAATTCATTGTCTTCCGGTGTTTACAGAGACTATGCTACGTACAGTGAAGTCAGAGAGAAATTGCCTTTTTCTACCTGTTTTCACGGCCCTGTTTCATGTTTTCCACGGAGCAGCAGCCTGTGTTCTGGCCACTGCAGGAGGCAGCATGCCAAGTTCTGGAGACTCCTGATAAGTAAGTCACGGTTATGGCCCCTTGGGAGCATAATAACCGTAAAACTAACTATAGATGAATTTACTAGATTTGCATCTTTTTTATTATGCACTTATGTGGACTGCATACTTACTAAGCCCTCAGATGTCAGATTAATTAGGTTACGTTGCGATAAGACCAACAATTGCCGACTCCGAGGACGTGTTCTCTGACAGGAATTTGCTCGAGCGGGCTGGGCCTGTCATCAGGAAGCCCATTTTTGGTAAAGACCGAGTTGTGCGATGGCTAGTGCAGTCCCATCAGCTGGAATATGAAATGAAATGACTTGAAACTCACTCCATCGTCTGTGAGATACAGTCTTGGATGTAACTCACACTGGGGAAAGGACATAAACCTTTTATTAACTCAGTGTAACACAAACACGGCTTGTTACTGGTTTTGCAATATAATGAGAATTCATACTCGGTACAATAAGCCTATTTTACAGCTATAAGAAGATTCCTGGTGGGAAGACAGTTTTTAATTAGATAAAATAGAAAACAGACCCTCTACCGCCCTCCCTGCATTCTCCTTGGCATCAGCTTTGCGCTCCCAGGTGCCGTGCAGAGCAGGGGTGTTATCTGCAGAAGGCAGGGTGAGGGTGAGGCGGGTCAAGTGTGGCATGAACTTGGGGCACCAAGCGCTGGCCATGCTCTTATGGCATCAAAATCGAATCGTTTTTCAAGCTCTATAAAAACCACTCACTTATGTGCATTTTCCTCCAAAGAATGTTTCCCCCCCTTGGGTAGTCATGGATTTTGTCCAAGGCAAAATTATGTTTAAAAATTTATGTCCACCAATAAACCAAACTTACTTTGGAGATGCACATCAACCAGAGTGGTAATATTCTGCTGGAGACAAGACAGCGTAGGCCTCTTGTAAACGAGCCAGACAGGTCTGCCGCCTTCACTTGCCCGCTTCTCTAGTCCTCGCCTCTTTGTCTCAACAGCCCATCCCCTGAAAAAATCGGGACTATCTCTCAACAAGACTTGCCTTGAGTCAGAGGCAGGATATCCGGAGGCCAGAACGACCTCCATGTGACATGCTCTGAGGGTCCCCACACACTGTCCCGGGCAACAGACCTGGCAACTTCTCATTCTTCAAGGCCTCCAGCCCACTTCCTTGGGTAGATGAACTTCAGCAAAGCAGCGGGACCTCGAACACTCGCTTCTGAAGAGATCTGGGTATTTGTACACAGAGGTTAGGAAAGGTGGGACAGGGGTTATGGGACCGTAAGCATTTAGGGAACTTTGGTGCACTGAGCCCAAATGTGCGATGAAAATACTGAAAATGAAAGCACCAGGAAGCAGTGTGGACGTCAGGTGGCTGCGGACACGTTTTCCTTTCAGAGCGTGGATCGCGCCATTCCCGTGTCCACGCTGGTTAAGTGAGGATCACCGAGATTGATAACTCACCATCTCAGGATAAGTGATAGAAGCAGAAGGTGAATCACCCCCAGAGGACCCCGAAGCTGGTGCTGTCCCCCAGAAGGCTAGTGTGGTCTCAGCGCAGGAGAGTGGAGGGTGCTCTCGGGTCGGGAAAGGCCCACTCTCCATCTCGATTCTGCCGCGTGTTACCCACAGCTGCCGTACCCCCCGGGGGCTGTTGTCGCATCATCTTCAGGGTTGGGGGGGACGCCTCCTCTGCGGTGGGAGGCAGAGCTGAGATGCACGTGTGGGTGTGCCAGGAAGCTCCTGAGGGAACACGGGCCCCCACCCAGCCACGGCTGCCTCCCCCCCTGCTGCCACTCCAGGACAGGGTCCCCGGCCGGGAGTGAAGATGTGGAGGCCTCTGGAGGGGCTTTGCCCTGGACATGCTGGAACGAGGCCAGCGCAGAGGAAACGTGAGGTTCTCCAGCCCATGTGCACAGCCACAAGGGAGGGTTTGGGGTCCCGCTGGTCTGGGTTCAAACCCTGGCCCTGCTATGGATGAAACAGGTGATCCAGACTGAGTCACTAGAACTCTGCAGACCTCCGCAGTCCTCCTCAGTCAGAAAAGCATCCTGTACATCCTAGGCACTTACGGCGCCCAATCAGAGTTGTTCTCAACAAGAACACAGCAGTTTGCACAGAGCTGGTGAGCCTAGAATGTTCAACAGACGCTAATTGTTATTTTTTTTAATCTTTATTTTTGAGAGAGAGACAGACCGAGTGTGAGTGGGGGAGGGGCACAGAGAGAGGGAGACACAGAATCAGAAGCAGGCTCCAGGCTCTGAGCTGTCAGCACAGAGCCTGACGTGGGGAACTCACGGGACTGTGAGATCACGACCTGAGCCGAAGTTGGACGCTCAACCAACCGAGCCACCCGCCCAGGCTCCCCAACAGACGCTAATTGTTATTATTCATTTAAAAATCTTTCTTATCACTGAGCTTAACTTAGAGAGGAGGACAGCAGGGGCCTCCTGTCCCTGACAATGGGGAGCCCAAAGGCCCAGAGAGGGGAGGGTGGGAGCGGCTGTGAGGCTCCTGGGGGGGGCACCTCCCGCTTGCACTCACCACTTGCACAGGTGCATGGGGGCGTCTAAGTCTATTTTGCAGACATGATCTGTTACCACAGAACTACTCTGGTTACTTTTACGACACTGACGTTCTCCTGAGTATTTCCTAGAAGAATTTCACTAAACCATCAGGAAGACTAGCGGGAAATGCCCGCCCACTCTCTGAGCAACAGGAAATGAGTTATCATAGTGGTTTTTAAGTTGGCCATAAGTGTGAGGTCTGTTTTGAAAAGATGCACAACTAAAGACAAAACGATTCACTTGAAATTGTAAAATAATGTACATGGTTTCCTAATTACCTTCGCTGTTGCCTCGATCAATTTGTCTTATGTGTGCACTTTGAGAAAAGTCAGTTGAGCAAGGACAAACGAGGAGTTTTGAGCACACGGTCTGAATTAGAAGCCTGAAAAGAGGCTGCACGGAACTGACCCAGGTTAGGCACCGACGGCCCCTCCAAGGCCCCGGAACTGATTTGGCACAGGAGGAATTTGCACACACACACTCCACAGTGTGGGGCACACCCACATGGCAGATGAGTGCCCGAGAGCAGTGCCTCCCAGCCTGAGTGTGCCCTGGATGGTCAGCTGTCCCAGCACACCGTGGCCTCTGACTGAGCACACCCAGCCTGTCCCACCGTGTCCCCAGGAGCACCGTCCCACCGCATCCCTGGGGGAGCGCAGTCCCACTGATCTAGATTGCAGGTGATGGAGACTCTGTAACACCCTTTTCTAAGATGGTCAGTGGTATTTTCTGCATCACACTCGGCCGCCAGTCCAGTAACAGCTTTCCCTGTGGCCTCCCCTCTAATTCAGTCCCGTTGGGTCGGCGGGAGGGGCAAACAACATCGCTGCTCACGGAGCCTCCATGGGCTTTTGCTCTGAGCCTGGCCCTCTGGTGGCGACACCATTCCCCAATGGGATCACCGTAGCCCCCAGTAGGATCTTGGGATGACCTGCCTGGGCTCCAGTAGGGAACTAGAAGTCTCCTAGAGGACCTCCAGTCCCATGATATTTAATGAGTTGCTCGCCCCCATTTCTTCCAGCCGCTGCCAGAACCCCATGCTTCTCTGTCTCATTAAGAATCTGATTAACAAAAACATTATATAATTTCCAGGTCAATTCAAAAACATACTGTCTTATTCCAAAAAGCCTCTATGGATTTGTCCCAATCATCAGAAAATTTCCCTAGATCTCCTTCTATCCGTCTTAAATCTTATGATGAGAAGGGCATTGGTATCCTGACCATAGCAGTGCCCCCTGGTGTTCCAGGTTCCTGTAGGGGAAACACGCCTGCCATATTTCCAAGGGGCCTGGATTAGGTGGGCAGCAGGGAGCAGAAGTGCGTGTTTTAAAACCTGGGTATATGGGTTGAGGACTCGAGGAGGAGGCTGGCATGGAAGGCTTCCCTTCCTGCCTCTCTAGGTCTGCTGTGGGCACAGGGCAGGGGCCTCTAATGGGTTCCCCTCCTGATCGCTGGACCTTGGAAGGGGCGGCAATAAGCCAGGGCTGCCCTTGCATTGCATGAACACGTCCCGAGTTTCTCTTAAAGCCCCAAAACACTGGATGTAGGGGGCTTCCCCCCCTTCCCCTCACGTTTGCAGAGTAAGCCCGGTCGGAGGATGGTGTTACGACTGATGCTTCCCTCTGGCGGCCAGGTTTCCTCCCCCGATTTGTACTGGGGCCAAGTCTCGGTGCAAAAGAAAAGGAGTCGCTTTCTCTCCAGGGTTTGTGGATCAAAGTCATCCCGCTTTTTCAGAATGCATCCCAAAGGAGTATTGGCTCTGGTTGGGGAACTGCCCGTCTGTAGGGTACAGAGGAGAAGGTGTCCCTTATCTCCAAGTCCGAGAGCCGGCCAGGAGAAGCCTCGTCCTGGCCCCGAGTTCTGGCTGGCTACGTGACTGGCAGCCAAAAGCCCGGTCAGTCTCGAGGTTCTGGGAGTCGTCGCTGTTACCAGGCCTGACCCTACCTCCTAGAGCTGACCTCGTCTCCTCCGATTTCTCATACATCTCTGTTTCCCGCCTCCGGGACTTTGGGGGTATCGACTGCGACCAAGCAAAACTTCCCTGGTTGTAGAAGGATACGCCGATTTGATTTTGGCCCAACAGTAATTAGCATAACGATAATAACGAAATTGCTTCTCTTTATAAATACACTTTAAAAGGCTGGTAAAAACCATTATTTGTAAGGATAAATTCAGCCTCCGGGGAGGCTAATGGGCCAAAATCTAGGTCCATTCCCTGCCTTTCTCGGCAATGCCCACATAGATATGTTCCGGCCACGTGGGCGTCCACTGTGTCTCTGCCGTAAAGTGTCTCCTGACGTTGCCCCAGGACCTCACACGGTTGTGACTACGGAGTAAAGAGTAGACGATGGGGTGCCGGCCCACAGGCAAGGCAGGAGACAGTATTAAACACGGAAACCAAGCTCATATCCATCCACGGGATGTCTAAGTAAACTCACGCACCCACGTGAGGGAATGACGCGTCCACGGGGCCGCTGACAAGAATGAGCCGAAGGCCGTGGTCTCAGGCGGGCAACGTCTGTTACAGGTCTGAAGTGGAAACCAGCAAACGCTTACAGGTCAATGTTCAGAGCATCGTCTCTTTTTGAACCAGAAGTACATGTGGAGGGAGGCCAGAGCACAAGTACAGATCTGAACGCAGCACAGACAGGTTGGGAAGGTGCACGCCGACCACTAACCACACTTATCACGGGAATCTAACTGGAGAAGGACACGGATGCCTGTGCCAAGCCTCTCATGGGGACACAGCACACAGCGTGGCTTCTCGGTGCTTCTCGGCTGCGGCGCATCCTGCCCTCGCACGGTGTTCAGCAGCATCCCGACCTCCACCCACTGACCAGTCGCCCCCTTCCACAGTGAGGACAAACAAAACCATGTCCAGACATTGGCCAATGTCCCCGGGGGCAAAACGGCCTCCAGCTGAGCCCCACACATGCACGTGTATCTGTGGGATCTTCTGTAATTTAAAAATAAAATGTAAGGTGGGCACCTGGGGGGCTCCGTCAGTTGAGCGTCCGACTTCAGCTCAGGTCACGATCTCACAGTTTGTGGGTTTGAGCCCCCCGTCGGGCTCTGTGCCGACAGCTCGGAGCCTGGAGCTGCTTCGGATCCTGTGTCTCCCTCTCTCTCTGCCCCTCCTCTGCTTGTGCTCTGTCTCTCTCTGTCTCTCCTAAACAAATGTTAAAAATAAAATGTAAGGTAGTGTGATAAATTCTAAACGTACAGAGGCACCAGGGGGAGGACATCAAACCCACCAACTTCCCTCCTTCTCGGTCTCTGTTTCTTCATCCCCCAAAACTGGGTAACGTGAAGTGATTCACAGAAATGGTAAGAAAATCGCTTGGCACGTAGCAGCCTCCTAAGGACCGCCAGTTCCTTTCTGCCCCTTGAATCTTGGGTCTGCCCACCCCCTGGTGCTCTCACTCCTCCTGCCTCCTGCTGGCGCCAGGCGCACAGTAGGTGTGCCGTGCATGTGCCGGTAGGGTCAGTGGGTGGAGTCGGGACAGCAGGAGGAAAGCCGGTGAGCTCATCACAAGCAGCAGAGCAGAGTGGTTTCTGGGGGATCGCAACCTTGTGACTATAAATAGAATGAATACAGTGAACGTTGAGGAGAAACTATGGTTGTTTTATTTACGGAAAAAGTGTCCCACAAAAATAGATGGGATGTTTAAAATTAGCACTAAGTAACAAGAATTTGCTAATTACCAGTATGAAATACTAAGTGGTCTGAAAGAACAACGAGGAGGGAATTACAAAGCAGAAATCACATCAACATCCAGAGGGGACACGTTAATAGAGTTGCACTTTCCTATAAAGATGAATTACTAATTAAGGGTAGGTTGTAGGAGAGGCAGACGGGGTTCTGCGCTGGTGGCTAAGGCACAGCTATGTAATCAGAAGTTCCTTGAGACACTAGCTGCGTGATCAGGTTAGGACACACATTCCTACGCCTTCTCCCTACAAAAGAAAGTAATTTGGTCTGAATCTCTCGGGTGCAGGGGGAAGACTCTCACCTGTGTACAAAGTGAAACGGGGTGAGCCAGAGGCAGAAACGTAAGATAAGAACCCAAGCGTAAAACCGTCGGCGACGCACGCGAACACCCCCGCTTTCCGGAGCTCCGGCAAACCTTCCGAAAGCAAGTCAGGAGTTGCGTCAGTGTATACGCAGAGCACGGCACACGTTGCCCCGCGACTTCCCCCGCCGAAACGGACTCTGGGAAAGAGGTAGAAAAGCCGCAGGCTCCCCTTCCACACGGGCCCGCGTGCCATTGCTTCCGTGGGTGCGTAGCCCGGTGCGGGGCCCGCTGCCCAGGCTGAGAGCAGTCAGGAAGCCCCTGTGGCCAGTCTGAAATAATCACACCAAGGAAAGGCAGGCTGCTATGTCCCTCCTACGCGTGCGCCGGGACTGCAGAGAATGTTAAGAATAAAACACTCCTCTCCAGGGGCGCCTGGGTGGCGCAGTCGGTTAAGCGTCCGACTTCAGCCAGGTCATGATCTCGTGGTCCGTGAGTTCGAGCCCCGCGTCGGGCTCTGGGCTGATGGCTCAGAGCCTGGAGCCCGTTTCCGATTCTGTGTCTCCCTCTCTCTCTGCCCCTCCCCCATTCATGCTCTGTCTCTCTCTGTCCCAAAAATAAATAAACGTTGAAAAAAAAAAAAAAAAACACTCTTCTCCAAAAACGCTTTTTGTTGCTTAGGTCTAAATAATTGCTGAGGTTACGGTTGAGTTTAATAATAAATGTCAACTTCAGATTAGCATATTTTGTTATGTTCTCTTTCATAAATTGTTCTCACACGAACATTGATTCTGAGAACTCGCAGAATTGGCTCCTGTGCACACAAACCCAGGGACACGTGTTCCTGCCCTTCCCGAGGCACGCTCGTCAGGACTGGATATTCCCCGCCTGGAATCCAGTGGGGCATCCCTGCGTTTAAGCAGCAGAGTCAGAGTAGGCATGGTGACCGTGGCTGTAGACACGAAAATAATAGAGAGCTGGGGTCTGTCTGACGATCGGAGGTTTTGTGTTTCAAATGGGAAACAGTGAAAAAACTGAACTTAAAAACGAGTGTGAGCTGCGAGGTGTGGTGTCTGTCTGGGAAGTGCGGGCTCTAACCAAGCAGTGAAGCCCTTTCCTGATTTGAACAGTATCTTGAAAACTGACATTTTTTCTTTGCTGAGTATGAGATGCTGCTTTAAAACAAAAGAACAATTCAGAAAATAACCATTACCAGCGATGACTGCATGAATATTAACTGAGCGTGGTTGTGTGACAAGAGAGGCAGGCCACCAAAGGGTCCCGAGCCGCGGCGCCCAGCGCACTGGGGTCGGCACCTCGGGACACAGAGGACAGTCTCACAGGGGCACCCAAGCAGCCGGGGGTCAGGTGTCCATGGAACCTCGAGAGTGAACGGAGGGCGAGGGCAGAAGAGAAAACACAGAAACACAAAAGGGGGAGCTGGATATTCCCCTACACTCGCAAAGGGCACGTGTCTCCGTGTGCCTGTTACCGTAAAGCAAAATTAAATTGTAAGTAAGCATCCCAGTAAGAGGCCATGAAAGGATCAATTGCAAAGTTGTCTATGGAGAAAAAAGTGGTGAGCATTACATTAAATAACTCTTTAATAATTACATAATTCTTCCTAGAATTTCTACTTTTTAATTTACTATTGGTACATTATAATACTACGATTACAAATTTATATGTAACATAATCAATAGTTGTTTCTGTGACCCCTATTTTAAAGATTTTGTTGTAAAAAATTAAAATATACACAAAAGTACAGATGAGGCGAGATCATGTCCTCAGTCAGTAGAACTGTTCTCCCCCAAAAGGCACGTTGAAGTCCTAGCCTCCTGTGAATGTGACCTCGTCTGGAGAGGGGGGTCCTTGTGGATGTGATCCAGTTAAGACGCGGTCCTACTTGAGTGAGCGCTAACCCTGTGACCGGTGCCCTCGTAAGAAGAGGGAAGTTTGGCCACAGAAGACACAGGGGAAACAACCCCTGAGGAGGGAGCAGAGGCCCTCGGGATGGGTGTGCGAGCCGAGGAGAACACCGGTGCTGGAGACCGACCGGAGCCTCTCCCCCCAGAGCCCCCGGAGGAACCAACCTCTGACCCCTGGCTTTCTGACACCAGCCTCCAGAGCTGTGGGAGGACACGTTTCTGTTGTCTCAAGACACCTGCTTGGTGATTTCTTACCGCAGTCCTGGGAAACCGATACAGTAACTGACATTTGTCTACAAAGTGCCGGGGAAGGAGGGTTACAGATAAGATGGGCGAGTTATGAATTAGTAACTCCTGATATGCTGCGTGATACGCTCTCAGGAAAGCAGTATACGATTTGCCACTTGGCTGTTTTTTTGTTTTCAAAACAAACGAAATAAGCACTATTTTCTCCTTGCTTTTTTCCTTAACATGCACTGGAGATATTTCTCATTCGTTTTTAACTGCGCCTTGCTTAGTCCCCTGAGGTGAAACTCCAGGCCCCCTTTCTTCGGTCAGGCTCGTGATGGTCACTGGGCTGTGTTTCCAGCGTGTCTGCTTCCTTGGGCTGCCTTGCGAAGAGTGTGGACTGTGTCCCCCAGGATCTTGCTTGAGGGGCCAGATCTCTGGAAGTAGAACGGCTTTGTCTGGTAATAAACGATTTGGTGTTTTGCTGGACGCGGCAGACCTCCTGCGGCATTCCACCATCAGTGCGAAGGGCGCCTTCTCGGATCACCGGCAGCGCATTAATCTTTTCGGGTGAATGACTGTATTCTAGTTTAGTTTTGATTTGCGCTCTCCTCCAATGAATGAGGGTTAACATTGAGAAGCCACGTAATTTCCTCCTCTGCGAACAGTCTGTCATACACCTAAGTGTGTTTTCCTAGGTCATTGCTCTTTATGTCCTGTGTTTTTAGCAGTCCTTATATTTGGGGAGTATCAATGCTTTCTGTGTAATGTAAGTCATAAATATTTCCCCAGTTTGTCATTACAGCAGGTTTTTACCCGGCCAGCAGCTTTAATGGAATCACATTTCCCTGCTGCTTCTGTATTTGGCACATAAATTATAAAGTAAGTCACCGTGCTTTCTTGTAGCGTTGTAGGAGTCTATCCCCTAAATCTGGTCCATTGGAACTGATCTTGGTACGTGGTGGGAGAAAGGGTCCAGGCTTATCTTTTTATGCAAACGTGTCCCTATTCTCAACTGGAGGTGGACTACAGCTGCCATCCCCTGCAGACGTCCTGCAGCCTCGGTCCTCGGGGGCACCGGGCCAGCACCCCTTGCCAGCTGGCTGGAAACGCAGATGCTCAGCGCCACCCAGACCCTCGGGAGATTCTGCGGTTAGAACAGCAGAGTCAGGCTTGAGAAGGACCGATGTTAAAAACATAGTTTATCTTTCTTTCTGAGTTTTCTTCCTGAAAGAATAGACAGATTTAAAAACATTAATTTCCGTTAACCCGGCCATACGGGCACCCCACGCTCACACACTTGAAACTTTGGGGGCCCTACTGTGGCTTTACAGGGGGATTTTAGTGTGTGGGGGGAAGTTAGAGTGGCGACGGGTGAGCCACTCAACATAAGGATGACAAAATCCTCAGTGAGCGTGAAACCACGTGCGCTGCTCTGACCGCCACACCCCTACAAGTCCAGATCACCCTGTCCTAATTATTTAGCTTTGTTTCAGTTTCTTTTTTTTTTTTTTTTAATTTTTTTTTTCAACGTTTTATTTTTATTTTTGGGACAGAGAGAGACAGAGCATGAACGGGGGAGGGGCAGAGAGAGAGAGGGAGACACAGAATCGGAAACAGGCTCCGGGCTCTGAGCCATCAGCCCAGAGCCTGACGCGGGGCTCGAACTCCCGGACCGCGAGATCGTGACCTGGCTGAAGTCGGACGCTTAACCGACTGCGCCACCCAGGCGCCCACTTTGTTTCAGTTTCTATGTTTAACTTTTCAAAGGCGCTATACCGTAACCAGGATCATGTGACAACGTCCCTCGATATTATGTGTCCGACCTCACACACACCCTCCTCCACTGATGCAAATATGACATTGTATAATATATAAAATTATCTCTGTGCCCTCCTTTCAAACTCTGAGGTCATCATTACAAATGATGACAATTCATGTTTCCACAAGCAGTTCTCTTTAATTTTTTTCCTTACAAAAGTATGCCAGAATTTCTCGGAGTAGAAACTGGAAAACGTAGTGTGAACACATTCGAGTCCACGCTGTAAAGCTCGCCCATTTTTCAGAGGGGCTGTGCCAGCCGACATCCTGAGACAGCTGCCCACGGCCACCTGCAGCTGACACCCCGCCTCAGCCCGGCCGGTGACTGCCCGTCCCGGTGTGAGGGGACACCCGTCACCTCATCCTAATCACCCTGATGAACACGCTCATCTGTGAAGCGGCCAGTCTGGCCTCTGCCCGTTCTTGTCTTTTACTCATTTGGTTGTTGTCCTTTAGTTGGTTTGTGGAGCCCTTTACACATTTTAGATTCTAATTCTTCACACGTTAGATAGTCTCATGGTTTGCAGGTGTGTTTTTATTGTCTTTATGTGTTTTATGAGGATTGGTAGCTTTTAACTTTGATGGAGTTGAATTTATCAACTTTCTGTATAATTTCCAGTGTTTTTGTCATGCCAGAGACCTCTTTCTCTAACCTGGGTCATAAAACACTCCCCTGTACACATTTATTTATTTAAAGTTTGTTTATTTGAGAGAGACAGACACAGTGTGAGTCGGGGAGAATAATTATTCTCCATAATTAAAGTGAAAAAAATAATTTTTCATGTTGCTGTTGTAAATGATACAACTTTTACTGTTTTATAACTGTTCCTCATTACAATAAGATTAATTTTCAACTGTTGGTCACATATCTAGCTCCCCTGCTATCGCCCCTTCTCCATTCTCACCTCTGGGCATTTCTGCAATTACCCGGGTCGACAGCACAGAAATTCCAAGGGTCGTGAAGGTCTTTCCAGACTGTTCTCCAAAAGCTCACATAGATTTTCACTCCTACCACCAACGACATGACCATACGTGGGATATTATCATTTGTAAAGCATGAATTTAATTAACGAAAGAGGCACTAATTCTCCTGTGTGTGTTTCTGTGGTTTGGACGCTGGCTTCCTGGACTGCACCCGCCCTGCCAACATGACGTCCTGCCCGAGGGCAAGGCCAGGCGTTCTGGCTCCGTCCCAACCTCCGCTTCCCTCTTTCCTCCGTGTTTTACCACAAAAGCAGAAGAAACCAGACTGTACCCTCCGCGCTCTGGCTGGAGACCTCAGCCCGCTTTCCCAGAGTGTGGAACACGCTTCCGCAGCCTTCTCTGCCCTCTGGTGCGGCCGCGTCCTCCCCCCTCCTCCCTGAGACCCTCGGAGTCCTTGCTCGTCCGTGTGCCCATTGACCATCTCTTTGGAATGTTCTGGGCTTTCTCTGCCACGTGCCCCAGACGCTTGAAGCCACTACCCGCTGCCCACCCGCAGCCTCGTCCACACTCACAGGCCTGTGACCGCAGTAGCACTCCTCCCCGCTGCCGGACCTGGGATGGTTTGCTAAGGTAACAGGTCCACAGACCCGGGACTGAGAACAGGAGGGGACTGTTGTCCACGGAGCTGGAGGCAGGAGTGTGGAGGCAAGGCGCTGCAGGGTCTAGGGAAGCACCTTCCTTGCCCAGCGGCTTCAAGGTGGTGCTGTCCTTGGCTCACAGCCGCCCCAACTTTGCTTTCGTGGCCACAGTCCTTCTCCCTGGTCTCTGCCTTCCTATAGGACACCAGTCATAGTGGATTAGGACCCACCTGTTGGCCTTGTTGTCACTCCAATCTCATCAGCAAAGACCCTCCTTGTTTCCAGGTTGGGTCCCAGTCCCAGCCCCCAGTCTCGTGAGTGAGACATTACTCAGGTGGTAAGAGGACATCTTTCCACATGTTCTGCTCACTGGTATGGCTTCCAGCAACTACTCGTTTGTATGCCTTACTCGTTTCCCTCTGGTAGTTTAAGACTGGTTTATGTCAGAAAGTCTTGGGGCGCCTGGGTGGCTCAGTTGGTTAAGCATCCACCTTCGGCTCAGGTCATGATCTCACGGTTTGTGAGTTTGAGCCCCGCGTCGGGCTCTGTGCTGACGGCTCAGAGCCTGGAGCCTGCTTCCGATTCTGTGTTTCCCTCTCTCTCTGCCCCTCCCCCACTTGCACTCTGTCTCTCTGTCTTTCAAAAAAATAAATAAATGTTTTTTACAAAAAGTCTTCAGCTGTGAGTTTGAGGAAAGAGTTTGCTGCTTCTGAAAGCAGCGAGGTTATTATTTGGGGCTGGTTAACGCGCAGCCTCCGCCTCGCGGTCGGGCTCTGAGGTCCTTCCTGCACATCTCTGTCCTCTGCCATCACACTCACTTCTTGGAGGTCAGCTCCTGTCAGGTTCCAGAGCAGTTAGTTACAGGATGTCCGGGCCCCAGGGGTCGGCCAGAAGCATTAGCACGATGCGGGGATTAGCTCCCAGGGCTGGGGAGAAGTGCTGACTGAGCCTGTGGTCTATGCAGCCGTACCCAAGAAATGCCTCAGCTGAGGACCCTTAGGAGGCTTCACAGAGCAGGTGCGTGAGGCGGTGCCTAAGCACGTGGCCAGCCGGGGGCCCTGACCGCAGCTCCCCCAGACACGACACCCCACGGCAAGTGCCTGTGGCTGGCCTGGAGCAGGTGTCCGTGTACAGACCCTGCCTGAACCAGCCGCCATGGCCTTGGCCGCTCTCATTGCACAAACGGTCTGAACGGTGGGTGTGCTTGAAAAAATTGACGTAGAATTAAATTTTAATGTAGTCTAATTTATTGACTTTTCTTATCAGATTATTTCAAGTGTTACTGTTATATGTGTTTAGATTTAAATGGTTTCATTCGTTCTATTTAACACTTCCATTTCCTTGAACTACTTGGGAATAATTTCAGCCTCAAGGAAAAGAAAACCCACCTGACAGTATGTTAAATGCAGAGGGATTCTGGTTTCTTCCGGGAACAATCACCGTATTATTTCAGTTGTGCCGTCTCAGGCAGGTGTTTCTGTCACTTCTATGACCAGAGCCCTCCCCTCTGCCCCTCAGTGTTGGCGGCTGTAAGAGTAAAACAAGAGGGTTTTGGACCCAGAGGACATTAAGCTCAGTGAAATGAGTCAGAGAAAGACAAACACCTAATGATCTCACTTAGATGTGGAATCTAAAATAGAAAGTAGGAGCAGACTTGTGGATACAGAGAGCAAACTGTAAGTGCCACAGGGGAGGGCGTGGGGGAAGAAACACACAAAGTACAAACTCCCAGCTATGAAACAAATAGGTCATAGGGAAGAAAAGGAACAAAAAATAATAAAACAAGAAGTTGCTGTTTTTCATGAATCGAAGCCCACATAATCCACGAAAAATTCTATTATCTTTTTATTTAATGAGAACTCCTGTTAGATATTCATAGCAGCTTACCTGACAAGTTTAGTTTTCCATGCAGTAAGGGTGGTTTTTTTTTTTTTTCTGTTTTCTTAGGGTTTTATTAACAGGTTGGGGTCATATCCTGGGCTGGCTGGGGACTCAAAGCACCCACACCTGTGGGTCCCGCGGAGCCCCGTCACCCTCGTCGCTGTAGCTCAGACACAGGTGGGTGAGATGAAGGTTTGAGAGTGTAATAAACGGAGGGAGGTGTTTTGGCCAGAAAAGGGGACACAAGGTGTGATGCCTTCTCCTTCCTCCTGTTTCGACTGGAGAAACCAGGTAAAGACACCAAAGTGCCGGCTCGGTTATGAGGAGCTGCTTTTCCTAGAACCCATCACCCCGGCCACCGGCACCACGTAAGACAAGCCGTGGGACGTGCAATGAATGAAGCGACCCCGCCTGGGACACAATGTTCCCGGCCGCTCACCTCACGCGCCGCAAGATAAATTGAGGAAGTGATTCTTCTCCCACGACGACAGCCCGGCCTCTGGTCGAGCGCATTCTCGTTTCCTGTTTACTCCGTGGCCTTCGTCACCTGCATCTGTCCCCGGCCGGTGCGGCAGAGTCTGCTTAGAGCTGTTCCGGGGAGGCTTGATGGGAAACATTTTACTCTATTAAGGGATCCTGTCCCTTCACTCCAGGCTATTCTCCTTTCACTGATCAGCCGTGTCCAATTAACCCGGCTCGTGCTTCCTTCCTGTGTCCCTGGTGGCTGTGCCCGTGGCCGGCGCACCTGTGCACTGGAGGCGGCCAGGGCGGCCTCGCTGCTGACCCCGCCCTGCGGTTCCCTTCCCGGCCCGTGCGGCTTCCTTGCTCCTCTCCTCACCAGCACCAGACACGCTGCTTTCCGCTGTCTTCGCGGAGTGGAATTAAAATCCAAACAAAGACCTAGTGATGATTAGGGGCCACTTGTCACCGAGAGGGTGGCCTGAATGCAGCGGGTGCGTCTCTGCACCGCGGCCCGCGCGGTGACGCGTCAGCAAGGGGCGTAGGAGAAGCTCCACCTGTGGGTGCCGAAGCCGCCTGGGGACCTTCAGATTTCTGCAGGGCGGTGTGGGTGGACCCCAATGGCGGAGCCACCGCGCCAGGACCGTGTGGCCCCCGCGGCATGCCAGAAGCCACCTCTCGCCGCGGGTTGGCAGGGTTTGCAAGCAGCCGGAGGAGGAGGTTACAAAACCCTGAACCGAGCCGGAGTCTGCAGGGCCTGCCCAGGCAGGACACGTGGGAGGGAGGCAGGCTCATGGTCAGGGAGCTTTGACCTCTCTGTGCTGTGCTCGTGTGCGGTAGTCAGCCGGGGATGCTAACCTTGTCGTTCTGGCCTCCGGCTCATGGGATGCGGCTCAGAATATATCTGGTACTTTTCATCATTGGGTCTTCCTTCACGTGAGCACATATGGGAGGTGCTTGTCCGGATGCCGCTGGGTCCCAGGCTCCCAAAGGGCCACCAAACCTCTCTCCACCCTCAACATTGTCTTCTCAGCTCTGCCTCCCGTGCACGACAGGCCCCTCCCCCCAGAACTGTCACCCAGCTCAGCAGGGGTCGGGCTGAGGAGGGAGAGTTTTCTCCGGGGGGTAAAGCGCCCACTGAGGGGTCAGGTAGGTTGTGGTGACGCGGCCCTTTCTCCAGCCTCCCTTCTGAGTTCTCCAGAACTCAAGACCAAAGGCTATTGTTCAAATAAAACGTAGCCCTGAAAAGTTCTCTAGAAGTTGGCAGGTAAACTGCATCAATTTACAAGTGAAGAAACAGCTTGGAAAGAGTAGATATACGTGTGGTAGACCCCCTCCAGGTAGGATGCAGTTATAGGTATGACGGGTGTGGACGCGGATGTAGTGTGGACGTGGGTGCAGGTGTGGACCCGGGTGTAGGTGTGGATGCGGATGTAGGTGTGGATGCGGATGTAGGTGTGGATGTGGGTGTAGGTGTGGACGCGGGTGTAGGTGTGGACGCGGGTGCAGGTGTGGATGTGGATGTAGGTGTGGACGTGGATGTAAGTGTGGATGTGGGTGTAGGTGTGGACGCGGGTGTAGGTGTGGATGCGGGTGTAGATGTGGACGTGGGTGCAGGTGTGGACCCGGGTGTAGGTGTGGACGTGGATGTAAGTGTGGATGTGGGTGTAGGTGTAGACACGGGTGTAGGTGTGGACGCGGGTGTAGGTGTGGACGTGGGTGCAGGTGTGGACCCGGGTGTAGGTGTGGACGCGGGTGTAGGTGTGGAGGCGGGTGTAGGTGTGGACGCGGGTGCAGGTGTGGACCCGGGTGTAGGTGTGGACGCGGGTGCAGGTGTGGACGTGGATGTAAGTGTGGATGTGGGTGTAGGTGTGGACGCGGGTGTAGGTGTGGACGCGGGTGCAGGTGTGGATGTGGATGTAGGTGTGGACGTGGATGTAAGTGTGGATGTGGGTGTAGGTGTAGACACGGGTGTAGGTGTGGACGCGGGTGTAGGTGTGGACGTGGGTGCAGGTGTGGACCCGGGTGTAGGTGTGGACGCGGGTGTAGGTGTGGACGCGGGTGTAGGTGTGGAGGCGGTGTAGGTGTGGACACGGGTGCAGGTGTGGACCCGGGTGTAGGTGTGGACGCGGGTGTAGGTGTGGAGGCGGGTGTAGGTGTGGACGCGGGTGCAGGTGTGGACCCGGGTGTAGGTGTGGACGCGGGTGCAGGTGTGGACGTGGATGTAAGTGTGGATGTGGGTGTAGGTGTGGACGCGGGTGTAGGTGTGGACGCGGGTGTAGGTGTGGACGCGGGTGTAGGTGTGGAGGCGGGTGCAGGTGTGGACCCGGGTGTAGGTGTGGACGCGGGTGCAGGTGTGGACGTGGATGTAAGTGTGGATGTGGGTGTAGGTGTGGACGCGGGTGTAGGTGTGGATGCGGGTGTAGATGTGGACGTGGGTGCAGGTGTAGATGCAGGTGTAGGTGTGGACGTGGATGTAAGTGTGGATGTGGGTGTAGGTGTAGACACGGGTGTAGGTGTGGACGCGGGTGTAGGTGTGGACGTGGGTGCAGGTGTGGACCCGGGTGTAGGTGTGGACGCGGGTGTAGGTGTGGAGGCGGGTGCAGGTGTGGACACCTGCATAGGTGTGGACATAAGTAGAAGCAGATGAGACATGCCCAGACAGACCGAATCTCCTGAGTTCCCCTGATAACCGCGCACGGTTTGTGTCACCGGGTAAAAGTCACGCAGCGGGTAGGCGGATCTGTGTGAGCGTGCGATTCTCTGTCTCCAGGCCCGGGAGCGTCCAGCTCGCGTCACAGCTGCGCCTCCCTCAGACACACAGACGTAGTCAGGGCAACACTCCCCTTCCGTCTTTCGTTATAATCAAGGGCCCTCACTGCTGTGCAAATGTGTGTCTGGAGTGTGCCTAGAACCCCGTCCTGCACGGCTCTCCTCTCAGGGAGGAGAATGGACACACAGCCATTGAACCGAGAGCTAACTGTGAGGGACGGCCATCGTGGGAAATGACAGAGGGAGACACTCTCGGATGGACAGAGGGCCAATTCCTGCAACGGTAAAACACGGTACCTGGGATTGCAAAACCAACTTAGCCTGTGGTGTCGGCCACGAAAAATGTGCCTCACGGACCTCCCAGCACAGCAACCCCAGGGCACGACCTGGCCAGGCCCTCGCCGGCGCGTTCTGCAACCCACGGCCTTGCTTTCCGGAGGCCGTCAGTCCCACCGCTGCTCCAGCCGGGGTGGTGCATCAGGCTCCGGAGGAAGACACCGGTCGGCTGGGGCTCAGGGTCCCCCACAGCACCGCAGAGCCTCCCCGGGACTCGGCCTCTGAGGGCTCGCTCTCCCGGACTTGGACCCCCTCCCAGTGGGGCGGCGTCTCCGCTGACGAAACCCCTGCACGCGTAATTGTCTCGGCACCTGCTTCCTGGGGAGCCTGCGCTGACACACAGGTGTAGGGCAGACGCGTGAATTACAGAGCGCGTGCAAATGTGCAGACCGTGGCGCTTGGGGCTGACGGTGGTGAGCCTGCAGCAAAGTGAGGGGCCCGTGTCGCCCGAGGACCCGGTGCAGGAGCTGAGCTGGGAAGGAGGAAACTCGGCGTCACTGGAGGCCAGATAAGGAGAGCAGCAACTTTCAAAGGAAAGACCAGGCAGGCGGAAAGCATTCGACCTTCCCCTCTAGGAGAGGCATCGCAAGGCGGTGGAAACTGAATGAACTTGCTTGCTGGACAGACCCCAATGCAGACTCCTGAACTCCACAGCCCGTCCATGCAGCCCACGAGCCCTTGTCTGCATCTGTTCAATGTCCCGGGATTGCTGTGAACTCCACCATGACTTGTATCCGGAAGGTCTGTCTCAGCCATGAAACAGCCCTCCGCAGAGACGTTTCCTCTTTTCCTGGCTGGAAGAACTCTCTGAACACCTACAGTTTCAGATACCCATGCAGACTCTGTGGCCTCTTGCTGTTTCGTGCGTGATGGGCCTGGACTGGAAAAGCCCGGTGTCCTGGTCCGTTCGGTCTTAACCGAGCGGGACAAGGGAGCCGCTGATACACAGCAGACATTGATTCCTCATGGTTCTGGAGGCTGGATGTCCGAGACCACCGGTGGGTTCCGTGTCTGGGGCGGGGTGGGCTGCCTCCTGGTTCATAGACACATCGTCTGGCAGTGTCTCTTTGTGGGGGAGGGCGGGGAGCTCTCAGGGTCTCTTCTACGAGAGCTGTGTGGGCTCTGCCCAGGCCCCTGCCAAAGACCCCAGCTCCTAACACCATCATGTGGTGGGGGGGGGGGGGGAGGCCAACACATGAATTTGGGGGGGCTCAAACGCTCATTCTATGACATTCTATCCCTGGCCCCAAATTCAAGCCCTGTTCACATGTGACATCCGCTCATTCCACGCCTGCAGCCCCAAAGTCGTGATTCACTGCAGCATGCAGTGAAAGCGTGTGGTGCAGACGTTCTGTCCACAGCATCCGGCTCCGAGCGCTCCCTGTCCTGTGGCAGGACTGGCAGAGGCCGCCCCAGCCACTCGGGAAAGCCCGGCCGCGGTGGGGACCGGTAATGGGGGCGAGAGCAGGGAGTATCCCCACTGCAAGGAGAGGACTGAGTTTCGAGCCCCAGTTTGCCTCGGATCAGAATGGAAGCAACCCTTTGAGACCCCGGACTGGCCAGAGGGGCTCCAAGGTGCCAGAGGTGCCAGCACCACGTGCCGGAATCAGCCCTAGGCCTCAGCCCCAGCTGCACGTGCCACAGAACTTCCCGCGTGCTTTGGGGTCCCTTTCTTTACTCGGCTTTCTGGGCTGTGTGCCCCTCGGGGCACAGATCTGGATGCACGCGCTCTGTGTCCTAAGCACCTGTCCCAAGTTCTAGAGACTAACAGGTGCTCAGTGGAGTCACTGAAGGAACTAGGGGTTCCCGAGGACTCAAGTCCAGTTCCTTCAAGCTCTGCAAACCCACCCTCCCTTTTAGGGCTCGAGAGGCCTGAAAGCATCTGTATAAACGGGGTCACGTTGTTACTTTTCACAAAAGTAATGAACTTCAGGCTTTAAAGTTTTATGGCTGGCGAAGTTTTAAATAGTTAAAAAGATTTGGCACAGTTTTAGATAAATATCCTCTGATCACAGTATATCTGGGTGGTATTCGATTAATGGGTAAATCACATGCGGTCAGATAGAAATCCAAATCTTCTAAGTCACGTAATTACATTTCATTATTCTGGTGCGTTACTTGGTGATACGAGGACGTCCCCTGCTCGTGACTATTTAACCTAAGGAACTTTCGCTGAGTCTATTATGCACCAGGCGCTGCTCCAGGAGTTTGGGAAGACAGATGAACGGCGTTGTCTCTGGCTTCAGGGAGCCTCGGCCATGAAAGGAGAACACACCATTGGCTGTGATCGCGGTGGGTCCCGTCCGAGCACAGACGACAACTGCCTTCCCAGGTGTGCTGGGAGCACCTCACTGTGGGGCCGCTGGCGTTCATCTGTGGAGACACATCAGACAGTGACCCGCCTCCTCCCGTGTTCCCACTGAGCCCCTTGTTGTAAAACCCGTGGCACCGCCCACTGCGTGTTTCTGGGTTCTTCTGTCAGCCTGTGTGTCCTAGAAGCTTTATAAGATTTGGAAAAAAGCACGATAGACTTTAACCTTCAGATGAAACTGTCCAGCACTGAGTCCTCAAAGTGTGTCATGTTAGGCATGGATCGGAACTCACGTACTTCATCTCTACTGGCTCTTTCGGCCATGCAATGACACAGACATGGAGTTGGGTTGGCAGTCGTGTAACCAGCACACCACAACGATGCCAGATGCCAGTAACGGGGCGGTGTGTGCGCTTGGGTAGAGGAGGGAAACCCTGCTTCCGCTCAGTTTTCACTCAAATTTTGAAATGCTTATTTTAAAAAGTCTAATTTTTTTAAAAAAGAAAATTAGGGGTGCCTGGGTGGCTCAGTTGGTTGAGCATCTGACTCCCGATTTCAGTTCGGGTCATGACCCCAGGGTCGTGGGATCGAGCCCTGCATCGGGCTCCATGCCGAGCTTAAGATTCTCTCTCTCCCTTTCTCTCTGCCCCTCTCCCCTGCTCTCTCGCTCTCTCTCTAAAGTAAATAAAATGAAAACTTCTTAATTAAAAAAATAAAAGGAAAACAGAAAGTTAATAACCAATTCAACTGCGACACTCATCTGAGGCTTAAATCCAGCTGGTGTGTGGCTGACGGCTGAAAGACGGTTTTGGGGGGCTGGCTGAGGCTCTTACCCCTTCAGTTCAGTGCCACAGTTGGCTGAGACATGCTGTTTGTAAGGTTGAGTTTCTTATAAAATCCCTTGGCTTCGGTAAATCAATTTATTTTAAAGGCAGTCTAGTGATGAGAAATTACGTACATTTTACATTCAAGATCCAGATTCCAATTTATATTAATAGTTATCTGACTGGTGAGTGGGAGAAGTAAATTTCTGACCTTTGCTTTTATTAGTCCATTTTGAATTTGGAGACCACGTTCAAGTTTCACAAAGGTCAATAGAACCACTTTGCCACTGTGTTTCGTGGATGGCGGGACATGTATTTTTTACAGGTCCGTTAGGCCTTCCGCACCCAAAAGCTGCACATACTCCTTGGGAAATGACGGTCTGAGGTGCAGAAGCCTGGCGGTAAGCTCTGTGGCACATGCGTGGTACCGTAGCAGCTGAGGAAAAGCAGCACAGAGATGATTTTGCAGCGGTTCAGGGGGACAACATACCGTGAGGAATGAGCCGAGAACACGCTTTCTCGAGATGGGTGTCTGTCCCGGGGAGGTGACACCCCAGTCACCCCAGTGCACGCGGGCTTGCACGGCAGTGTTCAGACTGTCTACGCCTCCCCTTCCTGGCACACAGCCAGACTTCGAGTCCCAGCTATCCTTGCTTTGAGGCCTTGAGTGCAGCCACACAAGGGTTCCGGCCGGTGGGCTGAGTGGGGGCCGTGCCCACACCCCGAGCCTGGACGGCACATGCTCACAGTGACCCAGCTGCCTCCCCGCTGCCCGTGTATATTCTGCACAAAGCAGGACTCCAAAGACTCGAGGCCAGGGGATCGCAGATGCCTGGACCGCTGTGTGGACGGCTGTGCCGGGGAAAACGCACCCTGGGTTGTGGAGTCACTAAAGTTTTGGAACGGTGTCACGAGAGCGGCCTAAAGAAGAGCCAGAGGGTGTGTGGTAGTAAACCTGAAATGTGTTCAGGTCTTTCTCGGTCTTAACAATGGTCGCATGTATGTCTTGCAGCTCCAAAGGGTAGAATTAGGGCCAATATATAAATATTGCCAGGAAACGGATACTCACTGCCGCTGTAGCCAGCATAGAACGGAGTAAAAGGTGGGGAACATTCCAACAAGTTGGTCTCCTGACAGGGAAGTGTCCGGACAAAAGCCGAGCCTGTGGCCGGCTGGAGGACTACTGCGGGTTAAATTACCAACATCGTGGACCCTGTGCCACAGGGGCTGCCCGGGAACGACCTCGACAAGATGCTTGTCTGTAGTCATGACGATGCTGAAAGTTATAGATAGGCCCGTGAGCAGGTCACTGCCCGGCATCCGGACCGCCTCCAGTGTCAGGTGCTAGACAACAGGTCCAGAAGGCTTGTGCCCACTCCCGTGCAGTGTGCCGGGAGCTGGGACAAAAGGCCGACATAACTGAAATAAAACTAAGCGATTCCAGGGAGGAGAGGCCGTTCTAGTCTGCCTCTGACCTCAAAGGCCATGTAATATTCTAGAGAGAGGTCTGGCAGCAAGGACCCAGGGAGGCCTCAACGCCAAGAGCAATCTGGCCTCTCTTGGCCTCTCACCAGTAGGATAAATAGAAGTGCAATGCTCACCCTTCCATTTTGTGAACGTAAGCTGATGCCATACATGTGGACACACTTTGTAATCTGAAAACTCGTGCACACACAAGGCCCGGTAATTACCCTGTTACACCAAATTCCTGATGTGAAAGGTCTGTGTCGTTCACCCCTGAATCCATAGGGACTGGAAGAATTCTGGCCCACAGTGAGCACTCACAAAGTATTTTCCGACGTTAAATAAAGGATGAACGAGTAAACAAACCAAGCTTTTCCCATTTTGAATTAGGTGGAGGTTCTGGTGAGATGAAAACATGAGGCTCGTTCAGCGATAAGAATCCCCCCTTCCTGCTCCCTTGCTCCTAGACAGGCCCCTCAACACCAAAAGTCATTTAAACCGCATCCAGTTGCATGCTGTGTGCGGTTGGGGCCTCTGGGCAAAAGTTTTTAATTTTCTTTGGTTTTGTGATTTTTGTTTCATGCTGATCTGAGTAATTCAGTGTCAAGAGGCTATTCTCCAACAGGTCACAGTTCATGGAAAGGACGCAACGGACAGAATGGGAGAAGATATTTGCGAACAATGTATCAGATAAAGGGCTGGTATCCAAAATCTATAAAGAACTCACCAAACGCCACACCCGAAAAACAAAGAATCCAGTGAAGAAATGGGCAAAAGACATGAAAAGACACTTCTCCAAAGAGGACCTCCAGATGGCCAACAGACACTTGAAAAGACGCTCATCGTCACTCCTTATCAGGGGAATACAAATCAAAGCCACACTGAGATACCACCTCACGCCGGTCAGAGTGGCTAAAATGAACCAAGTCAGGAGATTGTAGATTCTGGCGAGGATGTGGAGAAACGGGAACCCTCTTGCACTGTTGGTGGGAATGCAAACCGGTGCAGCCGCTCTGGAAAACAATGTAGAGGTGCCTCAAAAAATTAAAAACAGAACTACCCTATGACCCAGCAATAGCACTGCTAGGAATTGACCCAAGGGACACAGGAGTGCTGATGCAGAGGGGCACTTGCGCCCCAATGTTTATAGCGGCACTTTCAACCACAGCCAAAGTATGGAAAGAGCCTAAATGTCCATCGACTGACGAATGGATAAAGAAGATGTGGTTTATGTATACAATGGAATACTACGCGGCAATGAGAAAGAATGAAATCTGGCCATTTGCAGCAACATGGATGGAACTGGAGGGTCTTATGCCAAGTGAAATAGGTCAGGCAGAGAAAGACAGATATCATATGTTTTCACTCATATGTGGAACTTGAGAAACTTAACAGAAGACCATGGGGGGGAGGGGAAGGGGGAAAAATAGTTACAAACAGAGAGGGAGGAGGCAAAACATAAGAGACCCTTAAATACAGAGCACAATCTGAGGGTTGACGGGGGTGGGGGAGAGGGGAGAGAGGGTGGGGGCATTGAGGAGGGCACCTGTTGGGATGAGCACTGGGTGTTGCATGTATGCGATGAACTAGGGAATTTACCCCAAAACCCAAGAGCACATGTACACACTGTATGTTAGGCAACTTGACAATAAATTATATTTAAGAAAATAGAATGTGTCTGGGTCCCTATGGCTGGAAGGTTGCTCCTGAACGCGACACTTGGGTCTTTCACTTAAAGCTGTGCAGCCTTTTCTGGGGCACAAGTGTCTGACTCTTGGTTTTGGCTCAGGTCATGATCTCACAGTTTGTGGGTTCAAGCCCTGCCCTGGGCTCTGTACTGAAAGAATGGAGCCTGCTTGGGGTTCTCCCTCTCTCTCTGCCCCTCCCCTGCTCATGCTCTCTCTCTGTGTCTCAAAATTAATAAATAAACCTTTAAAAAATATATTTAAAAAAACTGTGCAGCATTTTCAGACTTGAAAGCAACTGCTTCAGAATTCGTTCTTATGACTCCCCCCGTCTCACGGGGGCATGGAAGCCTTGTGGGGGTCATGGGGGTTATGCTCACTGACTACTTGTTTTCATTGTGCGCAGTAGCATTTTCGGAGAAGTTGAATATTCAAATGGAAACAACACAAGAAGCGGCAGGCACGTCCTCTGGTTTCAGAGGAGTCATCGACGCATCCCAAGCTAGTCCCACCCGATGTGATTTCTCGAGGAACCAGCTGGCTGTAGTCACAGGAACTGACTTTAAAAGTGAAAACCTGGGACGCCTGGGTGGCTCAGTCGGTTACGTGGCCGACTTCGGCTCAGGTCGTGATCTCGCGGTCCGTGAGTTCGAGCCCTGCGTTGGGCTCTGTGCTGACAGCTCAGAGCCTGGAGCCTGTTTCCGATTCTGTGTCTCCCTCTCTCTGACCCTCCCCCGTTCATGCTCTGTCTCTCTCTGTCTCAAAAATAAATAAACATTAAAAAAAATTAAAAAAAAAAAAAGTGAAAACTTTAGGGGACGTCTGGATGGCTCAGTCGGTTGAGCGTCCAACTTCAGCTCAGGCCGTGATCTCACAGCTTGTGAGTTTGAGCCCCATGCCGGGCTCTGTGCTGACAGCCCGGAGCCTGGAGCCTGCTTCTGATTCTGTGTCTCCCTCTCTCTCTGCCCCTCTCCCATGCATGCCCTGTCTCTCTCTCTCTCTCAAAAATAAATGAAATTAAAAAATTTTTTTTAAAAAGTCAAAACTTTAGTTAATTCTCTAGGGATTCTTACGATGGATATCGAGGCAATTCTTTGAGGTCCCCGGGCAGTTGATGGAGCTTTTACAATTTTAACTACTTATAGGATAAAAGCAGCAACAAAGACACAAAAGGCAGAGGAAAACTAAATCTTGAATGATTAATGCAAATACAGGAAGAAGACAGAAAACCCAGATTTTCTCAGGGAACGCCACGGTCACCCACACAGGGCACTGCTCTCCGAGGACCACCCAGGGGTCTTGGGGCTTCATGACCTCACTTGCACGGTGTGCCCTAATTGACTTTTGAGTGTGTTCTCTCCCTACAGGGCCAAAGAAATCTTAAAAAATCAGAGGAAAATGTTCCTTAACATTCCTTTGCATCCTAAAATAGTAAATTCTGTATACTATTCTTTCTATTGTGAGCTTTTAATGTTTTTCATTGTGAAATTATATGTATCCACATAAGCTACAATTTACACTTAACTTTTTGTCAGGGAGAAGAAGACTCTATAACTCTGAGCAGAGAGAAAATGAACAAATGCAGGTATACTGTTTCCCAAACACCAATAATGACTGTAAGAAGATATGGTGGGTCCTGAAGCCACTGATCGTTACACTTCTGACCACGTGGGGAAACCCAGAGGACTGTTCTTACCAGCAGGACCCTCACAGCTTCAGACTCACGACCCTCAGGCGAGGGACCCGTCTGCAATGTACCTACAACGCACCTGTTCCCGACAACTGTAAGACACGGCCAGTTGGAAAACCCCGAGACCCCAGTGCCTACCCAGTGTCCTCACCTCTACCAACCCGCTGCGGAGTCCCAGGCCCCTGGCGTCCGTGATCTCCAGGCACCCTTCACAGTTTTCTTTGCGGGTTTGTTTCTTTCTCTGCAAGCTGGCGCTGAGGTCTGAAACCTCATCCCTGGAGCGTCTGTCTTCGTGGCATTTGAGAACTGGTTTCCTGCTCTTCTCCGCAGAAAGCATGCACTGTCCCCAGTTTCTTGTAGGAAGCAGTGCTGTAGACCCAGATTCCTGGTCTTCCTGTGCCATATAACGTTCAAGGCACCAAACGTGTGTATGTTTGGGACCAACCATGCCGCCTTATAAGGCTTCTGGAAGGATAACGTGTAGAGATGTGTATTTGGGTGCCGTGCGCACCTGTCCGGAGACGGGCAGGGCTGTGCGCACGTTCTGGGCGGCGTGGGCAGCGGCAGGGCTCTGGCGGGGAGGTTCTGCTGTGTGAGCTGCTCTAAATTGGCACAAAATCCCAAGAATCAAACTGCTCGAGACCCAGACAGGCTCAAAGAGGAGATCGGCAGTGGTCGGTGTGCACCAAAGCCCCACTGTCTGCCCCACCTATTAGGAAACCGTGTAAGATTTCTGCAGCTGTCAGTGACTAAGACGGAATTTCCCTGCAGAAAGGCAGGGTCATAGCTCAGAGGAGAACTGTTTTGGTTTGGCAACAAAATAATATTCATGTCTTGCACTGGGTGTTCCTGGTTTAAATTTCTTAAAAAAAAAGTTGAGACTTTAAACATTAAGTTACGGCACGCCTATGTGGGTGTGATCTAAGACCTGTTTTGCCAGAATTATTTATCCTATCTGTTCTTCTCCTGTAAGATTTGCTGAGGAACTTGTAGCTCTTAGGACACGGGCCCCAATCTGTCGGCCTGTCTCTTCTTCCTTTGCCCTCCTGGTCCCTGTCCCTGTCCATGCATCGCCTGTGCCTCATCACTCCGGTGCCTCTGCCGAGCCCCACGTATGCGTGATTCTGGTGCATGTTCTGTCCTCCCTTCAGACACATTTGTCCTACACATAGAAACATTCATTCATTCATTTAACAAAATATGTTCCGTGAAGAAGAAAGAAAGGCATGTGGTCCCTGCTGTGACCTAAGACTCCGACAACAGTGACAGACCAGAAAACACAATGCCAACCACGCAAACAGAGACAACCTTTGCACTGCCCCCTGCTAAGGAAGGGAAATGTCCAGTATTGTAGAGGACAGACGCCCAACAAAGACTTGGCTCAGGGACAGTTTAGAGCAAGTAACACTTGAGCTAGATCATAAAGGAAATAAAAACTTCGCAAACTCCAAGGCGGATCGGTGGTGTTCTGGGCAAAATGGAAGGCATTTTTGAGGACGCAGATTTATGCAAATGCATGGTGTATTTCAGAATATAACGAAGTTGGAATGAGTAGGATATAGTGAATTAGAGAAGCATTAGCTGAATCATATAAATTCCACCTGAAAGACCAAGATGAACTTTTACAAGAGAATCACTATCCAAGTTATGACTTAGAAGATTCACTTAGGAGGCAAGCTGGTTGAGAAGGGGAGATCTCGGGTGGGCAGTGAGGGTGGCCGCACTTGTGGGGACAGAAGGCCTGCATCTCGTGTCAGTTGGGGCATTTGGGGGGGGCAATAAGGGGGAGGGCTGCCTCAACGGGGGCTTGGAAAGTATCGGCAGGTTTCACATCTGATCTGTGTCCCAAGGAGCACGTCTGGGAGCAGGCAATACTGACCCCAGACCTTTCGGAGAAAACAAGGAAAGGAGACAAGAGGCAGCCTCTTCTCTTCCTGGGTGGTTTTCCTAACTGCCCCGAGAAGCCCGAGACGAAACATCTGGTCACTGCTGGGTGCCGCAGCCATCAGCCTGCTGTGACCGGGCCAGGATGCCCGTCTCACGGGCCTCTGGAAGGAGGCACCTCATTACCTGTGGAGCAAATGTCTGCTGGGGAAATGAGACAACGGGTGAATTCCCTCCACGTCGTCTGCACACTCACAGGGACATCAGATGATGAGCCTCCGGTGTCTCAGGTGACGGAAGCGAGCATACCCACCTCAGGACTTAGGTCTTCTCTCTCTCTTGGGGCATGCCTCACCCCCCTTTCACACCAGTTCCTGCACCTGTTGCTTTCCCCCGTGGACGTGGCTCTTGCCTTCACTTGCCCATCCCTCCCAGACTTAGGCGGGAGCCGAGGTGGCCCCTTCAGTCTCCATAAAATAGTGCAGCGTCCCATGCAGCGGCCATGGAGGCCCCACGGGGAGACGTGGTTCCGGGAGGGTGTTCGCGTGCTGTCAGACACACCCCAGACCCACCTCTTCTCTTCTGTCCTGAAAAGAGATGAATTAAGCAGACGACCTCTATTTGTGTGAATTTCTCAGTTAAGAGGTTCCATTTACAAAGCAAATCAGGGGAAGGACATTTTTGCTGGACACCCTACTTTATTTTAGATGACTTAACAAGCATTTCCCGTCCCTCATTAAAAACACTCTGTGAGGTAGATATTTTTGTCTTTATTTTGCAAATGTAGGCAGTGAAATCAGTGAGGAAAGCAACTCAAAATCAGAATTAAAACGTGAGAATACAGTAAGAAAGGCGTTTGTACCAAAGCCTTTGAATTCACGTACAAAGCTTTCCCACTGAAAAGAGAACGGGTTGTCTTTCCACACTTCGCATACAACACGGGTGTTGGTCAGGGGATGAAACCGTCACAAAGCCCAACCTCAGCATGTGTGAAGGGACCATTTAAGACCAAGACCCTCAAACACATCCTGCGCCCTTTTACAAATGAGGTGCCCAGAAGATTCGCAGCTGGTCACGAACCACTCCATCGGCAGCTTCTCCCTTCTCGATGAGAAAAAAAAGAAATACTTAGAAAAGCTGACGTGTGGGTAAAACACTTCAGGTGACAGAATCCCCTTTACAGCCAGCACCTCGGAAGAAAGTTCCAGAAAGCAGCACGTCCGTGCGTTCTGCAGCAGTTCTGCGTCTCAGCAAAATCGTCATTTAGGTGATAGAAATACTAATGTCCCATTTTTTTTAAAACTATGAGTTCTTCAGAGGGTGCTGTTGGCCATGGCCTCTCTTGGCAGGTACCCCCCACCTCCTTACCCAGACACCCACTCAGCTTTCCGTTCAGCGATCACCCGATGGCAAGCCTGATGGGCTGGGCGCCAGTCCACAGGCAGAGGACCCTGAACAATCAGGGGGCCGCCTTGCGGGGGCGCAGGCAGCCAAGCAGTCCACATAGCGCTCTGACCCCGGGGTTGGATTGGATGGGAGACAGGAATCCAGGAGAGAGCAGAATCCATTCTGTGGTCGCAGAAACAGCTGTCCGGAGGAGTTAACGTCGGGACTTGACCTCCGAAGACAGACAGGACCCTGACGCCGAGGACCGGTGCCAGCACCACCCGGGCAGCTCCGTGTGGGAACACACCGCTGCCTCTGGTGAACGGGAGCGGACCGCCCTGCACACGACAGCCAGAGAGGGAACGCTGTGGGAAAGGCAACAGCGGCAGGACGGAGGGGCTCGGGAGTCGGGCGCAGCGACAAGCGTCAGGTCCCGCAGCCAGGAGGGTGTGGACGCACTGGGTGTGGGCTGTGAAGAGAAGCAGGGGAGGAACTTCTCAGGTTTTTAACCCTGGTAGGCAAGGGAGTTGCTTTTTTATGTTTATTTTCATTTTACTGAAGTGCAGTTGACCCACAAGCTCTCTATTAAGATCGCAGGTGCAGAAGAAAGTCCAAGAAACTCCATCTTGGACATCGTAATGAAGGGGCTACAGGATACTGAAGACCTGTTGGTGGGATCAGGTTTGGCATAATCTGAGGAGCTCTGAGGGACTCCCCATCGGAGACATTTTCCTTATGAGTTTGCTTCAGCAGCGACTTTCCGGGATCTGTGAGATGGAACCACTTGAATTCAGTGGACACCTGATAGGGGTAGAAGACACCAATGTCTAGAAAGATCCCAGGGAACAGGCAGAACAGGCAGCTTTGGGACAACCCAACACACCAACCAACCTGTCATGACTCCATCCACCTCCACTATTTTCTTGAAAACCAAACATACTGATCGCCTGCTATGGCAGATGCTTTAAAAATATCTATTCAATCTGTATTACTTATTATCCATATTGTAGTTAATAACAGCATTTCCCCAAAATACAAGGATTGAGGTAACCTGCCCAAGGTCAACTAGGAGTGTGGCATAAAATGTAATTACCCCATACACAGACAAATAGCCTTCGACCAAAAATTCTAATAATAATTTACAAGGGATTATTTTTTATGGTCGGTGACTTCTGTCCATGAACCACATGACCGTCTTTTGTGTCTTCCCTTCCAAAGTTAAGTCCTCTGTGTTCAGGCTGACATCTGTCGAGCTTCTGAAGAGATGGAGCTGTGTTTGGAAGGCTGCTCCATACTGCTCTGGTGGCTGTAAGCAGCCTAGCACTGGGAATTTTAACAGCAAGGATATGCCTGTGGAGGCTTCTCAAGGGTGAGAGAGCCCCCTTTACAGATGGTCAACTGGACCACACCGAGTGTTCATTAAAGGATTCTTCAGGGATTTACTTCATCATTCGCCTACTTCATTCCAGTTGAAGTTTTGAAATCTTAGGAAGTGTTTCCACAGGCAGACAGACCATAGTCTCCTTCTCAATCCGACTTGTTCGACATTTCCAACAGTGACCTGGATTAGTAACAGGTGATATGATAAAGCACAGATGCGGCACAACTGAGAAGAAAAGCACATTGTTAATAACTGAATCAGGATCCGGGTTATCCTTATAATGTGCAGTTAGCTGAGAAAACATATTTGCTGTCATTAAGCCTGTGCGTTTAGGACTCTCTGACGGTTCAAAACAACAACTTTTACAACAGGACGATCTGACGACTTCCACAAGCAGGGGTGCCTGGGGGGCTCAGTAGGTCGAGTGTTTGACTCTTGATTTCGGCTCACGTCATGATTCCAGGGTCATGGGATCGAACTTCATATCGGGTTCCAAGCTGAGTGTGGAGCCTGCTTGGGATTCTTTCTTCTCTCTCTGCCCCTCCCCCATGCTCTCTCTCTCTCTCTCTCTCTCAGTCTCTATCTCTCTCTCTCTCTCCAATAAAAAAAAAGAAGAAAAAAGAATTGCACAATTAAAATTAAGAATTTGAACAACAATAGATATGACTATTAGCACTAAATTAAAACCATGAAAATTCTCCAGGTTTCCAAAGAGTGGTGGGCACACACAGTGTAACCAGCCAGTAGTAAAGCAGCATTTTGTTTTCTTGTGTGACTTCCTTTAGAAGTGAAATGTTGTCCACAGTTTATATCATATGAAACATCAAATTAACAATCTGGAAAAATAATCATAAAAGCTATTCTGTCGAACCCTTTCCACATCCTCATGTAGCAGTTAGCTACCACCACATAAACTCAGAACTTAGTAACCTAAACACAGCTCTTATGTTGCTCTGAGTCTGCAGGTCGGCTGGAGCTCCCTGGCGGAGGGCAGACACACTCATGGGCCCAGTAGCCCATCACCTACAAAACCAGTCTTATTTTTAAATTCCAATTTATTTAAAGTAAAAAACAAACCAAAAAAAAAAAAAAAAAGCAAAACAGTTCACCCATTTCTCCCACCACCTCCATATCCCTCCTCTGGCAGCCACCAATCTGTTCTCTATATCTTATGAGGTTAGTTATATATATTAGAGTCCATTTATAAGAGAAATTATACAGTGTTTGTCTTTGTCTGACTTATTTCACTAAACATAATGCCTTCAATACCCATCTCTGTTGTCACAAATGGCAAGATCCCATTCTTTATGACTGAGCAATATTCCAGTGTGTGTGTGTGTGTGTGTGTGTGTGTGTGACATCTCCTTTACCCATTCATCTGTTGATGGACACTTAGGTTGACTATTATAAATAATGATGCAACAAACATAGGGGTGCACACTTCTTTTCAAAGTAGTGTTTTCATTTTCTTTGGACAAATATCCACACGTGGAATGGTTGGAACATCAAGTAGTTATATTTTTAATTTTTGAGGAAACTCCATACTGTTTTCCACAGGGGCTGCAGCAACTTACATACCCACCAACAGTGCACAAGCATTCCCTTGTCTCCGCATCCCACCAACACTTGTTATCTCTTATCTCTTTAATAATAGTTATTCTGACATAGTGTGGGGATATCTCATTGTAGTCTTGATTTGCATTTCCCTGACGATGAGTGATGTTGAGCATCTTTGCATATCCCTGTTGGCCATCTGTATTCTTCTTTGGAAAAAGGTTTATCCAGATCTTCTGTCCAATTTTTAATTAGATTGTTTGTTGCTATTGAGTTGTTTAAGTTCTCTAGTCCCCTATCAGATATATTATTTGCCAATATTTTCTCTCATTAAGTAGGTTGCCTGTTCCTTTGCTTTTTTACTTTGATGTTATGTCACTTGCTTATTTTTGCTTTGGCTGTTGGTGTTAGATTAAAAAATCGTCACCAAGACCTACATCAAGAAGCTTACCATCTATGTTTCTTCTAGGTGTATTATGGTTTCAGGTGTTATGTTCAAGTCTTAAATCCATTGTGAGTTGATTTTTGTGTATGGTGTTAAGATAGGGGTCCAGTTTCATTCTTTTGCATGTGGCTGTTCAATTTTCCAAACACCATTTACTGAAAAGACTGCCCTTTCCCCATATCCTTGGCTCCTTTGTTGTAGATTAGTTGACCACATGCACATGGGTTTATTTCTGAGTTCTCTACTCTGTTACATCGATCTATGTGTCTGCTTTTATGCCAATACTACATTGCTGTGGTCACTATAGCTTTGTAAAATAGTTTGAAACTGGAGAGCATGATGTCTCCAGCTTTGTTCTTCTTTCTCGAGATTGCTTTTGCTATTTGGGGTCTTTTATGTTTCCTTCCTTGTAAATTTTAGGATTCTTTGTTCTATTTCTGGAATAAATGCCATTGGAATTTTGATAGGGACTGCAATGATCTGCCTATTGCTTTGGGTGGTAGGGACATGTTAACAATATTAATTCTTCCAGTCCACGAGCATGGAGTGTCTTTCCACTTATTTGTGTCTTCTTCAGTTTCTTTCATGAGTGTCTTGTGGTTTTCAATATACAGACCTTTCACCTCCTTGGTTAAATTTATTCCTGGGTATTTTATTCTTTTTTTGATGCAATTGAAAATGGGACTTAATTTCTCTTTCTGAGGATTCATTATTAGTGTATAGAAATGCAACAGATTTTTGTGTATTGGTTTTGTATCCTGCAACTTTGCTGAATTCATTTCATAGTTCTAACAGTTTTGTTTTGTTTTGTTTTGTTTAAACAGAAAGCTGTCTTGTTGATCTGGCTGGGTCCTCACACATTGGCTGGCAGGGGCTGGTACAAGTCATGAAGCCAGTGACCCCCACCCCCCACCAAAGCCCGTGCCGGGCTTTTCCACGTGGTGACCCCAAGGTACTGAGGAAGAAGAGAGAAGCATGTGAGGCCCGAGGCCGGCACAAGGTGCTCCTGTGTCCCCTGAGTCTAGCGCCAGTCACAGGCCCCGAGTCCACAGGGGTTGACGATCCACAGGGACTGATTCTCAGCTTCCGCGGGAGGGGATGCAAAGCCATTGCGGGAGGAAAAGAGCTGGATAATGTTGCCAACTATCTACCATTTGTGAGGTCATTAAAACCAGTTCTAATAGTAACAACCAGCATCATGAATTCCACAGTCAGAACGAACCCAGTGACCACGCTGAGCTGTGTGGGCAAGTGCCCCAGGTATGCACTCGTGGGCACTCTTACCACCTGCTTGCTCACCCCTCTTGAGAAATAAGAAATTTGAGAATCAGAAATTAAGCCTCTTGTCCATTACCATTCCGTCTTAATGCAAATCACTGTACCCTTTTTAAAATACTACCGCAAACATATATAAATTTTATATATCCTGTATATAATGAGCTCAAAATGTATGTGGAATAAAAATGATAGATGAAGTAAACATGTAACAATTATTGTCTAAAGGTCTGTCACATAGTAAGCTGGTCATTATTTCAAGAATATGGAGTCCACATGAAGAGACCGCACACACACAGGGATGGTTTGACACGCTGGGAAGCTGGACAGCGGGCCCCGAGTTTCTGTTGTCACTCGGAGAGTGGAGAAGACTGTGTATGTGGCACGTCTGTGCTAGAACTTGGGGAAATGACACATGTCGAGTCACAAGGACTCAGCTATGGCTCCACACGTGTACCGCGCATTTGCCCGTGGGAAACAGGTGTGGCCTTCCCAGTTTGCAACAGCTTGCCTCAACGTATCCACACCTCCCTCTCCTGAAGAGCGTGCTCTGTGAGCAGAGGGCCCCAACCTTAGAGCATATTTCGCTTTCTCGAGGAGCGGGTGGCCTCTAGGGTCACAGCTATGGGTGGGACTGAAGTGAGCCTGCTTGCTCACTCTGAAACGTTACATGAAGTGTTTTTCCTCTCAAACCAGCTGTACAGTTAGGTGGATCAGGACCCCAATAAAAAACAGATGCTTCAGGAACAAGCTTTCCCTGGGAACGTAATTTCAAAGTCCGAAGCACGGATTATTTCCCCAAAGCAACGTGATTGTTGATCACATTTGGATTCCCAAGAACGTTGTTTGAAAAGGCCTGCTGACAAAATAGACCCATGTATTTTGGCTGTGATCAGTGCCTCGTGAGACTGGCTTTCCTTCCACAGGGAGCACAGAGTCTGAATTGCACACATCTCCAGAGCTCCTCGGTCAAATTAATTCCATCCAGTTTACATATGTTGACCTGCTAATTAAGATATTCATACACATTAGTTAACATATAATATATTAAGATATAGGAAGTCTTACTGAGTTTTGTTTTCAGTTTCAATCTAAGATGCATTTTGGTTTTGTTGCTCAATCTGTTCTTACAGCAACACAGCCTTGTTGTAATACAACAGCTTTTTAACATTTTTAATATATTATAAGCAAACTCGGATATACTGTGCCTATTTTACATACAATTTTTACCTATTTTGTACACTCCTGGCCTTAAAATACCAACTTTAACAATAATTTCAAGAATCCACCTTTAGCAGAGACATGAAATGCTTATTTATCTGGAAACTTTATGAAAACCATACAAGTGCTTGATAATAAATGTGAGATGCATATTTCACAATAAGAACTCTGCAGAGCTATTTTCAGGTAGTAACCCATGAATCACATGCACAGATTCCAATGTCAGTGTCTAAGTTCTCCTCACCAAGAAACTGATGAAAATTTCCTGATTGCCTACAGTATGTTTTTATAAATGAATCGGTGGGAAAACTTATTTAGATCACCATTTTTACCATGTGGAAATGAAAGCCAGATGATAAAAAAGGGGATCCCAGAGGCCCCTAGCAGGGAGGGGAGGGCACCAAACACCCTGGAAGGGGAATTGCTCAACAATTGTGATGGATGCTTCAGTCAGTGCTCCCCTGGGGAAGGTCTCAAGGATGGACGGATACTGGTCCCAGGCAAGAACCAGCAGTATGAGAATGACAAGATGGGGGGCACATAAGAGGACAGGGTGGTGTGGACGAGGAGGACGGTGTGGTGTGGACGAGGAGGATGGTGTGGTGTGGACGAGGAGGATGGTGTGGTGTGGACGAGGAGGACGGTGTGGTGTGGACGAGGAGGACGGTGTGGTGTGGACGAGGAGGTCAGGGTGGTGTGGACGAGGAGGATGGTGTGGTGTGGACGGGGAAGACGGTGTGGTGTGGACGAGGAGGACGGTGTGGTGTGGACGAGGAGGACGGTGTGGTGTGGACGAGGAGGATGGTGTGGTGTGGACGAGGAGGACGGTGTGGTGTGGACGAGGAGGACGGTGTGGTGTGGACGAGGAGGTCAGGGTGGTGTGGACGAGGAGGATGGTGTGGTGTGGACGGGGAAGACGGTGTGGTGTGGACGAGGAGGACGGTGTGGTGTGGACGAGGAGGACGGTGTGGTGTGGACGAGGAGGACAGGGTGGTGTGGACGAGGAGGACGGTGTGGTGTGGACGAGGAGGACGGTGTGGTGTGGACGAGGAGGACGGTGTGGTGTGGACGAGGAGGACGGTGTGGTGTGGATGAGGAGGACGGTGTGGTGTGGACGAGGAGGTCAGGGTGGTGTGGACAAGGAAGACGATGCGTTGTGGACGAGGAGGACGGTGTGGTGTGGACGAGGAGGATGGTGTGGTGTGGACGGGGAAGACGGTGTGGTGTGGACGAGGAGGACGGTGTGGTGTGGACGAGGAGGACAGGGTGGTGTGGACGAGGAGGACGGTGTGGTGTGGACGAGGAGGACGGTGTGGTGTGGATGAGGAGGACGGTGTGGTGTGGACGAGGAGGTCAGGGTGGTGTGGACAAGGAAGACGATGCGTTGTGGACGAGGAGGACGGTGTGGTGTGGACGAGGAGGATGGTGTGGTGTGGACGGGGAAGACGGTGTGGTGTGGACGAGGAGGACGGTGTGGTGTGGACGAGGAGGACGGTGTGGTGTGGACGAGGAGGACAGGGTGGTGTGGACGAGGAGGACGGTGTGGTGTGGACGAGGAGGACGGTGTGGTGTGGACGAGGAGGACGGTGTGGTGTGGACGAGGAGGACAGGGTGGCGTGGACGAGGAGGACGGTGTGGCGTGGACGAGGAGGACGGTGTGGCGTGGACGAGGAGGACGGTGTGGCGTGGACGAGGAGGACAGGGTGGCGTGGACGAGGAGGACGGTGTGGTGTGGACGAGGAGGACGGTGTGGCGTGGACGAGGAGGACGGTGTGGCGTGGACGAGGAGGACAGGGTGGCGTGGACGAGGAGGACAGGGTGGTGTGGATGAGGAGGACGGTGTGGTGTGGACGAGGAGGACGGTGTGGTGTGGACGGGGAAGACGGTGTGGTGTGGACGAGGAGGACGGTGTGGTGTGGACGAGGAGGACGGTGTGGCGTGGACGAGGAGGACGGTGCGGTGTGGACGAGGAGGACGGTGTGGTGTGGACGGGGAAGACGGTGTGGTGTGGACGAGGAGGACGGTGTGGTGTGGACGAGGAGGACGGTGCGGTGTGGACGGGGAAGACGGTGCGGTGTGGACGAGGAGGACGGTGCGGTGTGGACGGGGAAGACGGTGCGGTGTGGACGAGGAGGACGGTGCGGTGTGGACGAGGAGGACGGTGCGGTGTGGACGGGGAGGACGGTGCGGTGTGGACGGGGAAGACGGTGCGGTGTG